>NC_090929.1:155590603-155892155 GCF_040938575.1 Ambystoma mexicanum | reverse complement strand
AGCTTGAACAATAGTGTGAGATATATTTATGGAACCACAGGTAATGTAGGGAGTACTCCCCCTGCCCAATCAACAAAGCACACAAATAGAACTCAATATTCTATCTATCTAGCTATCTCATCTAGAACCAGTGAATCCCTCACCCTTTAGCAATGTTAAAAGAACAAGGCTGGTGTATAGATAGAATATATTTGTATTCATTATTATGAAAAATTTAATATTTACACTACTTCACATGACACACCACATTCTCTGTGGCACAAACCAATGATTCAATACAAATAATTCACCTTTTTGGGAATAAACGGTAACAAAAGATCTGAGATTGTACCACATGTGAGTTTTCACTTGTGGGTCTCATGGACATAGAACACAGGTCAAATAAAAAGTTCAAACCTTCTATCATAATGCAGATTCTCTTTCTATCAGGTGTCACGTCCACCCTCTCTGGAGAGAGTGTGCCTTTCAATTAGGGACTTCACTTTATTTTCAATTTTGCCAGACACGTCTCTGCCCCAGCACCAAAAATCCAGACGGCCAGTTACATTCAGCACCCCTCTGCTTAAAGGCCAGATCCGAGAAATGGGACAGTTAAGAATTTCGTTTTTAGACAAGGATACCCCTTCCCTCTAGGGAGTTTTGGGGTTGAGAATGAAATTTTGAGTACTTACTCACTTTAAATGACTATAATTTGTATTCTAACTGCGAGTGGTTTTGTTAATTTCGAACTTTAACAACATCACCACATGTTATTTGGCTATAAGGGAATTAATTAAATTATTATTTATCAAAATCTGCTACAGGTCTACTTCCTTTACCCTACCACTAATTAAGGCCAAGGTATTACATCAAACAGATCCCCACACTCTTGATTCTGTTGGACAAACTACTTACATTGAATATCTCTGGGCTTAGTGCCCACGAAAGACATCAGTATTCCTGAACCCTCTATTTGGCTCTCTTTGCAAAGATCTCATTAGCATTTCCAACCCAGGAAGTGTCAGTCTGTCTCCCAGGCAATGTTGAATCTCAATCAAGCTTTCAATAGTTCCACTCAGATTACTTCAGGCAGCTGACATGTTTCCCATTGTGCGAGGCATTTTTATTATTTCACCCCCGATCCCCCAATATTAGGAGGTGCCAGCTGATTGGTCCTGCATTTGAATTGGACAACTATTCTCCATCCCCTTGTTCAATGGCTACCCCCTCTTCTCCGATTGATCCCTTCAGTCTACCAAGGCCAAATTGAGAGGGGCAAGTCCTCCAACTTAACATAACTTTTTTCCACCTTTTAACATTTTGCATCTACAAAGTCACTACATGGCAACTTTCTGTAATTTCTTAATATACCTAACATATATATTTTTGGGTTCCTCTAATCATACCACTCGTAATGAACTAATTCCGGTCTCGGCAGGAGGTTGCAGGTGCAAACAGAAAAGTTTTGAATTTGACACACAAATAATAAAAGTCAATATCACCAAATCGTACCTACAGTTACATGATTCAAGAAGCAGCTACCTCCCCAGATTTCTGCTATGTAACATTTCCTGGGGGGCCATAATCAAATTTCCAGTCATAGCTCTGGGTTCCCAAGGTCAACTTATAATGTGAATTACATCAAAAGAATGGCCCTGTGATAAGTTTACAAATGATATATGTCCCTTTTCTGTTAGTATCACGGTTCTTGGGGAAATAACGTGATTCCTAATGTAAACCTATGGCAAAATCATGACATGCATATGAGTCCTTCAGTTTCAAAAATGTTTAATTTCCTTTCTGAACCTAATCTCTGGGCCTGTGCTCTGCTTTCTTGGGTTTTGCCTGGTGTAAAGGACTTCATCATTCTTGTGAAGTCAAAGGCCCGGCTAGTGGATGCTGAAAAGATCTTATCTTCGTAGCCAGATGGGTCTCTGGCATCATGTGACAATCTTGATTGCAGGACATCCCAGTCATCCCAGGGTCCACAAAACCTCTTGAATTTGGTGGATTTTATAAAGTTCAGCCCAAGAAGGGTGGCCTGTCTGTTGATCCAGTCGCACCAATACATTCCTCTGTCATGCATGAATACAGCGTTTTTCTCAGAGGCCCTTAAAAATCAAAGGAATTGTCTTTCAGATAGATAGCAGAGCAGGGCATCTGAAAGGGGAAGGTCATGTTTTTGACTTTCAGGTGAAAAGTCTTTATAATCAAACAAGCCTTTTGAGCCCTGAAGAACAGAAATACTTTTTTTCAATTTGTTGCATTTACTTTTCATGTGTAGCCTTTTAATAACTCTCATAGTGACATCAATGTCCACTTTATGATCTACATTTAGATGGTTTAGGCCAGGTAATTTCACTGGTAAACAGTTCCTTTCCTTCCATACCGTAGAATGCCCACATTTTCAAGGCCTCCTTTCTTTTGTCAGCAAGGATGCTGGTGTTGAAAAGTAGGCCTCAGTCAAATTTAATGAAAGGTACTTCCTGGCTTTGAATTTCGCATTCAAGGCACACTTAATTTTGAATCTTCCAGTTTCTGCCAACCTGTTGATGTATTTGGCAGTGTGCTTTCAAATTGCAAGAGCAGTTTTCGGCATTTTTAGACTCCATCTCTGAGTGTTTTCCATGCTCTGTATGTGTAGGCCCGACGTAGTCACATTCAGTTTCCTTTTTGTCTGGGACTGGGTTTGAACTGCACAATAATGTAAATTGGCTTTTATTGGTCAGGGTTTACAGTCCCTTTGATATCATTTGGTTTATTGATTGAACAGGGTATCCAAGCTTGATCAATTGTTCAAAAGATAACCTCCAAGCTTGATCAATTGTTCAAAAGATAACCTTTCCACTTTGTAGTGCATATTTTTGTTTGGTGCTAAGTTGCAATAGATGGACAGGATGACCATGGTTTCAGCAAAATAGACAAAGGCCCATGTGACTTGCTGCCCATTAGTCAAGCAAGAGGTTTCTGGTAGAGGAACAACCGATGGGGGGACAATTTGGTGACACACGTCTTCTCACAGCACCACAAGTGGAGACAAGTTGGCTGGGCCACATTACCTTGGAGCTATGTCTGTACCAATGCAGCCCCACCTAACGGATCAGTATGCCAAAGGGGTATATGCAGCCAGCAGAAACTTTGTCCAGCTAAAGACCAGCCCTGATCGGATTTTAAAAAAACTGTTTATTGGGGTGCATCCTTGAGATGCAGTGTCTCGCAGTTTGTGGGTGAGACTCGAGGGAGCCTGTGGTATCACTCTCACCACTGTGGAGGGAATGGCATAGGCTACAAGGGTACAGGCTTCTCTTGATCGCATCCTGGCACTAAGTTAGCATTAAGCATGCATTATTTTGTAGCCCTCTAGTCCATTCTTAATTGGGATTTATTCCAAGAGTATATTCAATGGTACCTTTTGGTTTGTTGAAAATTCTTGTTCTGCCGCACAACATGGTGAGCAAGCCCTCCCTCTTATTTCATGTCCATGTAAACCTCCATAGTACCTAAATCAAGGTTTTCGCCATTCCAAGCCATTACCCCAGACTATAATTTATTAGAAATATTTCCAGCATAATTGAATCTCCATAAATTGGAATCGCACATCAAGAAATCCCTTTTTGTAATTTAAACAACCCATTGCTGATAGGTATGTTCTTTTGATTTTTCAAATCCATTTCAACACCTGAATATGTTCTTTAACCAATTATTCTTATGCACATATTATAATTAATGTGTAGCCTCAAATCAAGATGGCTCCTGTTATGTCCATTTGAATTGCGCTATTTACATCCGAAGCATTAAGAAGAGCTTGGATACCTCCCCTAGAAGTAATGGTCTAGCATATCATGATTTTTAGTTTATAAACTGGCCCATTCAATTTTTGGGACCCATTTCATTATCTTCCATTCAGGGATAATTTTTGGTAGTATTATTTGATCTTGATGGAGGCGTATTGAATAGGGACATGTCAAAGTCATTGAACGTCGACCAAGATTTCAGACTCAGCCCACACACAAATTTAAGATTTAGAATCCTCATAATCTCGAGAGGGCCTCTACTGGACTCAACATGTGTTCCTTTAGGAGCTCAATCAGGTTTTTCGAAAACACGGGATTACTGCACTTTATTTTTTTTTCCATTTTTCTGTATTATACACATATTGTGAGCTGCACCTCTGTATGTTAAAAAAATGTCTGGTGTCTTTCATCCTTCATTAATCATGATGAAATTTTTGTACACTCGTAATTAAAAGTAAGATATTGATTATTAAGTGATGTATGCCAGTTTTTGTAAATTGAATCGGTGAAGTATGCGGAGAGGATTAATTAGTATCAATGAATTTGTTAAAAGTTGTGAACTGAAAAGGTACAAAGTTGTATTTCTGGCAGCAGTAGGAACATGCGATATGGGTTCCCCATGCTGTCGCATGTATGGTTTCTTAATACAAGCACGAAACCAACATTGCAACGTCATAGTTATATCATTGCAAACCCTACATTTTACATAATAATTTGTCAGAAGATGTACTCGTTCATATTTGCCAGGTGCTCTCCAAAGAAGGTGTTAAAGTCCTTTCAATGGTTCAAACTCACCCTCACTGCTTCACAGTTTCCAGCACCTGGCCTTGTTGAAATATTGGGCTATTGCTGGCATGTGACGGTGGTTCTTGGTGTCGCTCTAATGTTCAGTGGCCTCTCCCTGAACTTCCTTCTAATCTGGCCCACGTGCAGCTTGCCACATGGGCACATTAAAGGCATCCACTCACACCTGTTGCATAATCGCACATTTACATGTGAAACCAAGTATCTTCTTTTCTGATAGGATTGCAAAATGAGCAATTCCAACCATGGAAAGTACCCTTTTTCTCAGTGATAAAATCACTCTGGGTTTCCCCCACTCTTAGCACATCCGCTCGTATTGGTGAATTTGATCAATTGTCCCTTGTATGAAGATCGAGGTTGACACTTTGCTGATGGGTGGCCTTGTTTACATGTGTGCAACTGTTTCCAGAGTCTATTGGCCTTCTGCTGAGCTGGTTTGCTTCTTGGTCCATTTGTGGGTACATAGTATGTTTTAAGGAACAACATTGGCACTGTCCCTGCACAGCCACACTCTCAGCAAGGCAGCATCATTTAGAAAAACTGGAATGTAACGTACTCTATGTGGCTAGAAGAGCCCCCAAACAATGCTGGCATTATAGTGCTTCTCTCAGTTAGAAGCCGGGTGGCACGCTTCAGAGTTCTCTCAAGGCAGGCCTTAACCACTGTTGAGAGCCTGCATTCTGAGCCCTCAGACTGACTTGGCACACCTGATGTACCTTCACTTTGCTCTCCATCAGTGCTTCCTGCACGGCAACCGCTGAAATCGGTGTCTTTCTCACACGCCACTCTTTCTTACAACGGCCACAATGGAAACGGAGAAGGGTGTCCATGAGTTCCCTTTGACATTTCCATGTGGCCATCTTAGCTGCCATGTTGTTTTTACACGATTAATGGCTTTCACCATCTTTCTCGTCGATAAAACAATGCTATTTGGAACCTAGACATTACACCATAGTTCTGTTAGTGAAGTACCTTCTGATGCAGGCTTTCTTGGACAGTAACTGTGCTGGAACCTCAGTTTAAGGTCCTTGCTTCATTCAGTCCACATTGTTGGGTACTATTGTTTGATCGAAGCCTGTATCTTTTCTCTCAAAAGCCACCATTCTCCCCTGAGCATCAACAAACCTATGCCTTAATCTGACCTAACTTTAGTGGTACATAATTTCTAACGGTATTTTAAAGCTTCCAGTCCTTAAACAATGATCCCAATGTCCAATTGTCGTCTCTGTGTGCTTAGAAATTAGAAATATTCCGGTTGAAGTTCCCGTTTTATTAGTGTAAATTCATGCCTCTTGATACTTACTCTCCCCTTCCAGGAAATCCTTTACAGAAACAAAATATGCTTACAGAATATATTCTTATGTGGTTTCCTTCCAAGCCTACGTTTACAGTAAATCTTTTAAAAGTACCATTTTATACACTACTGATAATATATTCACAATTTAAAATGTCTCGTTACTCCTTACTACAACTCAACTTGACGCGCATTTTGGTAATGCGTTCTGTAGTAATACAAGTGTGGTTGTTTGCTTCTTTTTCTCATGTCACATAAGGGTAGGAGGTAAACTTCTTAGTAAATGTGCTGGGATACCGGCCATCGCCAATAGCGTTAGAGCAACTCGGCCCGAAGCAATTTGCGCCAGATCCTGAGTTGCGGTGGCGCTGTTAGTCCCCATTTATTCAGAGTCCATAGGACTCTACGGAGCTTTTCGGCGCTATTATTGCTGGCGGTAATAGCGCCAGCGGTAATAGTGCCGAAAATGGGCAGAAAGGGAAGGTTTATACCTCGAGCAAAAAGCTGGAGGTAAACCTCCCACTTTCCGCCCAAGCTCGGGATTGGGCAAAGGGTAATGCAGCGGTAATAGCGTTACTGCCGCATTTGCACCGCTCTGCCCAACTCCTGATGAGGCACTTCGTAATTAAATTACTTGTTTTGTTATTTTAGTACTTGAACCAGGTAGTGACATTCTGAAAAAGCTTTAATATGCATCCCTGCCTCTGAATCCATGAAACAGTGGGTGTTTGATATTTACAAAATGTCCAAATCAAGGGCCAGGATCCTGACGGATTTTCAGGATATCCCTCATTCATTTAAAAACATTGTATGCAAATCTATCTCATAAATATTGAGGGTTATCCTGGAAACCCGACATGGATCCGGCCCTCGAGGCCTGGAGTTGGACAACCTATCTGATTATATTTGTAAAGGTTCTTGATTGTTTGCTACAAAGAGCCTTAGCTCTCTTGCATATCGCAAACAGCAATATACAGAGAGGCTCTAGTGAATATTGGTGTTTCCAGGATGCAGAAAGAACGGATCCTGGTGAAATCTCCGCTTTAGTGTTGGCCATTTTGTAAAAGCTAGTGCATATTGTCCAATACTGTAACAACAAGGGTCCCAACCCAGAACAATCGGCTCCATGATGCAGAGTGGATTTTATTGGCCCATTGCATCTTAACTAAAGCAGTATTTTCACTGCCACCATCCTAGAAGGGCAGGATCATGAGAATGTTTCTGCTCTGTGTATGATTTCTTTGTGTGTCACTACGTTGAGCTACAACAATATATTTTACTGAAGCAATCTCTGGATTTTATTGGAGATTTTTTTTACTTGCTGTCTAGTGCTTTTACCAGATATTTTATTTGTTCTCTCCTCCGCCCCCCCATAGTTTCACCAAATCTGTTGAGCAGTGGCTTGTCCTGTTAAAGCAACTTTTAAAATGTATCGGTATATTGTATTGAAACAGCGGTTACAGCATTGAATTAATTAGTATATATAAACATGCAGCCAATGTACACAACCTGATTGAAGAATTTAATTAATCTATTATTACGTGATTAATACCAACACCAGTCTCTAACCACGGGACCAGGATTCGAACCTATGTTGCTCTGCGTTATCTTGCTTTCAAGACAGGGGCGTTGCGCCTGAGCTATCCTTTCCGGCCGCCCTATGGTGACCTACTCACCCTCACTGAAACTTAATTCTCCATTAGCTTAATTGAGCCTTGCCATAAAATTTCAAGATACTGGTCAGCAAGCAGAACAAGACTTGTGAAGGGGTGGCATTGGTCCACCCATCTCACGTCCCACTCGCCAAGATCCTCTCTAACATCACCTTTTTTGCATTTAAATGCCACTTGCTTCATGATGGTTCCCATGTACATGCCCCTGTGAGATACCTCTCAATATTTAGAAGAATTCCCAGACTGCATCTCACATTGCAAACAACCTCCAACGTCATCATCGTCTTTGATGATTTCAATATCTACAAATTAGTCAACATGAGCATTTCAAAATGATTGCACTTCCATGGACATAAACACCCTGTCCTCAAGCACCACCCTATTTGACAGACCCATCCTGGACACTATCCTGCCAGTCATCTCAGCTTCGCCTTGCTGTCCCACAAGCACTGGTTGAAGTGAACGAGAACTACATGGTCCAATGTTGCTCTACCTTTCAGAACAATCAGCCATTGTTCCCATACATTTTAAGGTCCAGACTACCTTTCGTGGACTGTGGGCAAAGGACTCTTTTTGTGGCCTCTATGTGGATATGAACCCATGTTCTGCAGATAATGCACTGGTGTCATAGCTTGCTAAGATATCGTGCTGAGACTGCGCTGTTTTAGTCCATTTTAATTGCAAGTGTCTATCAATTTAAGCATGATTGCTATAGAGGCAGTTTTGTATGGTTATGCGGATTGCTATTACCGCCACATTTAAGGGTTTGCCAAATCACAAGCTTGGCGGATTTACCCCCAGCTCTGAGCTGGGGTCAAATCCGCTGCAATTTTGCCGATTTTCGGTGCTATTACCGCCGCCAGTAATACCGCTGGTGGTAATAGCACCAAGAATTCCCCATTGGGCCTAATGGGGAATGGGAAATTCCCAAATGGGCCCAATGGGGAATGGGGATTTATCGCTCCACCAAACATGTTATCCGGTGCTAATAGCGCCGGGGGGTTGGCGGTAATGCTAATAGCCCCAGCAGTAATACCACCGGGGATCCCTCCCAACTCGTGATGAGGCCAATGTCGTTACCCTGGTTGTCTAAAGCCTGTACACCTTTTTAGCTTGTAAAATACGCTAGACCTGAGGAGGCAACTTCCATCTAGCATATCAGATTCAAAAAGTAGTAACCTTAACTACAATAACTTATCCAGGGGTATAATAGTTGGGGGGGGAGGAGTATGTGAGTAGTGTGGGAGTCAGTTATGTTTGAGTCTGAGGTACAATTTAGCTCCTGATATAGCCACAGTCCAATCTCTAGACCTCATTATATTAGTTGTTACCTCGATTATGGAACACCTCACAGCTGTGGAGAACGCCCTAGAGAACATTAATTTGGCCTGTGACCTCTCAGCCATCAATCCACTGCCTCTTTAAATGCCACCAAACCTCTGTTAACCGAATCTCTAAAGACTGCCTCAATTCCACTGAATTGCGAGCCTAAAGCTTGGCAAGTCCAACAGTTCACCATTCCAAATCCATGGTTTGACCAAGTAGAAGGTATGGTGGCCATCTCAGCAATCAATGATTTTCCCAAGGAGCTCCCTAATACCAAGATATCTGCTAATAACAGCCCCCAGGTGGTGACATCCTCAGTAAGCATAAATGATAACTCAGCCCAATATAACAGTTGAACATGTACCATGTTAGCCCATTACCAGGTGCAGGACCTCTGATATTTGTCATTGTGACAATCCCCTGAATGTAAATCAACCAATCGGGAATCTTCTGTATCTGGTGAATAAAGATACACAATGGATGTTTGCATGTCATTTCATCGACAGTAATTACTTTGTGGTAATTTACTACAAAGTAATTACTTTGAAATGTTACTCCGAATTTTATTTTGTGGTGGTTGCCCCCATACCCTCCTTATCCTGCATTTACTCCCCCTCCCCAAAACCCATCTCTACCCCCTTTTTTTTACCCTTTAACCCTTAAATACCCATATTTGTCATATTTGTTGAAGTAATTTCGAAGTAATTAATTCATAGTAAATGACCAAAAAGTAATTACTGTCAATGAATGAGCGGGATAAATACTTCTAAATCGGATCGGCCATCAATCCATCAATCCACAAATGGTGTTGATGGCAAGGAGAGTTGGCTGGTTTGGAAATTCTCCTAAAGCATTCACTGGTGACTGTGTAATTGACTGTGTAATTGTTACAGTGAGGAGGCCTGGGCTGGTCAACTATTTATTAAGCTCTAACTTAATGACCAGTGTTGGCCACCTTGAACAATTTATTACATCAAGGTGTTTCAAGGCACATCAAGACAAGGGAGGGGGATGAAGGGGAGCAAAACAAAAATAAAACAATAACAAGAGACATTCGGATCGTGCAAATGCAGTAACAAGAATGCAGGGGAGGAGGGATGAAGGGAGTTGAAGGTATAGGGGGCACACGGAAGAGACCAACAATAATGTTCCTACTAGGTCGTGGGACAATTGGGAGCGTGCAAGTGCAGTAACAGAAAAGAGGGGGGAAGAGAGGAAGTGAAGGTTGGGATGAACAGGGAAGAAGACAAACAATATTGTACCTACTAGTTTGTGAGACAATTCAGAGTGTGCTAGTGCAGTAACAGAAATGAAGGGAGACGGGGAAGAGGAGGAGTGCAGGATGGGGAGCAAGGGGAAAGCTCAGGTGGGAGGGTGGAGAAGTGTGCAAAAGTAAAGGTGGACAGTTTTACTTGCACATTGAGAAGAGGGTGCACAAGGGAATGCTTGAGGACCAGAGGGAGGAAGCCAGTGACAAGTAAAGACTGCAGAATCGCCAAGATACGACTTTCCTAGAGAGAGGGAGATTAGCCTATATTTCAAACACACCACAAATGCAAAACATCCAGATTCGACTTTCCTAGAGAGAGGGAGAAAAGGCTGGTTGAATAACTAAAACAGCGACGTCTGAATGATAGAGATGGGTAACATAAAACTGTGGGCGATGTGCAGCAGACTGCAAGATTTCTTAATAGAAGTAATAAGAGAGGAGGGACAGTTAAATAGGGAACAGCAATGGCTATTCTCCCCCTACACACACTTTTCTTACCTTGTCCGTCGCTGCTGGTTGATGGCTGTGCTGAATAGTCCACCGGCGAACACAGGCAAACACAGCCTGAAGCTGCAACTGCAGAACCTGTCCTTAACCTTGGGGCCCTTCGCCGCAGGGGCTGCAATGGGCAGTGGAGCTGCCCTGGGGGTTGTACTTATGAAGAGGTGGCAGCCAATGGGGGGAGAGGAGAGGGCTATGGGGAGGGGAGTAAGATACACAGCAAAGCAGGTGGAGGAGGTAAGGTAAGGTTTTTCTATCCTGGACCTCAAAGTTTGGTAAATGACCCAAAGCTGCAATCCACCTTCCAGGGAAAACAATCATGTCCTGTTCCCAGTAACATCTTTTCTCATCCCAATCATTACGCACTTTTAGACTGCACAGTGTTGATTGACTGCACCCCAGTGGGGCAATGAATAGTAATGAAGCTGAGCCGGAATCAGGTCCCTTGTTACTGCCAGTTTCTACCGTATCAAATAAGCGTGAGGAGAATTGTCGCAGACTGTGTTAGGGATCAACTTTAATATTGCAGGGAGAACAGAATATAAGGCAACTCTCTTGGATTGTGGATGGCTTAAAAACTAAAGTATTCACCCTACTTTTTTTTTATTATTTGAGTTTGATACAAGAAGCTTGGTCCACATCTGCTTTCATTAGAGATTGTTTCTTTTCAATAGCTACCATGGCCAAGCAGAACAGATGTGGCTGAATCTCTGGACGCCTGTAGACTGTAGTGCATGGTTTCTTTATCACTTTGTCACCAAGTTGAGGATTTTCAGAATACTGATTCGGTCCAAGCTGTGGAAGTCAAACTTGTCGGTTTTCTCTCATTGTGGCTGACTACATGGCTCCAAATACCATGGACATAGCTGTTTAGTGCATTTGTCAAACCTCTAGCAAAGCTATTCACCCTTTCATCCATGTGTTATGCTGACGTCACGCAGATTGCCTTCCCTCTCAGTGGCTCCGCCATTGATCGACATCATATCGCTTTCTGGCAGACAAATCCATGCATCTCAATCCACTGAAAACAGAAATGGTCTTCTTCAGCTCCTCCATTCAGCTAGGTATTCCTTTATCTTGGCATTCTTCCTTCGGTACCTCATCATTCTTCCCAAAAGCTGGGTCTAGTCTTTGACCGTGTTCTGCCAGTGCTCCTGAAATCCAGGAGATCTCCAGGAAATCCCATTTCCAAATACATGCCCTTATACAAGGGGTCTGCAACCTTTGGCTCTCCTCATGTTTTGGACAGCAGCTCAGCCCTAGTTAGGATACTCAATGGTGAGGGACCATTAAAGTTGTAGTCCAAAACATCTGGAGAGTCAGACCCCTATCTTAAACACATCCTGCCCTTCCTAGATCTATCAAAAATGGTGCCGGTGACAACAGCCATGCAATCAGCAACACTCACCTAGTGCAACAGTGTTGCTTGCTTTCTTGCTGGCTGCTTCCTTCCTCTCACCCTGCTCCGATCCCCACTCTGGAAGACTGCCAGGTACTTTAGATCTTGCTTAGCTTCTGGGCCCGCTCACATTTTATGCAATTGTTCTAACTGTATTTTTCCTCAGTACATCTCCTTGCACTTACTAATCTGCTTCCAAAGCATGTGACAGATCAAGGGCTGCACAGCTGGCATCATATGAATCCCTAGTAATCTGGTGGTTCTATGTGATCGGGTCGAATCTTCTGCGTCGTAGTAGACTTGGTCTAGTTTTTTTTTTTAACTCGACAATTTTGTCGCAAACATATGCAGGGGAGACCCCACGCAGCCCTCCCTTTTCCTCCACTACATGAATTATTCTTCTAAGCCCACCCCACCACATATATTTGCAGCAAAATCCGACAAAAGAAATTCAACGAAATCTACTTTGATGAATTCTACTGCAGCAAAAAACTCCCTATCCCTTTCTGGAAAATGTTAAAGTTAGGGTAACCATGTTTATTAGCAAAACCCTGTGTATCTCTTGAACTATTTCCCCTCAACCCTTTGTGATCCATCCTAGGTGAAAATATAACATGATTTGCAGGATGACAGCAACAGTGTCCAATCGGCAGGGTTGCATGGGAATGCAAATGATTCCTGGCTTATTTTTGGGGCATTCATGAGAGGCGCTGGCCAGGAAATGATAGCACAAAACAGGCTGCAGAGCAAATGCGAAGCTACACAATCTGGTCGAGATTATGAAGGGAAAGGTAGATGGGAAGCCATTTGGCGTGTGGGGCTTTATAAGTACATAAACAGCCAGACCTATTGACTTTGCCATTTCTTGTTTTGTTTGGGGTGTGGGTACTGCAATGGAGGAGACTGACTGTACAAGGATGTGAGAGGTTTCAGTGGGGAAGAGGCAGTGCAGGCAGGGGTCAAAGTGGGCAGGAAGTAAAACCTACAACGTTCCTCTAGTTTTTGGGAAAATCCACCCTCCTTCCCTTCTTTTGTAATCAGGACCAGCGTTCCTGGATGGCGAAATGGGCACATTTGTTTTGCCCTCCCCCACCCCCAACGCAAGATCCAAACCTGGACCCTGCTCAACACACTAGTTCCACATCTTGCTGAGCTATCTTGCAGGTACTAGCTTGCTTTTGTTTATTTGAATAGCCTGCTTGCGGCATAACACCCATTCCTGAGCCTCCACATAGCAATGCACTGAATGTCATCTGCGTTTATCGTCTGCAATTAAGCACAGCTGACATGACATTGCTTTGTGGGCAGGTAATGCGTGGGAGTGGTAGATGTGGCTATAGACCTGGGCATGTCCCTTAAGAGGTGAAAATGGTGCGGGATTGGATAGGGGTGGGTGCATTAAGCAGCACACTATGGGGGACAGAAAGTTATCGTGGTTGTTTAAGATGCATTTTTGCTGTGTCTTTCATTGTTGATAGTACAGTTGTAAAACACAGGGCTGGGGGTGGAGCCGAGTAAATTCAGGACCTATGTATGGGATTTGTATTGGGGGATCCATTAGGTATGGGGTCGGCCGGACGTGGATCGGGCAGAGAGGAATATTAATCCCTCATTTCTTTTTTTGCACACTTAGGGCCTCATTACGAGTATGGCGGTAAGGGATTCCGGGCACCGTTAAGGAGACCGGTGCCGGTAATCCCTTACCGCCCTACTACGAGTTCCCTTAGCGGGTCCCTCCTTCAACGCCTGGTTTTACCAGGCGTTATGGACAGGACCCGCTAAGGGACTTCAGAGCTAATAATGGCACCGCAAATTGCGGTACTGTTATTAGCTACTTCCCCATTCCCATTGAGCCCTTTGTGGGCTCAATGGGAATGGGGAATGGTTTTTTCAATGGGGACATACCGGTCCCGCAAAGGTCGGACTACACCGGTAAATCCCCATTGAACAAGACCTGGTGCCGGTACCGTTATTGGAGGCAGCGCCATGACTAGCTCCAATCTCGGAATGAGGACCTTAGTTAGATCCTTGAGTGCAGGTGAATTAAAATATTACAAGGGGATAAGAGACTACGTGGTAAAGTAAGAGGCCGCCTTATAATTGCAAGAGAAAGCGAGAGGATGCAAGACACAATTAAATGCCGATCTCAGGCCTCTTCATTGTGGTTCAACCGAGCGACTCTGGGGAATGGAGCATCTGTATAGAGAAGGGAGGGGCGGGGGCTGCACAGATACCTCAGAGAAGCAGGGGGGGGGGTTGGTGGCAGTGGCGATCACTGCATGGCATGTTACATTATTGGGTCTTATATAGCACGACCTCTGGCATGTGCATGGCCTATGTGTAGGTGATTCCTGCCTCTGCCCCTTGTTGCATAGGGCCCTGCAAAGGCTGCAGGGCACGTGGGATGGGGATGGAGAGGAGGTAGTTGTTGCTGAAGTGGTGATGTGAGGCGGATCAATGGAAGGGCGCTCTTGTGTGGGGACGCAGCGATGCGTTAAGGCATGTGTGGGGATGTGCAGGCTGCCGGATGATGGCCGTTGAAGCTCAGTTTGCTTGATGCAAGGCACCTCCAAACCTCATCCTGGCCCCCTTTGTGCCTTAACACGGGGACCCATGGTCTGCAGGGGACACTGTAGAGGCAAAGAGGCAATGAACATGAAAGAGCGACTCCAAAGGGAAGGCTGTGTATGCAGACTAGAGACTTGAAAGGAGAATCCTGGTAGGAACAAAAGATTCAGAGGAAAGGAGAAATCTTTGTGGAGACAATGGGCCTCATTCTGAATTTGGCGGTGTGGGACAAAAGTGGAGGTCATTCTGTTACTGCCACATTTTTTGGCAGCCACATTTTTTGGCCTCAGTTTTTCCTGCGCCTCCAAATTACATGTTTTGGTGGAATTACCACAGGCAAAATAGCGGAGTGGTAACTGATGCTGGAGGAAAATGCTCCACTTTTCCTGCAGAAATTGGCAGAATTACCTCTCAGTAATTCCGCTGGTGGGAATTCCGCCAAATATCCATAAATGGGTACTGCGACCACCATGTGTAATCCAGTGTTAAACCTACTGGACCAAATGTCGGGATTTTGGTGGTACATTTGGTGTAATTGCCAACGGGTTACCGCCTAACGCGGGATGAGGCCCAATATGTGGGCGTTTTCAAGCATGGTGTTGTGGATTGCACTGACTCCTCGGTCTCGCATGTAAGTGTGGGAGGAATTGGTGGCATAAACAAGGGCAGGGTGTTCACTAGAAGGCAGGCATGGACTGAGCATGGATTGAGCACGCCACAGACGGGGCCTCGCTTCCCTGCTTTGCACAGATGACTGAATAGAGGGTTTCTTTTAAATGCTGCATTTATATGGACTCCGCAAATATTTACAGAAGGCGAACTGGTTTCCTGAAGCGCCGTCTCTGAAATCTTGTTTTCTTCCATAAACCTCCGACATGGCGCCAAAGTTGCAGTTAGAACGGCTCCGACCTTCAGCGCTAGGAGAAGGATGTGATGGGGAGTGCGAAGAGGGCGCAGCTGCTCTGGTGGGAAGCTGAGTGATTAGTGCTGTGCACTGGGGCGAGCAGTGTTCCGCTCTCGGGGAGTAGAGGGCCCAGGTAAAGCATGCCACTTTGCACCTTTCGACAAAAAAATATAAGCAGGCCATAACCTCTGGCATGGCCCCACCGTTCCAAGCAACTTGGGGCCAGAGACAGAAACTTTGCACCCGCGCAAGTACAATTTTGCACAGTATTCACGCTAGAGCAAAGTTTGCTCTAGTGCAAAAAACATACACTTTCAATGCATTTTTGAACGAGGGCAGAGTTTGACTTGGTGCTAATACCATCCCGTATTATCACCAGGGCAGACTTTGCTTAGTGCTAATACCATGCAAAATTGCATTTGCCATGGTACAAAGGTTTTCTAATATAGCCCCACTGTTGTTTGCACTAGGGCAGTGCTCATATTGTGCACATTTGCACTTTCACCATTAAACATGTCCTGGTTGATTATGCGTGCAAAGGGCCACCATGTCACATTGGGCGTTTGGGCAGCCAGAATTCATCCTTGCTGCAGCCACTACCACATTGCAACAGGATAGACGTGATGGGGCCAACTCACAAACGTTTAGGACATGCAAACGCACAACATGTTTCTCACATTGGGGCCTTCATCAAGCTGACAACGAATTGTCAGCATGTCAGTAGTGTAAAACGCAAAAAAGCTACACAAGACCAAGAAGTAAGGCAAACGTGTTGCAAAAAAAGGAAGAACCCACTAAAACGTGTGAAATCGTAGTAGACACCCAGCAATTTGAAAGCACCTGGGAGGATAGCTTAGGGGCAACATGCTCGCCTTGGAAGCAAGACGACACGAAGCAGCACAGGTTCGATCCCAGGTCCACGCTTAGAAACCTCTGGGTATTAAGCACAATATAAATAACCTATCATTATAAATAACCTATACTATCATATCACTGAATGTGCAAGCTTAGATAATCCTAAAAAGTAGGACCAAGTACTAAGTAAACTAGGGGACCACTACTAGAGAACAAACACCCTAGGGTGCAGGGTGCTTATAAGTAAACTAGGGGACCACTACTAGAGAACAAACACCCTAGGGTGCAGGGTGCTTATAAGTAAACTAGGGGACCACTACTAGAGAACAAACACCCTAGGGTGCAGGGTGCTTATAAGTAAACTAGGGGACCACTACTAGAGAACAAACACCCTAGGGTGCAGGGTGCTTATAAGTAAACTAGGGGACCACTACTAGAGAACAAACACCCTAGGGTGCAGGGTGCTTATACGTAAACTAGGGGACCACTACTAGAGAACAAACACCCTAGGGTGCAGGGTGCTTATGCCTCAGATCTTTCTCCCACATTTCCCCGGGGCACACATCCCCAATTCACAGCATTGATGTGTGTGTGTGCCATGGAAGGGACTGCCTGTGGGTGTGCATACTTAAGTATTGCGTGCGTTCCAGGCACTTGGCTGGCCAACCCCAAGTGGGGCAGGCACTATAGTGAGCACCTTATCCACGCGTGGCCTGTTGGCACTTTTGCTGTCCAAGGATTTGATTGGCCAGTCACTGCAAATGCATGCCAAAGTGTGTTTGTGTCGCTGTGTATGTATTCGTCAGAATCAGGCCTGATCACTATCGATCTCGAGTTTTTAGATGAAGAGAAAAACAATCCTTAGTGGTTCGATCTCGAGTCTCTCATAATCACATCGGATCTATTGATGTGTTAACCCTTTCATTCATGTTTTCCACTTATTTCGGGCAAAGACCATAAAAACACGCCTACATGAAACCCAACATTCATTTGTAAAAATACAAATTTCTACTTTGTTTGCCACCTACATATTTAAAAAAAAAGTAAGATTTCGTTTAATTGGTTTTTTATACACCTGTTTCTAAGGGTGTATCTGGGATTCGAACCTCTGTTGCTCTGCGTGGTCTTGCTTCCAAGACCAGAGCGTTGCCCCGTGCTATGTATTTCATTATCCAAAGGGTACCAGCATTTCATAAGGAAGGAGGCAAAGGGTACCAGGATTTCATAAGGAAGGAAGCAAAGGGTACCAGGATTTCATAAGGAAGGAGGTAAAGGGTACCAGGATTTCATAAGGAAGGAGGCAAAGGGTACCAGGATTTCATAAGGAAGGATGCAAAGGGTACCAGGATTTCATAAGGAAGGAGGCAAAGGGAATCAGGATTTCATAAGGAAGGAGGTAAAGGGTACCAGGATTTCATAAGGAAGGAGGCAAAGGGTACCAGGATTTCATAAGGAAGGAGGTAAAGGGTACCAGGATTTCATAAGGAAGGAGGCAAAGGGTACCAGGATTTCATAAGGAAGGAGGTAAAGGGTACCAGGATTTCATAAGGAAGGAGGCAAAGGGTACCAGGATTTCATAAGGAAGGATGCAAAGGGTACCAGGATTTCATAAGGAAGGAGGCAAAGGGAATCAGGATTTCATAAGGAAGGAGGCAAAGGGTACCCGGATTTCCTTTGCTGCCACTGATCGAACCTACATGAGCTCTTGGACTTTAAATGCTGGTGTGCAGGAGGGTAACTGAGCGAGATATGAGCTGGCATTATCGTAGTCAATCTTGTCCACTGGACAGAGAGTACTTGTGACGTCATTGAAAGTAATGACCTTGTCTGATATTTTGGTAGTTGTGCGGCTTGCACATTGTGCATACAATTTCCCCCTTGAAATGATTGGTGTTTTTCTTATTGATTGGTGATGCGCAGCAGGGAGGGCAAGGATGGGAATTTAGATATCCGCCACCCTCCTCTGCTCCGCCTCATGAGTCTCAGAGCATCTCTGCCGGTATTGGGTGGATAATGTTTTGCATTTCCTGGGTGTAAATCTAATATGGAGAACGCGGTCCGCCTGCATTTTCCTGCAAGATTTACGCCAATTTTCAACAAACAAATAATAGTAATAATCAAAAGAGCAGAGACTTTGCTGCTTACATGTAAGTCTAAGTGGTCCTCTCCGTGCTATTACCAGGGAAATCCAGAATGAGGGTCTTTGTGTGTCTCAAAGCATGCTGGCCACATCACACTGCATCTGCAAATATGGAACACCTCTTTGTGATTGCCAACAATTCAATTACAAATCTATATTTCTGATCGAACCAATGTCACGTCTGGAGTGAACACAAGTTTAGGCTTTTCATTCTTCTGAGCTTTTCCTCGAGCTCTCTGATGCTAAAATGCAGATGACATGCACAGGGTCGGACTGTGACAAGGAATAGGCCCGGACACCAAAAAAAGTGGCCCACCCCTCGTCTCAAAAAAATGGCCCACCCCTCGCCTCAAACAAGTGTCCCACCCCTTGCCCCAAAAAAAATGGCCCTCAAACCATCATCCGTGAATCGCGTCAATTCACGACTTTACAGAAAATGCTACATATTGAGGGTTCATCATGTCAATTGGCAAAGCAACAGTTTTGACTTGTGCACAAGTGGCATTTCTCAGGCATTGCTTTGATATGCCCAGGTACTCACTCTCACCATTTTGCCCCTGCTACCATCAATGGGCATTTAATACCAGTATGTTGACTGTGCCTGGCAAGTGCCCTGGGAATGCCTACACAAAAGCCTATAGGGTGCATCAACAATTCATAAATCAATAGAACACTTTTTTTTCATAAGTGAACAGATAACACAAAGTATCATGATAAATACATTGGAATGAGCCACAAGTAATGTATTTGCCCGCAGGGTTTCAATATAAATGCTCTGCTTGACTGCTTCACTTAGTATGTCTGTGCTATTTCAAGAGTGCATAATTTACAATGTAAAATAGTGTACCAGTCTGAACTGCTTAAATATGTGGTGTACACTTCTGCTTGCCAATGCGATTGCGTGCCACAAATACGCAAACCCGCAGACTGAATTTACTACGAGTCGTGTAATGCAGAATGCTGGCAAGTCTGCAAGTGGACCAAGGTGAAGTGAATACTGTCCCGTCATTTCGGAAGTGTTACGGGGGCTGTGATGCAAGAAATGATGAAACCCTTTGCCAGAGAATGAAGAAGCGAAGAGCCACAATGGCAGAGAATGCATTGTAGATGTGCCTAGTCACGGGAAATGAACGTCTCCATAAAGAGATACATTTTCCTTCTATGAGGAAAACATATAAGCCAATCAGGGGAGTTGCTAGGTCTGGAAAAGACCCGTGGCTAAGCTGATGTCGGAACTGTTGGGACTGGTGGCTAGCTAGTCTTTTGGCTGTAGCTCCTGAGATTCTATCCGGGGCTACAACCAAAAGATCAGGGGCTATAGCCCCTCAGCCCCCCCCCAGCAATGCCCTTGACCAATGTAGATGTACTAAGAAGAATGCAGTGTACCGTTACACCTGACTCCTGGAATGGTTGGGTGGGGGTTCAAACTCGGGCTCCCATCACCCTCAGCTCTGAAGGGAGCACACCAACACTAAACACACAAGCAAGCCATTCCCTTGGACCCAGAGATACTCACATCACGCACACAGTCCAGTCCCGCCTCAGCCCAGAGCCCAGCACACTCACTGCACCCACGTGCTCACTTTGGCTCGTACCATAGAACAAACTTGTCGGACAGGTCACCATACTGGGGTCACATATCTATTTGGCCTGAAGTGACTGAATGCCTCCCATGTGTCGCCTTTGCTCATTTAACTACTCACCCACTAAATTACACCCCAGCCCTCCTCCTTCCTCCTCTCGTGCCATCACCCTATCTTGGAAAACCTCTATAATTGTCCCTATTTTCAAGAAGGGGGATTGCGGTGTTCCGGCCAATTACCGGCCAATCCCCTTATTGGATGCTCCAGGAAAAATATTTGCCAAACTGATTCTGCATGAATTTAATGATTTAATACCTGGACTCTACAATCCCAGCTCCGAGACCCCCATCAAACAGGTTTCGTTGCCAGCATGGGAACTACTATAAATCTGTTCGCCCTTAATTCAGTTAAACTGCAATGCCACATGTTCAAACAACAGTTTTTTTTTTGCTTTTGTTGATCTAACTGCCGCCTTCGACTTGGTGAGACGGGTGCTTCTGCTTTCCAAACTTCGAAAAGTTAATTGTCTGGTGACACTGTATGATGTTATTAATTCATTGCACTCGCAAACCTCCATCAGAGTTCGGATAACATTAGACAGATTATTATCCGAGCAGATCAGTACGTTTGGGGGTCTAAAACAAGGATGCCTTTTAGCTTCAGCAATTTTCAACTACTTCATTCATGATGTCAGATCAGCCTTGATAGATGTGTTGTCAGATTCTCCAAAACTCAATAATCAACCTAGTCAAACACTTATGTATGCAGATGACCTAGTTCTTATCTCAAAAACGCAACTAGGTCTGCAGCGCCTACTAGATGCACTTTATATCTATATTCAAAAAAATGAGTTGAAAATCAACATAAGCAAAACACAAATTGTTGCCTATTCTCCCAAGCGTCAAGGGCCTTTATCATATGTCTGGACTTTTGATTGTTCTCCCATACAATTGGTATCACAGTATACCTATCTTGGTATATTGTTTGACAGCCAATACCATGCAAAAGCCCATATAGCATGATTAGAGGTAAAGCTTACATCTTTTATTTCACAAGCCAGAATTACAATGTTTAAATATGGTAAATTTTCCATAAAGCCTGCACTGTTTTTTTGGAATATGAAAACAATTCCGGCACTTTTGTATGGCCTTGAAACATTAAGCATTAACTCACACTTTCCGTTTGATAAATGGGAAGCAAAATATTGGCAGCGTATTTTACATCTACGGAACTGTATCCCCACCGCATGGATAAGGTACGAACTGGGCTTGGTTGGTTTCTATATACACCATATATCAGTGGTGTTTGTGTGCGTTCTTTAGGAAATGTTTGATTTCAACTACCCTAAATGTTTTGTTGAAAACTCTGACAAATTATATGTTTACCACCAAGCAAACATTTATCAAGCAATGGCTCGCAAAGGTCTATCATATACTAAATTCGGTAGATGTATCATTACACCTATTGATACAGAATCCTGATAAAGCAAAATTGAAACTGTTTGAATTGGACTGGATAACTACCAGAACCCTGTGTCTTTCATGGTTTATAGTGATAATTTCGAAAACAAAAATGTCGGAAAAAAAAAAGTCGAATTTTTTTTTCAATACGTTCTTTTTTTCGAAATAGGGGGGTTCTCCCACAACCCCCCTTTTTTTGTTTTTGTTTTACCCCTTTTTTTTACTCCCGGACCCCAAAATAAATATATAATTAAAAAACACGTAATTCGACATTTTTATTTCGACATTTTTTTTGACATTTTTGTCAGTCGACATTTTTTTTTCGAAATTATGACTGACCAAAGTCTTTCATACCATAATATGGAGGGAACCCGGTTTCCACATAAAAAACTACAAACTCTGCCCTCTTATTTAGTCCGGTGCCCCTCCCATAAAATTCGAAATGGCATTCTAAGATTACGCTTTGTTTTGTGGAACACCAGGGATGTTCAAGCCAAGCGGAAACAAATAGCTACAAATTATAACTTCTGCCAATTTTGTTTGATGATAGACTTATTGATCCCACCCTTCCTCCTCCCAATGTGTCCGCTGTGATCGCTGCGACCACGTTAGCTGCCAACAGGGAGCATTCCCATCAGCTCCACAACTCCTCTGGCCCCAAATTCTCCCGTGCCCTCTCAGCGTGTTGGGGTGTGATGTCTGTGATAGCGGTGGGCCAGGGAGAAACCCCGCAGTGCCTTTCAAATCTGCAGCCCTCACCGGAGTAATAGGCTCTTATCCTGCACGTGGGGCTGCTGGCTGTCGCAATACTCCCCCACTGCCAGTGACTTCCAGAGCGCCGCAGGCCCGCCGCCTCCGATGACCACCGCCTCCGAGTGCCGCGGCCCACCAGCCCCCTTTTATGTGCCTTAGTGTCCGTGCCCAGTTATCGAGCGTCTGCACTCGAGCCAGCCGTGGGGTGTCCCTTTGGGGGCCGGGGGGGGCCTTTCGTCGCCGAGAGTCCACGGTTATATAAGGGATGTGGTATGGGGCACGCGCCAGGGCGCCTACATGCGTGGGTGGGAAGGGAGATTACCCCGCTGGTCTCATATACGGGTTTCCTCAGTTTCACCAGATGCGCGTTAGTGCGGGGAGGCCCAATCACTCGATGCAGACCTCCCAAGCGCCCTCGGCCAGACCGCAGACGCGTACCTCTGCTGGCCGCCGGGGAGCAGCAGTCCAGCCAGGCACCCGCGCCCTCCTACCTTCCGGGCCGCGGGCCCTGTCTCCGATCCTCCGGTTGTCTCGTGCCCAGGCGGGGGTGGGAGGGGGGAAGGCCAGCAGGCGCTCGACGGCCTCCGGAGCGCCCGCGTCCCCCACCCGACCCGCTGTGCCTTCTCTGCGTCCTCGGCAGCCCGCGCCGCCGTCGCCGGGCTCCTCCCCTCTTCCAGCAGCGGTCTGAGCCGTATGATCTTTCTCACGGCGCGACTCTGTCAGTTGAGCGAGTTTCTTCACGGGACTTCGCTTGCAGTTGGATGAGGTATTGCTTCATAGATTGTTCGCGTTTTTCATGCGAACCAAGTCGAATTATTCATGGTATTGGCTTCCAGGCCTTGGTCGTCGCAGGAGCTCAAACGAGTGCGACCATTCCGTCTCGTGCGCAACAGCACCCCCCAACTGTTAATTTCTTAACATGTCTAGATTTGGACATTTCAAAAAACTAAACCTTCTCGTACTGAACAAAAAAAATAGGAGGGGAAAAAAAAAGAATAATAAATTATGACTACTCATGTGTTAGATACATTTCTCTTCAACTGTAACTCGGTTTTAAACAGTAAAAGACCTTGATTTTTTCATAATACTAAGAAACCACAAATAGAAAGAAACATGATCAAATGCATTTGTAAATTTTATTTTCCATTGATTATATGATTATGTCTATTTTTTTTCTATTGTGGTTTTAGTGGTTTTTGTGGAATGAAATGTCATTGTAATGTGAATGTAAATAATATGTGTATGGTTTTGTATTTCGTTATGTACATACTTTCTTGTATTTTGTATTTGAAAGGTTGATTTAATTCAGCTAATACAAATCATTTAAATAAAAATTACACCCCAGCCCTCCTCCTTCCTCCTAATTAACAGTCTAACTGGGAGACCCAGACAATCTCAGTGACTGCCTACTTCCATAATTAACTCTCCTAACTTTCTATTCTTGTCCAATTTGTTGGAAGACAGGTGCATGCAGTACACAGCTTGTTTGTTTACCAGACTTCCGAGGATCACTGCTTGCATTCATTCCTTGGCTTCATCTACCCGCCACTCTAAGCCACTTCCTTTCATCCTGACATACCATGGCATCTCGCATCTGCCCCAACACCTTCACGCCTTTCTCAATTTGCTAGAACCCCCACCGCCGACCACCACCATCCCTTTAAATCGACTTATTTCCCTCCACTTTGGTCCCTAGTTTGCAGGGCCTTTTGGCTTGCCAGCAATGACATCACACGACACCCCTTTTAGGCTCATAAAAAATAGTCGAGGGGAGACCGCCAGGGGGCGCGGAGCATGACAGACCTCTGAGGCTCGAGCTCCGCCACCACCGCAGGGCCTAACAGGCTGAGAGAATCTCCGGCCGGGATTTTGGAGTGAAGCCGAGAGAGGTCGGTCCCTGGGCGGCCCACCCGAAACGCTGCACCGGTGCGGAGGCCCCCTTCCCACAGAGTCACCTAAAATCGCCCGAACACCTAGAAGAGCGGCGCGGGAAGTGGGTAGCAGTGCTGCCACCCCCAGCAGAGTGCTCCGTGCGCCCTAGACCCGGGCGGCGACTCGCGCACTGGGATCGCGGGCCCTAGAGAGGAGGCCAGAGAAGATCGGAGGGAGCTGGGCCCCCAGCCGCGCATGCAAAGGGAACGCAGAGACCAGACGATGAGAGAGGCTCCCCACCGGACGCGACCCCTCGTGAGGAGCTCCTGTGTCGGAGTGCTCACTGGAGCACAGGGCCACGTAACACAGAGAGGGAGACGGGGGTGCTCGGAGAGCCGCAGAGAAGAGACAAACATCGGAGGCTCACCGGACGTCCGTCGGCCCCCGGGCAGGACGAGTGCGCCCTCCCTCCCTCTGAGTCCCAGGCGGGTCGAGCTTGGGCCCTGAGACACGTGCCAGAAATGGCGAGAGGTGAGGAGACGGCGGAAGGGAGCCGGCCGACGGGGATGCAGGGAGGAAAACTCCCCTCCGGCCACATCCAGCTGGTGCCAGAAAGCGGACCCGTTCCGGTCTTGGGGTGGGGCCTGGGCGACTTTGCCCACACGCACTACAGGACAAAGAGCGGGGGATACGGCCCCCTGTCCATGACACTGCCGCCCGTATGACGCCGCGGTGAAGCCAGAGAGCCCCGCACCAGAGCCCCCCCTGCCCCATCCACCTGGTGACATATCGCGGACCCGCTCCTGTCCTGTGAGGGGGCCTGGGCGGCCTCACCCATAAGTGTCACAGGAAAGAGGGCAGGGGATATGACCCCCAGCCCATGACACCATTTCCCGCACAACACCGCGGGGCAGCCAGAGAGCCTCACACCGGAGCAGAGCACCCCTAGGGCTAAGAGGTGGCTCCATCTTTGAACGGAACTACGGAAACACGCCAGGAAGGCCCCACCAGAGACACCTTCTTGAGGGACATACAGAGAGAGCCACCATGGAGCAAGCCTCGCCCAACAACATAATCCTCTCGCTTCAACGTTTCCGTTGGATGCCCTCAGCCCGGAGCGTCAACCCCTGCAGAGGACACCCCCCCCACCATGGCACTTACCAGAGAAGACCTTAAAGATATCCTCCACGAGATCAAGGCTATCCGTACGGACATTCAGGCCTCTGTGGTGGACCTCAGGGGTAGAGTGGACACCCTTGAGGAAAAAATTGAGGGTATGGAAAACAATCATCTCCAAATGGATCTGCTGGTTATGAAATATGAGGCGAGGCTGACGGACCTGGAAATGAGAGACGAGGACATGGTCCTGAAGATGGAGGACCTCGAAAACAGGGAACGCCGAAATAATCTCTGCATCATTGGGGTGACTCAGCAAAAAGGAGAGACAGCAGCGGAGGTGGGGCGGAAGGTTCAGGGCCTTGTAAATCAGCTCTTTGTGTTGGAAGGAGGAAAGGACGTTCAGCTAGAAAGAGCGCACCGAGGTGGGGGCGGAGGAGGGGGAGGCCCTAGATCGATTGTGGTGCGCTTTCTCCGCTATAGAGAAAAAATGGAGGTGTTGGAGAAAGCTAAGAAGCTGGGCAGCTTCCCCTTCGAAGGGGACACTATTAAGATCTACCAGGACTTATCCGCACTCACGCTCTCCCGCAGACGGGACTGTCGCCCACTTACACAATGGCTAACAAGTCAGGACATAAGGTATAGATGGTCGTTCCCCTTTGCACTTTCCTTTGAGAGGGCCGGAGTGGACTATAGAGTGATCAATGGAAAGGAGGCCTCACAAGTGCTGCAGGTGTTAAAGGGGGACACCCAAATGGACAATAATGAAGAGTAACACAAGCATCGACAGAGAACAATAGAGAACCGGAGGGCCCCTGGTCCACGAAGAGGAAAGCGCTGGGTAGAAGAAAATTCAGGAAACCAAACACCCCAAGACGAACGATGCAGATGGCTAAGAGCATGGACACGCTCCAACTAAAGTGGCAAAGGTAACAGTTATACATCCCCGGCCGGGGACACAGAGTTACACAGGAGAACTGTGGTGGATAGGCATAATTCCACCCTGATGGCTTGCCCGTTGGCAGGCTTCCTGAATATGCATGAGAGGGGGGAGGGGAGAGACAGGAAAATTCGAGTTTCACACTTACAGATTCAGCATAGTCACGATCAAACATGGAACAAGTGCAGCTCCCATGACACCAGATGGGAGGAGACAACAAGGAAATGCCCTGATGTCAGACAGGAGGGGCCGGGTCGAGACCCTCAGGCTGCATTCACTTAACGTCAAGGGGCTAAATTCGCCAGCGAAGCGCTCTCTGCTGGGGAGGGAAATGAAAAACGCAAGATTGGATGTCCTCATGGTGCAAGAAACTAGAACGATAAAAGGGCAGGAGAGGGCCATCCCGGGAGCAAACGTGGGTCAGACTTTTTGGGCATCTGGCCACTCCAAAAAAGGGGGTACGGGCATTATTCTGCATAGAGACCAAAAGCTCACGGAAGTGTCACGGTGGGAAAGAGAGGATGGGAGAGCCATGGTGGTGTCGGGTTACCTAAGTAATTCAAGGGTTTCCCTGGCAGCAATATACTGCCCCAATGTAGGCCAGATTGAATTCCTTTGTGAAGCGCTGGGAGAAGTGATGACTAAGGTGGAGGGACTCCTACTCGTGGGGGTGGGGGATTTCAATATGTGGGCAGACTGGGAACGGGACCATAGTGGTAGAATCACCCCTCAAGACAGAAGTGGGAGAGGGCCACAGGGTAGCTTCCGTGACCTAATGTGGGGTCATGGACTGGTGGATATTTGGAGGGAATTACATCCTACCAGGAGGGGGTACACTTTCTTCTCCGCAGCCCATGGCACTAGAACCAGAATTGGCTACCTATTTGTGGGGCATCAGCATATGAGTAGGATAGAGGCCTGTGAGATACGACCGTCTAGCTGGTCGGACCATGATATGGTCTGGTCGGACGTCAGCATATCTGGTCTGAAACCCAGGGACTCCCTATGGAAATGCAATGACTTCCTCCTTAGAGACGCGGTGTTCAAGGAGGAGATGATAACAGCAATCAGAGAATTCTCCGAATTCAATGATACGGGCGAAGTTAGCAGTGAGATTGTCTGGGAATCAGTCAAGGCCACCTGGAGGGGGAGTCTGATCAGAGAGGGGGCTTCCAAGAAAAGACTTAGGACTCTCCAGGCACATAAATTGAGGTCGGAGATACTCCAATTTGAACAGTCGGAGGGTAAGGGGGAGGATGAGAAGGAGAGGGATCTGGATAATGCAAGAGGGAAGAGACAGGAACTGAGGGAACTGGAAATGGGAAAAGTGGTAGCCGGCCTGCAACGTCTCCGCCAAAGATACTACGAGAAAGGCGACAAAGCCGATGCCATGCTGGCAGCCAAGCTCCGGGGCCAGAGAGCGGATAGATGGGTGCCCAAGATAACAAGCAGTAAGGGGGGAGAGAGGTCTGACCCGGAGGGCATAGCGGAAAACTTTGCAGGTTTCTATGAGAGCCTAAACGCAAGGGAAGGGAACATGGATCAGGAGGCGCTGGGTGCGTACCTTAACGGGATCACTCTCCCCGCCCTCAGCCCAATGGTGGCAACCACTTTGGATGCCCCGATAATGGAGGAGGAGGTACTCGGGGCAATTTCGGGTTTGAAGCTGGGTAGAGCATCGGGGGAGGACGGGTTCACTGCAGGCTTTTATAAGACCTTCTCGGGCTATCTGGCCGGCTTCCTGGCAGGCCTCTTTTCCAACATAATGATGACAGGAAAAGACTCCCCGTCTTTTGGTAAAGCCCTCATTACAGTGATTCTGAGGGAGGGGAAGGACCCGGCGGACTGCTGCTCTTATAGACCGATCTCACTTTTGAATGTGGATGCCAAACTATTCACTAGAATCATTGCCACTCGACTCGAGGACCATATGCCTGGGCTCATCCATTCGGATCAGGTGGGTTTTATTAAAGGAAGACAGGGGGCAGACACCCTTAGGAAGACCCTACATCTCATGAGGGAGGCAGCGCGAGGGGGAATAACCCGGTCCTGGTGTCAATCGACGGCGAAAAGGCATTTGATCGGGTGGATTGGGATTTCCTACATAGCGTGCTCCAAAAACTGGGTCTGGGAGAGGGAATCCGCCGAGCGATTAAGGCCCTGTATGTGTCCCCATCAGCTAGAGTTACGGTAAATGGGCACCTGACTCGCATCTTCAACCTCCAGAGGGGGACTAGGCAGGGCTGCCCCCTCTCCCCGCTTCTGTTCGCCATGACAATGGAAGTACTTGCGGAATATATTAGAGGGTCTGCTAGAATACAGGGCATTGATGTGGGTGACCGCACCTTCAAGCTGGGACTCTATGCTGACGACATCCTGCTACATCTGAGAGACCCCGCTGGGTCGGTCCCCGCCGCCCTACGGGTGATAGAATGGTTTGTTAGTTTCTCAGGGTTTAAAATAAACATAGGTAAAGCGATGATCTTCCCGTTTGCATCAGACACGGACAGGGACCTGGAGGAACTGAACCCACTGGGCCTACAAATTTGCACCGAGGGGATTACATACCTGGGAATTAACATTGTCAGACCCGACGAAGATTTAAGTCAAGCTAACTACCCCTCCCTGTTTGATAGAATATTTAAAGACATGGAGAGATGGGGAAAAGGTCAAATATCCTGGATGGAGCAAATAAACGCCATAAAAATGAACCTCCTCCCCAGGGTGCTTTACGTCTTCCAGATGCTCCTGCTTGAAGCCCCAGATGCACACCTTATAGAAACTAAAAGGCATATGCTGAAATTTATATGGCAAGGCCAAAAACCCAGAGTGGGTTACAAAACCCTCACGCTCCCCAAAGACAGAGGAGACCTTCAGGCCTACCATAGAGCGGCCCAGCTTAGAGCATTGGCCCCGCATCTCAGAGAAGACCCCGATAAACAATGGATATATCTAGAGAACTCCCATCTGAGTCCAGTCACGGTAGGGGAATGGTTATGGGTCCCTCTGAAAAAGCTCCCTAACAGAATTAAAGCCCATCCAATTCTAGGCACCATGTGGAAGGCACTGGCAGGAAAGGGCAACAGCGAACAAATAACTACATGGCCCTCCCCATTGAGCCACATTTGGTCCACACCGGTATTGGAAACAATACCAGGACACGAACACTATCAACCCTGGTTTGATGCCGGACTATGTAGGGTTGGCCAGCTTGTGAGAGAGGAGACATTCATAGGCATCCAAGCACTGGAAGAAGCATTGGGGATTGGTACTCTCTCCCCTCTCCTATACCTACGGTTTAAAGGTGTTCTAATGAAACCCAAACTAAAACCATGTGTCCAACGAAAGCTCACCCCAGTCGAAAGAATCCTGGACACCCACGTAGAAATGAAAGGACTCATCCCTCCTTTATGGAGCGCTATTGTCTACCAGAGAAGGATCGACTAAAGGCCTTAGGAGGAAATGGGAGGGGGATCTAAACATTAGACTTGGAGACAAACTCTGGGGGCGCCTCTGTAATAGAGCATACAAGACCTCAATCTCCTGCCAGTATAAAACACATGCCGTTAAGTTTCTTCATAGGTGGCAGTATGACCCAGTCAAACACTCCAGGATGTTCCCGGATGTTGTCCCCAAGTGTTGGCATGGCTGTGGAGAAAAAGCAAACTACTGGCACATGTGGTGGACATGCGATAGTGTCCAAATGTTCTGGACAGAGGTCCTCAGCTGGCTGAGGGAGGCGGGGGAGGGGCCTTACCCACTAGATCCATGTTGCTAATATTTGGACTACAACTAAAGGATGAATATTGGGAAAAGCTCCTAGACTTGACACACTCTCTGTTACTGGCGGCCAGAGCCGCGCAAGCTAGAACCTGGAAGAGAGCTGCCCTCCCCGGTAAAAGAGAATGGGTAGCAGTGGCCAAGGACATCTACTACATGGAAAAATTAACGGAAGCAATGCAGGGCTCTAACTCACACACAGAATCCGAGTGGCTACAGTTTATGGAGGCGTTTGGCAATGTAGGAGACGAAACCTGATGTCCCCACGGAGGGACGACCCGGCCCCGCAAAACTCACTTGAGCATTGAACATCTGGTGCTTGACCCCGGAAAGTCGGCCTACCACTGACTTACATGAGCCTGGGTAGGAGCTGTCCGGAGATGCTTTCGAGTGGACCAGCTGAATCTGTACGCTGAGATAAGAGGGAGGGAGGTAGAGGAGGGGTGGGGGAGGAAGGGTTAATAAACGGCAGTGAACTGCGACTTCTTTATATGTGTTTTTTTTCAGGCATGAGCCTACGGTTGTTTAAAATGGATGTGTCACTTGCTCATGTGAAAATCCAATAAAATTGATTTGAAAAAAAAATAAAATAGTCGACCCTGTGTCTTCCCATTACACACTAACTTACCAATACTGGACCAGTTTGAGAACTGTCTGCTGTATAGGTCTAGGGAAAAGGAACTTAGAATTAATCCTGCTTGCGCTGGTCCCATGAGGTTTGTGAAGTAAGCCTGTGCTGCTGCTGTGTATACTATAACAATGTAGAGAAAATAGCAGGTGCTACTGCTGACTTCCCTCATGCCAATTCTCCACATGCTCAAAACAATGTTATCGCACTAATCGCAGCATGGAAGAAACTCATTTGAAGAAATGCTGGCGTATAAATACACTGCATAATTCAGCAAAGACGAACCTAGGCATGTAGCTCCATATCCTGTAAGAGAATGTACATTGGCACAAAAGCCTGTACGTATTGACAAGAGGTTATAGCCATGTCTCTGAATTATACATGCATGCGTGACTGCACCTGTGAAGTTGACCATTAACATTTGAAGCTGTTCGATCATACAATGGTGGTTTTTAGCATATGTGGAAACTGAAAGATCAGCATATTATCCATCTACACATAAGGCTCGACCTATGATGGCGCTGCCTGCATACGTTAGCAGCAGCATGCTGGCGCAAGCAAATCTAGACGTAGCATTTCTTCTTACTGGAATGCAGCAATGCACAGAGGAATGTGAAGATCATCCTAGCATAGGTTGGCATGACATCAAAGACTGAAATCACGGAATAGGACCGGGTCCCTGGCATTTATGGTCACATGGGAACGTGAAGACTTATTACAGGATAAAACGGAGGTTTGTGGCACTAAGAGGGCCCCTTGGGTTAGTCAATGTTGAAAGCCGGATCAACCAAAGACCCCCACCATCAGTATCCAGAGAGGATTCACCAAATAAATAATTAAAACAAAAGCTACACCATCAAGAAATGCACCAATTAAAATGGGAACGCATACGGAAAGAAGGCTGAATGAAAAAGGTTACGGATTCAGCAGCCCTTTTCTTCTAGTTCCAATGTTGATAAAGTACCAAAATCAGTAGCGAAAGTGTAGTGTGCAGACTCTAAGCTCGTTAGTTGGCAAACGTATGTACGTTGCAAACTAGCAGGTTAGCTGCCTGCCTATGCCTATAAAAACCGGTGTTTTCACAACAAGCAGCAATCGGAAAAATAATGTATACAGATAAAAAACAGACAAAGAAGATAAATTAGAAGTTATTCTGACCGTGGGGTTAAAGTGCCTCCAGCCTCCAACAGGGCTATATTTCTAGCCCGGCAGTCACAACGTCCCATGCGAGTACGATAGCTAACAGGGTTGCTGCGCCTGCCGCAGAAGTCTGTTGCAACATCCAGTACAGAACCTAACACCTACACAGAAGGACTGTCAATGGAAGACCCACATCAACCCCCTCAAACCTGGAACATATTTTCTCCAATTTGCTGGTCCCTGCAGGATGATCTTTTTTTCTCTTAGGAGTAAGGCCCGCTTTACTAAACAAAGGGGTTACCCCCTAGAACGGTTCTCCGTTGTCTGATGAGTTGTGGAGCTCCTCTATTGCTTCTTTTTGTGTTCAAGCCACTCCAGGCGTAAAACCCTGTCAGAACACGATCCTGGAAGGCGCCTGCCCAATTAAACCCCGGATTACAGCCCTTTGAGGTAGAAGAACGCAGCTGAGCTGGCGGGAGACTGCACACACAGGGAACCTTTGCAGCATGCATGTGCGGTAAAAATGACACTGGGCCGTTAACAGACTTGTCTTCCTCGTTGCACTTTGCAACCAGCCACCCTAGGTGTGACCAAGGCGCAACTATTTGAAATTGGGCACCAAGGGTTTAGTGGCAGTAGAAACGTGACTACGGATCACTTCTTGGCTGAAGACTTGCACACCCCATGCCTAACCCCTCTCCTTTGCAGGCTGGCACTGCCAAAATAAACTCTAGCATCAGAAAATAGCGTTCACACTGAGTCTGCATACGCACACTTTTGAAGCCCTGCCTGCTCATTTTCCCAAATCCCCAGATGGGGCCTTGAAGGGGCGGTCGAGAGATGTAAAACAATCACTTCTGACTGGCTGATGGGCAGACCTGGCGCCTTTAACCCCAGGCCCTAAGCAGCGCACCCAGGCCGTGCCATCTCATGGCACTCTGTGCTGGTGTCGCCTGTTTAATCACCTTGAGAGGCAGCACCCCTGCCAATCAGAGCCCATGGTACCCTCCACACTGTGGATTGGTGAACACAATGACTGTATAATTTACTTACACATGCATGCTTCTGCTTCTCTGTGTTACAAAGTATTTGTAAAATTGTCGGTAGCTTACCACTTTGCTTGCAGTCTTCGCCCAATTCTTTTCCCAGAAGGGAACTTGCAGTCTGCAGAAGGGGTATACTGTCGCTGTGGCCTGGGCAGTCCTCCTGGGGCACGTGGCGTCTGCCGGGGGCTGGGCGGCCTCATCCAGTCCGCGCCTCCGACTCGCCTGGTGGACGACGGTGGTCTGCTCTCTGATTCACTCTGGGTGGGTCCTCCTGGTTTGCAGTGTGCGGCTCAGCTGGGCCTGGCTCAGTCCGTCTCTCTGGTCTGACTAACTGTGTCGTTGCAAATGGCCAACAATCATGCCCAGCTCGGTTAAGGTCAGAGGCCCAACTCCCAGGAAATTGAGTCACTCACGTGGTGTGACTGACGGTGACTGTGAGGCGGCACAGAGTCTATCGGGGCGGGCTGCAGCCGAATTTTCGGCCCCCGCCCCCTGTTGTTCCATGGATTGGCGGCCCCTCAGCCCCAGGCACAAGTTGCGTTTCAACTTTGCAGGAAGTAACAACTTGTTACTTCCTGCAAAGTTGAAAGCAACTACTGTAGTGTGAAATGCCAAGTGGCGGGGTTGGGGCCCCAGGCCCAGCCAGCTCGCCTACCAAGCCCTTCAGGCAGGCAGCCTCTGCCCTGCCACGGCCCCCCAGGATCAGACTCACTCGGTCGGTGTCGTAAATTGCTGCTTTGCATTGCTTAATTGCGCAATGCGCAATCAGCACCAGCCAGCCGGCCCGGGCGAGCACTGCACATCGCCGGCCCGTCGCCCCTGCAGTGGTGGCAGCCACCTTGATTTTCATGATTATGCAGGATGCATCTGCTGATCTGCAGACTGTCTGCATTGCAACATGCATGCATCATAAATTATGATGCATGCATGATGCAATCATCAAAGCAAGGTAACACCATTTCTGTTACCTTGCTCTTTGATGAATTATTGTGCTGCAGTGACTCTGCACTCTGCAGACAGTGTCAGTGCCTGCCTGCTGGCTCCTGCCCACCCGCAGGCAGCACCGCGCCCATCGCGGCACGCACGCCGCACACAAGTCAACGAAAGAAAATATTTTAAAAAAAACGTCCCAGGGTCACGACTCTCAGTGGGCAGGGCTGCCCACTGCAGGCAGTGCCGTGCCCACCGCCGCTGCACGCACGCACGCCGCACAAAAAACAAGAAGTACATTTTTAAAAAAGTTACAAAAAAAAAACGGCCCAGGGTGCCTGTCTGAAAAACCGGCCCCCAGTGTTCCCAACTTCGTTCGGCCAAGGGTCGAACGACCGAAAGGGCCAGTCCAAGCCTGAACATGCATCCCCACAGCGAGTGCACGCTCTTTCTGGGCTGGGACACCTTAGTGAAGTGCTGAGGGCAGGGGGTGTGGGCGGGGTGGAGTGAGTGGTGCTTAAACCTTCATGACAAATGTTTCTTATCTAGAAATGACTAGCTCTGTTCATCAGCCGGCTTTTAGGGCATATTGGTAGGACTTCATCTGCGTTCAAAGCCTTCCTCTTGTCAAGTTGAATAGCAATGGTAGGGGACTTGGCAGACCCTTTGAGTCCTGGCATCTCTTGCAATGATCCTTCTTAATTTGGAAACCCCCAACCAGGCAGGCCAATAGGAATTTGTCCATTCAGAAGTGGATCTTTAAACTGACACCCCATCATCAAAAAATTCACTGAAATCCTTAATGGATATGGTTGGCAAATCAGAGTCTTGTCATTGGTACTATTTTGTGTCGACTCCCTGTAACTTTATTTTTGTCACTTTGCAATCCGTTTTCATAGAGAGTTTGAGTAGCAATTTTTCCGCTTTTCTCTGATCGCTGTGTCATTTTATGTTGTAGCCCTTGGCCACATGGGGGACGGCCAGTGTGGCTACATGCTTCTCCTCTGAGGGAATACCTAGAAATACAGATGCAGACACCAGGGTAATAAAGATATTATTTAAAAGTGTAGTGTGTGTTTTTATTTGTGTGTGTGGGTCTGAATTGAATGTTCAGAGTAGAATAAATAAAAGAATAGAACTCCCCTACCCATGAATGGGCTGGGCAGCGGAGAGAAAAGAACCCGAAGAGGTAGTTGGGAAAGGGACAGTTGAAGAAGAAAAGAGAAGGCAGAGAAGGAGAGAGACTTACCTTGGCGGGTCACTGCCTTGAGCTACCATCCAGGGCCTAAATCCTGATAATGGCACCATGCGGTGTGCGGGGACCCACCCTCCCCCCGGGACTAATCAAAGGGGGCCAAGCTGCTTATGCCAGGGGCAGCTCAGCTGCTCCTGGGCCGTGTCACCTGTCGGCCCATCGGGGGCTGGACCGGATGAGCACAGTAATATGTTGGCCCATGCAGCGTTCCAGGTGCTGCCTGGGCGCATGACGAACATCCTGGTCCAAGCTGCGTGGGTGGGTGAGGGGTAAGGTCAGACCAGACCGTGCCCCTGAAGGCCTGCCTCGTGGACAGCAATGCAGGCCCATCAATTAAGTCCTCCCTGGCTGCGTATGCTAGGTGCAGCCCGGGAGGTGAACTGCGGAAAGCCTGCTCCACCCAGGACAGTGGAGCAGTGAACTTGAAGTCCCGCGTTAGCATTGCCGGCCATCTTGGGTGAAGAGGATGAGGAGGTGGAAATCCCAGACTGATCCGTTGAGCGGGCAGGGTCAGGGTCAATGATACGCTCACCTGGTTCCCACGGGGGCGTCGACCGGAACTGGGCCGCTGTTATTTCCACCAGTGTGACGTGTAGCGCCGAGATGACTGACTGGACTGGCCCGCTCAGCCTAGTTTGTCTAGCTGGCAAGAATATTCTTCTGCAAAGGAGAAGAGGAATTAACCACCCGTGGAATTGAGTGTCAACCCACCTTCCCCACTCCCGTTGTCTTCCCACTGATCACTCTTGATGTCCCCTCCTTAGTCTCACCTGATGGTTTGGAAGGATGAGCTCTCCATCCTGCGTCGACGGCAGGGGCGCGTTGATGACCAGTTACTTCACTGGCGTAGAGGAATTGGTGAGTTCCAGTATTGACTCTAAAGTCCAATTGTTCATAAGAGTTCAAATGTCTGCTCTTCACTCTGTCCGATTCCTTGCAAGTTGCCGATTAATCCACTCGAAGATTTCCAAATGACACTCGGTAAGATTCAGGTAAGTCTATTGTGTTTTTCCCCTTAGGGGCCGGGGTACGGCGATGAAGCAGAGTTGACTGTGCCGACCCGAGATGAGGTGAGACCCCCGTGGTAAATCAGGTAAGTTTTGTGGGGGGTAACTGGTATTGTCCTTGCTTTCTCCCCTTAGGGGCCGGGGTACGGCGATGAAGCAGAGTTGACTGCGCCGACCCGAAATGAGGTGAGTACCTTCCGTGGTAAATCAGGTAAGTCCTTGGGGGTAGCTAGTATGGCCTTAGAGAGTTCCCTTGCTCACCTTGCTGTCTTTGTCTCCTTAGGTGTCGGAGGGCGGCCGCGAGATGGAGAGAGCGTGATGGAATGCTGAAGTACCGCCAAGCAGGTGAGTTCAGCGCGGCGCCATAGGAATGCGCAGCGATGCTTCAAAGACTTCTGTCTTTCAGTTCCGTGGCGAAATGGATCAGGATTCAGGTAAGGATTAAAGTTAAAACTCCTGTTCTAACCTTTATCCTTTTTGTCTTCTTGTTTCAGGAGTCCCAGGACTGAAGCGGGCGTGGCTGAAGACTGGAGCTGCTGAAAACACGGTGAGCGTTACGCTGCTGCAAGCAGAATAACGCGAAGCACGTGTGGCTGTCCGGGCGTGGTTTAAATAGCCTTGGAAGAAGATCCAGGTAAGTATTCTTCCACAGCCCCACCCAAGTAACAAAATAGTCCCTTCAGTAAAATAGTCCCTCCTAAGCCTCATTTGGCTTGAGTCTTCATGCAGCATGGTCTGCCTCAGGTGAGTATGCAGCATGGTCTGCTTCAGGTAAGTTATCAATAATGAGCCTGGCGCCCTTGGCGCCAGGACTGACTTTATCTTTATGAGCCTGGCGCCATAGGCGCCAGGACTATACCCAAACAGCCCCTAACTGGGGCTTTTGGGCATGCTCCAAGTGGCATGATGCCTGCTTCCGGGGCTGCTGGGCCTGGTCTGGTCTTCCAGGGGCAGGCATCATGACAGCACTCCCCTCAAGGCCCCTCCTAAAGTCGTTCTCCCCCTTGGCCGTGGTTTGTCTGGAAATTCCCGATGGAACCTCTTCACTAAACGAGGTGCATGCACGTGGTCACTAGGTTCCCAAGACCTTTCCTGTGGACCATAACCTTTCCAGTAAATTAGGTAAAAGAGTTTTGATCTCACTCTTTTTGAGTCCAAAATATTCTTGACTTGGAACTCGGGCTCCCCGTCTATGAGGGTAGGTTCAGGTGGAGATGTTAGCCTTGTTCCTGGTTGCACTGGCTTCAAAAGAGACACGTGGAAAACGGGATGGATTCGCATATGAGCAGGTAGGTCCAACTTGACGGCCACTGGGTTAATAATTGCCTTGATAGAAAAAGGTCCCAAATACCTGGGGTTAAAGGTCCGAGTCCCCTTGAGTGGTAAGTGCTTAGTGGCTAACCATACTTGGTCCCCTATTTGGTATTGAGGAGCTTCACTTCTGTGCTGATCCGCATCCTTTTTGTATTTTTCCTTAGCCTTTTGCAAATGGATGGTTGCTTCTTTAAAGGCTTGTGTAATAACAGCGTGGAGATGGTCCACTGCGGGCATCTCTAAATGCTGGGGTGAGTTCAAATCCGAGGTTCGAGGATGGTGCCCATAATTGGTAAAAAAAGGACTTTGTCCAGTTCCTGAGTGTACGGAATTATTGTACGCATACTCTGCGATCCACAGAATGTCTTTCCAATTCCCCTCAGACTGATGTAGCATACAACGGAGGTACTGTTCAAGAGTCTCCGTTTGACCGTCGGTCTGAGGGTGGTGACTGGTCCAAAGCCTAACTTCAATTTGTGCCAGTTGGCAGCATTTCCTCCAAAAATGTGAAATGAATTGACTGCCCCGATCTGAAATTAACACTGAAGGAAAGCCATGCAGGCGGACAACATTTTCAAGGAATTCCTTGGCCAGGATTGAAGCTGAAGGTATCCCTTTTAAAGGAATGAAGTGGGCCATTTTAGAAAAAAGATCTACAATAACTAGAATGGTATTGTAACCTTGGTACGGGGGTAAATCCGTGATGAAGTCTAATGACAAGGTATGCCAAGGGGTAGGTGGTATGTCTAATGGTTGCAATAATCCAGCAGGTTTTTTCTTTTGCCCTTTATTTTGTGCGCAAATGCCACAAGACATGACAAATGACTTGACATCCTTTTGCCAGGTAGGCCACCAAAATTGCTTCCTAATTTTAGCTTCGGTTTTTGCAATACCCGGATGCCCTTCTATTAAGGTGTCATGGTAATGGGAAATGACAAGTTCCTGTAGTTCCTTTTGCGGTAAAAATAGCCGGCCTTGGTAATAAGGTAAATCATCGATGACAGAGTACTCTGGACCTTTCTTTGCCCAGTCCTGTAGGGCAACGGAATCAAAGAGTTGGTGGATCTTGTTTTGAATGTTCTCCAGTGTCTGTATGGAAGTCAGGACAAGGATTCTCTGTTCCGGAATTATGGGTACGGGTTCTAAAGTTATTTCTGCTTCTCCCATTCCAATCCGGGACAAGGCGTCTGCTTTACCATTCTTACAACCTGGTCGATAGGTTATTACAAAATCAAACTCGGCGAAGAACAATGCCCAACGGAGTTGGCGCGAAGATTGGACTTTGGCTGTCTTTAGGTATTGTAAGTTGCGGTGATCGGTGATGACCGTGATGGTATGTCTGGCACCCAGTAGATAGTGCCGCCAAGCCTTGAAGGCGGACTTGATGGCCAGCAGCTCCTTGTCGGTTATGGCATAGTTTAATTCGGGGGCTGAAAATGTTCTTGACCAAAACGCCACTGGGTGAAGTTGGTTAGTTTCGGGATCCTTTTGGGAAAGGACTGCTCCCATGGCTGAACTGGATGCATCTGTTTCCACTATGTAGGGAAGCTTGGGGCGCGGGTGTCTTAATATGGGAGCAGATGTGAATTTAGCTTTTAACTCTTGGAAGGCGTTCTCGGCTTCCTCTGTCCACACAAAGCGTTTGTTTTTTCGCAATAGTGTGATGGGATGTACAATGTGCGAGAAGTCCGGGATAAACCTGCGGTAGAAATTAGCAAAGCCAAGCATGCTTTGAACTCCTTTGATTGAACTTGGCGAAGGCCAATTAAGAATGGCATCCACTTTTCGTGTATCCATCCGTATTCCTCTCGGGGTCAGAATAAATCCAAGGAATTCCACTTCCGTAGTGTGGAAGATGCATTTTTCCAGTTTAGAATATAATTTATGCAGGCGTAACTTCTCTAGGACTGCTCGGACGTGTTTTACATGCTCAGATTCTGATGAAGAGTATACTAAGATGTCGTCGATGTAAACAACCACACAAAAGTCGATAAGCTCTCGGAGGACATCGTTCATGAAGAACTGGAAGGCTGCTGGTGCATTGCATAGTCCGTAGGGCATCACCTGGTACTCAAATAGTCCGTACTTGGTGCGAAAAGCAGTCTTCCATTTGTCACCCTCTTTGACACGTACCAGATGATATGCCCCCCGAAGGTCTAGTTTCGTGTTTATACAAGCGTCCTTCACCTGGTCTAGTAGTTCTGGGATCAAAGACAGTGGGTATCGATTCTTGATGGTTATCTGATTCAGTGCGCAGTAGTCTATACATGTTCTAAAATCGCCTTCCTTTTTCGGTACGAAGAACAAAGCTGAAGATGCAGGGGATTTGGACGGGGGAATCAAGCCATTAGCAAGGTACTGGTCTAGGTACTGGCGCAAATGAAGATTTTCGGGTTCCGTAAGGGCATAGATTCTGCTGCAAGGTGGTTGTGCTCCAGGTACAAGATCTATTTGACAATCATAAGATCTGTGAGGTGGTAAGGTGTTTGCCTATTCCTTTTGGAAGACATCCTGAAAGTCTTGGTATTCAACAGGTAATTGCATGGCTACTGGAATTACTGGGGCCAGGACTGAGTTTTGAGTTTTCCTTGGGTAGCAGGTGTGAGCACATTCTGGGAAGGTTAGTCTCTTCTCTCGCCAATCAATACAGGGATTATGTTTTTCCAACCAAGGTATCCCCAGTATCAGCTGAAACTGTGGGGCCTTGATTAAGTCAAACATCATAGCCTCTCGATGCCCATCTTGACTCAGCAATGTCATCTCTGCAGTGGAATGAGTTACGGGTCCAGAGGCAATTTCCGTTCCATCTACAGTGGTGACAACATCGGCCGTGGTCTTGCGGGTGAGAGATAGATTCATCCTGGTAGCCAATTCCCAGTCCAAGTAATTTCCTATGGCTCCACTGTCTACGTACGCCTTTACCACGTGCATGCGTGATGGCTGCTCTGGATCTACAAGGACCATGGGTATGGTGAAATGCGAGGTCAGAGTGTCCTTCTTTAAGCTCGGCAAGCGGACCTCTACGCTTGCCGGGCGTGGTCGTTTCCCGAGTTAGATTTCACATGGTTTTCGTCTGCTGCTCCTATAACTTTCTTGGGTGGTTTTACAGGGCAGTTCCGAAGAAAATGACCAGCAGTTCCACAATATAAACATAATTGCAGTTGCTGTCTTCTATCTCTCTCCTTTTGGGTTAGGGGTCCTTTAACCCCACCGATTTGCATTGGTTCTGAGACATCTACTCCCTTGGAGCTTACGTGGGTTTTAACCAACACCCTGTTCTCAAACTTGGTTCGGTCAGCCTTCCTGGTTTGAAGTCTGTGATCGAGCTGGACCACTAGATCTATATATTCAGCACAGTCTTGAGGCGGGTTCACGATTTGGGCCAAAACATCTTTGAGTTCTCCTCGAAGTCCTCGATGGAATAATGTGATTCGCTTGGCTTCAGGCCATTCGGTTTCCACTACTAATCTATTGAAAGTTGCAATGTAAGATAAAAGATCCTGGTTACCTTGACGTAGGGATAAAAGTTTGTTGTCCAAAGCCTGTCCTCAGGAGTGTCGTGCGAAAAGTCTTTCCATGCTTGTTCGAAAACCCTGGAAATCTCGAAGAATCGGGTCATCCTGGTTAACTAGTGGAATGGACCAATCCGCTGCACTGCCGCTGAGATATGACAGTACAAAGGCTACCTTGGCCTGATCGTTTGGGAAAGCTCCAGGTCTACATAAAAAGTGCAAGCGGCATTGATTCATGAATGTTGCAAACCCTTTTGGGTCTCCGGCAAAGCGTTCAGGCGGAGCCAAAGGAACGGATCCAGGTAAATTTATCTGCACTGGGTTACTCGATGGTACAGGAGCTGGACTTGCCCCAAGTCCTGGTAGAGGTGTTTGTCCAGCCTGGCTCTGTAATAGTTGTCTGGCCAACTCATCAGTTTGTTCTTTTGACACTATCAGTTCCCTCCTGAGGGCATTGGTTTCTTGGCGGGCGGAATGCACTTCGGCCCTTAATTCCCCTAATAATTGGGCCAACTTATCAGTTTCCGAGGTCTCCATGACGCCCAGGTGGGTATTTGTGGGTAGGCTTCGCGTTCTGTTACGCTCACCTGGTTCCCACGGGGGCGTCGACCGGAACTGGGCCGCTGTTATTTCCACCAGCGTGACGTGTAGCGCCGAGATGACTGACTGGACTGGCCCACTCAGCCTAGTTTGTCTGGCTCGCAAGAATATTCTTCTGCAAAGGAGAAGAGGAATTAACCACCCGTGGAATTGAGTGTCAACCCACCTTCCCCACTCCCGTTGTCTTCCCACTGATCACTCTTGATGTCCCCTCCTTAGTCTCACCTGATGGTTTGGAAGGATGAGCTCTCCATCCTGCGTCGACGGCAGGGGCGCGTTGATGACCTGTTACGTCACTGGCGTAGAGGAATTGGTGAGTTCCAGTATTGACTCTAAAGTCCAATTGTTCATAAGAGTTCAAATGTCTGCTCTTCACTCTGTCCGATTCCTTGCAAGTTGCCGATTAATCCACTCGAAGATTTCCAAATGGCACTCAGTAAGATTCAGGTAAGTCTATTGTGTTTTTCCCCTTAGGGGCCGGGGTACGGCGATGAAGCAGAGTTGACTGTGCCGACCCGAGATGAGGTGAGACCCCCGTGGTAAATCAGGTAAGTTTTGTGGGGGGTAACTGGTATTGTCCTTGCTTTCTCCCCTTAGGGGCCGGGGTACGGCGATGAAGCAGAGTTGACTGCGCCGACCCGAAATGAGGTGAGTACCTTCCGTGGTAAATCAGGTAAGTCCTTGGGGGTAGCTTGTATGGCCTTAAAGAGAGTTCCCTTGCTCACCTTGCTGTCTTTGTCTCCTTAGGTGTCGGAGGGCGGCTGCGAGATGGAGAGAGCGTGATGGAATGCTGAAGTACCGCCAAGCAGGTGAGTTCAGCGCGGCGCCGTAGGAATGCGCAGCAATGCTTCAAAGACTTCTGTCTTTCAGTTCCGTGGCGAAATGGATCAGGATTCAGGTAAGGATTAAAGTTAAAACTCCTGTTCTAACCTTTATCCTTTTTTGTCTTCTTGTTTCAGGAGTCCCAGGACTGAAGCGGGCGTGGCTGAAGACTGGAGCTGCTGAAAACACGGTGAGCGTTACGCTGCTGCAAGCAGAATAACGCGAAGCACGTGTGGCTGTCCGGGCGTGGTTTAAATAGCCTTGGAAGAAGATCCAGGTAAGTATTCTTCCACAGCCCCACCCAAGTAACAAAATAGTCCCTTCAGTAAAATAGTCCCTCCTAAGCCTCATTTGGCTTGAGTCTTCATGCAGCATGGTCTGCCTCAGGTGAGTATGCAGCATGGTCTGCTTCAGGTAAGTTATCAATAATGAGCCTGGCGCCCATGGCGCCAGGACTGACTTTATCTTTATGAGCCAGGCGCCATAGGCGCCAGGACTTTACCCAAACAGCCCCTAACTGGGGCTTTTGGGCATGCTCCAAGTGGCATGATGCCTGCTTCCGGGGCTGCTGGGCCTGGTCTGGTCTTCCGGGGGCAGGCATCATGACAGTCAGGGTAAAGCGGTCAGGGTAAAGAAAGCCCAGCGGAGCAGCCCGGGTGAAGGTAAGTAGCGGAGGGGGTGGGCCCAAAGTTTAAGCAAGGCTGCAATGCACGGCAGTGAGATCGGCGGCATTCCCGTTGACATGGTGACACTGCCAAACACAAGATGGCCGCGGGCAACTCAGCAGTGAACATGGCGATGTCCCATGACAATGAGGACACTGTCAGAAGTCAAAATGGCGCCACTGGTGCAGCAGTGATGTCAGTTAAGCGCCAATGCCAACAGGACCCACCCTGAAGACAACAAAGGTCTGCAGGGGCAGTGGTGAGAATGGGCAGACCCCCACTCATGCAGGGGGACCACCAAGGACTTTTTAGAGAGTGTGGGCATGCACGGTGAGTGTGGGTGGCGCTATGTGATGGACAGAGCCACCCTGAAGAAAGTAGAGGAGCCAGGGCCCAAACATCACCAATACGGGACAGGCCCCTGCAAGCCACCACGATCCACCGGACTAGCCAGATCCTGCCAGCCACCATCCAGTCTTGCCGCCAGGATCAACAGGAACAGCCAGCTTCTGCCAGCCACCATCCAGGAGCTGCCCTGCACCATCTCACCCAGAGCCAACACCCCAAGGATAGACCCCCAGTTACTGTGAAGGGGTGACTGACTGCAGCAGCCACCCCATTGTGACAGTGTATTATGGTGTATATATGTTGTAAGTCAATGCATATATGTATGTGTAGTTAGATGTATATGTTTAATTATTATGTAGGGTAATTGCTAAGTAGGAGGAAGTATAGAGTTGGGGTAAATAATTGGGGGTATGTTAAGTAGATGGAAAAGTTAAGTGGGGGGTAGGACGTTCTGTAGAGATGGCCATTAGTAAAAATAGGGGGTAGAGTGGAGGTAAACTGGCGTGATGTAGTGGGATAGTGCAGTGGCATGCTTCAGGCTGCCTAGCGAGATGGGACAACCCACATAGGCCAACCTTTTGTCTCACACTACGTGTGGGTGGTTCCTGAATTTAGGTAGCGGGTCTGTTGCACCAGACTCCCCCTAGGGAAGCTGAGACCCCTCCAAATAAGGGTGTGTTGTTCTAGCGCGTCCCCAGTCAGTTTGGAACTCACGCCAGTGGAATCCTAGGGAAATGGTATAAAAGGCCCAAGTGGTTATTAAATAAAGAGTAGTCCCCATTGGAATCCCTATAAAGTTCACTCTGGTGTCTGTGTCCATTAGTGATCTAAGAACTCGGGGGTGTGGCCCATCTCCTGTGAACAGCAATTTTATTTTAGCACATGCAGCACCCCTCCCTACCCAGTGAGCTCCTGTGTGGGGGTGATAGTATCCATGGGAACTTTCCCTGCTCTGGGGAAGCAGAGTGTACACCCCTGCAGGGAACAGGGCCGGGAAACGAGGACTACAATTGTCTTTACAGAAATGTGGTATCAAGAGCCTTAAATGCATTTTACCAGACATCAACATGTCAAAAAGGGGAAACCTAAGAAGAGTAGCAAATGATGTTGTAAAAATAATGTGACCTAGCAGTTTGGGCTGGCCTATCCCTTTTGGGGTGGGACCAAACCTGATTTGCATATGTTCTTTCCCCTTTTGTAATGGCTTGGCAGGTGAAGAACCATGGTCTGGAGGGTTGCTAAGAGCAATGCCAGAGGTTGAGATGAATTCTAAACCTTCCAGCCATCACCTCTTTTGTTTTGTTGTTTTCACCCTGAGTGGGAAGGGCATGCCCAGACCTGGGTCCCGTGCCTGCTGGGCTTAGTTTAATGGTCAAGAGGCATCACCATTCAGGTAATCTTATCAAGCAGTACAGTACACGAGGATCAGCGTGAATGAGAAAACAAATCATAGAACAAAGAGTAGCCACACATATATCAAAAAAGAAAGAAATTAAACCCAGCAGAAAAGCGTGTTTCACAGTGAAGTGTTGCCAGTGAACTGTGACTTTACGGAAATCTACAAAAGATCAGGAGGAGATGCGGAGCGCCGGCACAGAGTCTGGTGGTGAGTCCAGTCCCTCGCCAGTCAACCACTGGAGCTCGCATCAGCTGTAGGAGGCCTCCACCATGTTATCTAACAACTTTTACAAAAGATCAGGAGGAGATGCGGAGCGCCGGCACAGAGTCTGGTGGTGAGTCCAGTCCCTCGCCAGTCAACCACTGGAGCTCGCATCAGCTGTAGGAGGCCTCCACCATGTTATCTAACAACTTTGCAAGAGAGCGGCGTGTCGATGGAGGAAGGTTGCAGCTCGAGCTTGAGGAGTGGCCGTGGGAGGCGACATGGGCTGGAGTTGGAAGGGATAAAGAGTGGGAGAGGAGGTAAGAATACTCCCATTTTGACCTCTGCAACGAAATTGACGGCCTCTGGAAAGGCCCCGCCCTCTGTAATAGCCCGTCCATTGTGCGAGGACTCCCGGAGTGCGTCAAGCACTGTGTGCCGCGCACCTGTGCAGGCCTTGTCTCTGTGTGTAAGTGAGGTGGGGGGATGGGGCGGGAGACCAGCACTCCTTCAACGCGCCCGGGAAGGGCTTGGGTGATAAGTTCCATCTGGCCGACTTGACTGCAGGAGTGGTACTTGACACCATGAATTGAACAAACTGAACCAACAGCACCTGTATAAACCCCAGCATAGGCCTTCAACCACCCCCTAACCTGACTGGAGTGGGACAAAGCAGCCATCAAGCAGTGCAGTCTGTGACCTCTCCCTCGCTTGTGCGAGAATTAATGCAACACCAGGTGCCGTGTCAGGCACAGGAAACAGGTCCCCTATGAAATTGTGACATTGCCTTCATTGGATAAAATAAACACGTTCTTCGGTTCGGTCTTGACCTTTGGACCTGACATGAATATTTTTATATTTTTATTTTTTCATTTTTTTATTAGATATTGTTTTAGTTCATAAACTCAACTTTTTCAAAAGTCTGTTACAGTACAGTGATGCTTAGCTCAAGATAACATTTGCCTGGTTATTCATCTACTAATTTTACACTATAATAAAGATTAGGTCAATTTAACATTTGTCTGGAGATACACTCCACATGAAACAGCTAAGCATTTGATAAGTGTTGTTGCAATTTGCTTGGGATAGGAAGTGCACGCCACATTTCCCATAAGCTAATGCCACTGTATTTATGTTGCAAAGTTATTTACACATATTATTATAGTTAGAGACATTGGACACAATTGCTACAAATTGTTTAAATGACTAAAACAAGATAAAAGTCATTTGGTCGCATAAAAATGATGTCGTTAGTTGATTTTCTAAAAGAGTTCAATTGAGAGCATAATCAGATATCGGGTTTGGGGTGAGAGGGAGTTTAGCTGTTGTAGTGCTCCTTTTTAAGAGAGTGTGTACATGGGTTCAGGAGCAGATGGAAGTCTATATAGCAATGCCTTTGAGTAGTCGGGTATCTGTCAGCACCGTATTATGCCTTTGTGGTCATTGTCCATTGTTAAAATTTCTTAAAACCAGAAAAAAGCAAGAGGTGATTCTTTAGGCTTATGTCATCACTATTTGCGCAATTTGTCGAACATTGTGATGTGATCGATTGGACCAGATACAAGGCATCCTGACTCTATGAGGCAATTCAGCTTGACTCATGCTCTTCTGATAGATTCAGGGCTAGAAGGAATTTAACTGTTGCGATATTAAATGACATTTTGTTTGTTTTGAATATATGAGTCCACATTTGCTCCTTTGTAAATACTTTAAACTGATTGAGATGTTGAAAAAAGGCTTGCCTTCTTGGTTCTATAAGGGAAGTGCATTCTGTTATGAGGTGCTGGTTCCTGGAGTGATTCCTGATGCTCGGTCCTTTTACAAAACCTACACGTCGTGTCTGGGTTCAGGGTTTGCCTATAGGTGGCTATTCTAGTTTTAGATGGCCATAGGTTCAGACGAAGGCATAGAATTACGCTAGCATATATCGGGTCTGGAAACCTAGTAAGATACGTTAACATTTGATGCGAAGGTTTAAGTAGAAAGGCCCCAAGTTGAAAGGTGGTATACATGTTACAAGCTTCCCATGTTAGTCGCCAATCCCATAGCCAGAGCTTTCGTTTTGCTTTATCAGGAAACTCTGTGAGTAAATCAACAGTTATGTCAGCTTCACCAAGTAGAGAGTGGCAACGTGCTTTTCATGTTTGTAGGGGGCCGTTGGATGTGGAGGTAAGAGTAGATTTTAATACTGGCAGAAGGTTGTGGCTGGTGGGTGTACTAGCAAGGCATATCCTGTAAGCAGCCTATATTTACCATGAGACGGTTGCTGATGGTGAAATGAGCCTGAGTTTGTATCTAATGATGGCTATTGGGGTACTGAGAGGGAGGGATAAGATCTTTTCCAGTACACCCCTTCTAGCATGTCCCATTTAGGAGAATTAGTTGGGAGTTTGGTTCGGGCTCTGTATGTGATGACTAGTATCACTTTGTGCTTGTTAAAGATTATCGATGGCATGCACGAGAATTTGCCATACTTTATTTGCAGGAGTTTCATTCTAGTTTTGAGTTCAATTTTATAAGGTAGGTCAGAGGGATTGGTGTTAAGATTCGTGCCAAGATATTTGTAGTGAGTGATTTGTGTCAATGAAGCTTTGGAAAGTGTCCAATTGAATTCATAGCCAGATTTGGGTAGACAGTGGTGGAAGATGAATGTTTTTGTAGGTATTGATAGTTAGATGATTATCCTGGGAATATTTGTCAAGAGCAGCTCGTTTTCTTTGGAGACCTATTGGTGTTCTGTCTAGGATGACAAGGTTATCAGCCTATAACAGCCATCCTATTTCTGTTGTGCCACTTTTCGGGGAAAAAGAGCGCACTGACTCAAAGGCTTTATTTATGTCATCAATGTAGAAATTAAATGGGATCGAGGGCAGGATGCATCCTTGTTTTAATCCTACCCTGGTTGGAATGGCTTTGGATAATAGGCCATCAATTCGTGAATTTGACTTTGATTGTTGTGTGAGAGTAAAATTGCCAAATGAAATAGATGATGTTCTCAGGATATATCGCATTAAAACGTTTTTCCATATTGAGTCAAAGGCTTGTTTAAAATTGATCAGGGCTAAAAAGACTGGTTGTTTGGATGTGATAGCTTCTCTTTTAATTGCTGAGAGAATAGTCATGTTTAATAGTGTTCCTACTCCTTTGACGAAACCTGATTGATGTTTGTCTAGGAGGTTGTTATCGTTCAGCCATATCGTGAATTCCCGTAGGATAAGTCTGGCAAAGATCTTACTTGGCACGTCAAGGAGGGCTATGGGCCTGTAATTGTTAGGGTTATTCCTATCTCCTTTTTTAAAAATAGGGATTACTATGGACTCTCGCCAGGACAGGGGTATCAAACCTGTTTGAATGACGTTGTTAAAGATCATCTCTAAAATGACTGCCCACTCACATGGGTGGGATTTTAAGGTGACATCAGCCAGATTGTCAGGCGCTGGGGCTCTCGATGAGCTCAGTTTCTTTATCAGAAGGATGATATCTAGTTTGTGAAATATTATTTTTGAAAGATCGGGTAATTGGATTGTCGGATATGGTGTTTTTGCTATAGATTTGTTTAGGAGACAGCTGAAGTGCGTAATCCACCCGTATTCATCTGTGGTATATAATGCTACAGATGGGGTAACATTTGCATTAGAATCACTCATAAGGTTCCATATCTCTGTAGCTGATTTAGTCATTGTTGCTTTTAGCATATTTTCTACCTTTTCTTGCTTCCTGTTTGCTACGATTTGTTTAATGGTGTTTCTAAATTTGGTTTTCAGTTTAGATCTGTGTTGGACATGCGTGAGGGGGAGAGAGCTCTCGAAGCTTGGCACAATATTTTCATGAATGGCTAAGTCCTAGGTGTATTTATGTTTGAATACCGGGGCGTGTTGAGCTTTGACGTGATTGTGTAGCTACTTTTAAGCAGTCGGTGTAGCTGACCATTGCTGTTGAGTCTTTGTTGGTGAGGGCGTGTGTGAGGTGCTGTGTTGCTAATGCTATCTGATGCGGTTGCCAAATCAGGCGATTTCTGCCTTGCTTGAGGGCTAGTGGCTGTTTGTAATACTCTGAGTCAAGTACAATATGTGGCAACCATTGTACTTCTAGCACCTGGTGATCACTTGCTAAATTGGGAATTACGTTGAATGTTGCTACTCTTTTATTGGCACTAGAAGAGATGAAAATATAGTCAAGCGTTGAAGTTGTTGCCCCTCTCGATCACGTAGGAGCTGGCTGCGTGTCCTGATTAGTCATGCCATTCAACATGATAAAATCTCTTATCTGCATGAGTGACAGCCACTTAGCCACTCGAGTTCTGAGCTGCTTCATATTTATTGTGAAGCAATTGGTGTTAAAATCACCAGCTATAATGGTGGTGTGAATTTGCGGGTCTAAAAGTATCAGATCGAGCATGCATTCTATGTGATTAAGAAAATGGTCTTCACTGATGGCTATAGGATTCCAGTATATATTTAGAACTGCTGTTTTGGGATAAAGAGGATGATGTGGATTTAACAGGGTTATTTCACTAGCTGTATGCCTGGGTGAGGGGAGGTCTATTTCTCGAGCTGGATCTGCGAGTGTATTTTAACTGCTATTAATAGGCCTGCAGACGGGCGCCCTCTAGCTGCTTGGATCGCTGGCACCCATACGACATGATGATCTGGCCATATTGGTTGAGTGGTGAGCCAGGTTTCCTGGAGCATGACAATGTCATATACATTGAGGAAGTTGGCTTTAGAAGTGAGCAGGTGATAAAATCCTCTTGTGTTCCAAACTGCTAGAGCGCATGAATGTGGGCGTTGTGTGAGGTCAAGCTAGTGATTGTTGGATTTGGTGTTTGCTTGGATGGCATCAGATATCCACGTCCATCTGGAGTTTAGCTGCGATTGGGGCTGGTGTCTAATTTGTTGCACGTCAGAGTTGTTTTCACACTTGCAGTTACAACATCCCAGGTGTGCTTGGTGGAGTTCTGGTTTGTTATCCTGGAAGAACGGTCGGATAAGATTTATCTGATCATTATCGGATTGCTTTAAGGGTGGTTGTTGCTTTTGGATTTGTAGAAGGAGACCATTTCGTTTTAGTTTGTCCCTGTGGTGCCACACTATATTTTTGACGACTCTAGAAGGAATATTCAGTTCCACTGTGTCAAAATGTAAGGGTCCGATATATCTGATTGTTTCAATGTCGCCTGTGCCAATATGTTCTTGTCCAGAGATGGACTGAAAAATTGTTAAAAGGATCGTTCTGTTGGTACACGGGTCAGAACAAAGTCCGTCTAGCATTGTTATGACTAGCCTGTTTCTGCCATGGCAGATTCCACTGCGTGGGGAAGAGTAGTGCTAGGAGGAGAGCATTGTTTGCGGTTTGTACTTGATTGAAAAGGGTTTACAGTGGAGGACTAGAGATGATGACATCTTGTTCTTGTGGTCTGATCTTGTCTGTATTTGAGTTCAGTGCTACTGCATTAGAGTCTTGAAATTGGGAAACTCCACATCTAAATTGACAGAGAATGCTTGTTTAGCTTTTGTTAGCTTGGGGATAATGAAGACTCTGGTGCAGTTGGGAAATAGCTGATGACTCAACTATAGGGAGCGAAGTAGTAGAATAAACTGAGAGATTAATGAGCTCGCCATTAGCAGTGGCCGAATCTGATGATCTTCATTCACAGTTGGCAGGCAGACATTAATAGCATTCACATTCACTGCATAATCAGCAACATTACCTTGAGTTGATGCCGAGTGATTCACTGGAGGGAGAGCATTAGGTTGTAGTTGTGGAAGCAGTTTTTGAATCTGAGTGTCTTCTTCACCGAGATCAGAAGCTGTTGAAGGGTGTTTATTTCTCAGTATCTATGAATTTCTTTGTTTTCTGATTTAAATTTTGTTTGCTTTGCGCATGTTGATTTTTTGTTTTCTTATAACTGTCCTTTGAAGTTATGCAATTGCGTTTCTTAGATTTTCTTTTTTTATGTTGTTGTTTCGACTGAAATAGTCCAAATAAAGGGGTCTCAGTGTTGGTAATCTCCATGATCTCTGGAGTCGTAGTATGTGAGCCAGATTGAGCTATTGGCTTGATGAGTGGAGAGTTCAACAATATGATGGACTGCACCGAAGCTGTGCTAAGTGTTGGGTTGCTCTCCGTCCCGGTCGTCGGCATGTTCAAAGTAGGTTGGTGAGACTGAACCCATAGACCTGGGACCATTAAGACGAGGTAGCCATACGTATAGATGGATGGGGGTGCAGAAGTTACTCAAACATCAATAATCGAAATGACTCAGGAAGTTGGCAAAACTCTGTTCTGTTTTATTAACAATTTTCTAAAACAGGGAGTACAGCGGACATCATCTGACGTTCGCTCAAGCTCCCAATACATTTCATTAAAAAAATATCTTTTATAGTCACAATTCGTCATCATTGATGTCACACTATGTGTCAAAACCACAAAAACCTACGGGGAACTGTGGTTGGCTTACGGGGAACATCTAGGTATACGTTCTATATTGCCAAGTGATGTGATTGGGTCTCTAAGGTCAGCTGGACAACTAAGCCCATCCCATCGTCACAAAATACACAATGATTCATTGATTACACAAACTATAGGGCTCTCTGATACATGGCCCTCTATAATTAGTTGGCATGGTTGTACCCTTCTGGAATATTCCACACGCTAGCAGCAAGCAGGCTAGCATCTCAGGCGCAGGGAGGATAGGTGTGGTCATGCCTCCCCACCCAATTAGCCAAACATCTGTCATCACTCCTACAGTCTGCCATTCAATGAAGGCTTTGAACCTGGCCTTGTAGAAGCTATCTGTGCCTGAGAATTAAAGTGAGTGTGGCATCATCTTTTCTTCCGGTTTCGGTGTAGCTTGACCCAAAGCTATTTTGATCTACACCATGTGACTGAAGACCATGTATCCGAGCTTTTCGCTGCATATAATACTATTAAATGATGAACTTTTGATGCCTTCAGTGTATTTTCATTCTACCTCAAACAGAAGTTTGTTCCTTTCTCACGTTCATTGTAACTTCTTGACAGGCAGTCAAGCTCTCGGTGGTCTCGGCTCTTGGTGCGGGGCCAGCCAAGCTTTTCTCGATTTCTCCTTCGTCATCAGCTATTTCCCACCTGTGCCACAATGAAATCCTTTCCATTCTCGTGAATCCGAGCCTTGCTAAAGTGCATTGTGGAACATCCAGATTCCATACATTCCTATCTATATACATTGGTGCGTCTCTGCAATCTAATTCACTATGTAGCCAGCCTTATGAATACTTTGTCTACTTGCATCTTAGCATCTGTACAAGTGTAAAATGACTTTTGCATTTTCTTCAGTGCTTCTTTGCACAAGCATCTTCATTTCGACCCCGAAATGTTGCTTAACTTCGATACTTCATCTTCAGATTCTATAGAATGTCTATATCTTCTCGTCTTGTATGTCTTTTCATGGTGCGTCAGTTCTAATTTGTATGACATCATCAGTCTTCTTCTTTGTTCATTTTCACACTTCTTTCAAGACTCCTTCCAGAAGAACGCTATTTCTTCTTGCAAACATATAGGGTTTTCACAATGGATGCCTTGTCTCAAGGATCTTTGCGGTACAGGCATTCTAACTGGTACTGCACGTGTTGCAATTTCTGGTTCCCAACATATAGGCAACATGGGGCAGAGCTTTGGATAGGGGTACTTGGCTCCTCCTTTATAAGACATTGTTGGCTCTTGCACATTAGGCTTTAGAATTGGAGAAAGAGTTTTAGCTCCATCTATCACTTTCCAGGCGAGCCAATAAACTTTTGCCACCAAGGTTTGTAAAAGAAAGTTGTGTTGGTCAACCTTATGGTACAAGGACTCATATAGTTTTGATAGCAACAAGATACTTGTGTTTACAGCAGTGAGTGCCGTTTCAATTGCGAGAATAGAAGCAGAAGGGAAACTAAAGGAGGGTCTCGGGGGTTGGTTTGGAGAAGGAGGCTACTAGTGAAGATTCAGAAAAGGATGGGGATCTATTTTCAGCAGCCTCTTCATTAGTGTAAAGATTAGGAGATGTTTACAGTCTGGTTATTTGTCCATTAGCATTGTGCTCAAGAGTACTGCCATGAACGGTATGTCTGTAAGGGTGAGGTATTTGCGTGGAGCGACTCATCAAGGTAGGAGACTGGTTGAGCGGGGGTTTGGGCATGTCACGCTGAAAGCTTAATGTTTCGCTCGTTATATCTCCTTTAACTACTTGAGAGTAAAGAGCTGGAATTTGGGAGGAGTCAGTGATATGGAAGGAAGCCTGAGCTTGGAGACTTGTGGCAGAGTTTGTGTGATCGTTGGGTGTTTGATAGAAGTCCAGGTCCTGTTCTAAGGTAGTAGGAGTTGTGCACACTTGCATTGTGCAGTCGGAGAGAGTAGAATATATGGGTCGTGAGTTTGAGGCAAAGGTAATGGAACTTGTGCTGCTAACGGCGTTGGAGCTGGAGTTCAAAGTTGCCAGCTTTGCATTACCGTCTTTGGAGGCCAAACAAAAATCTCTGATGTCAGAGTTACCTGATTGAGCCCGGATTTGAGCTTGGGCACGTGGGTTGCCATTTCTAGTTGTTGACTGCAGTGAGGGTCTCAGCTGTTTGTTGGTCTGAGCGGGCGTCTGGTGTGGCATGCCGCTCGTAAGGCGGTACGTTTTCATGGCTTGTGAGGAATGATCAGAGCTAGAAAGAGGATGGGATAACAGAGTAGGATGGTAGGTGGGGTGATTAGCTAGAGTAAAGGGGGGCACACGGCGCAGCGGACCAGCGGTCAGCACTCGTCAGGGCACTCTGACATGAATATACCAATGGACCTGATAGGCCTACTTGTCACTAGCAAGGGTCCGTCACTAGCAGTGGAGACGGACCCCCAGCTGACTTCAGTTTCAGTAGAAAATATGGGCCCTGGGCCTGCTGTCCTAGCTTCTTTTATTGACAGACCCCCACCCCAGACATTTGTAAAAGACGGCTTGTTAGCTTTGAGAACAACAACTACCAAACCCTTAATCCCTGCTAACAAGCCAAGTCATTTAAACACAATGTCGGACCTTGTGCTTAGCCGCAGGCAAAAAATTGCTGCAAAGTACACCCGGCTCCTAACTCTCAAATCTCTAAAAACAGCTGCATCACTTGTGTTAAGTGAGCATCAAAAGCTGGCAGTTTCAGGCGCGACCATTTCTGATAGACTCACAACATCAGGTCCCAGACATATGGAGCAGGGTTACGTACCAACGTTAACAGAAAGGGGGGCCAGTATGCCCCCGCTGGAGTTGCCTTTATCACCAGAGTACCCCGATCTGATTAACATTGTGGTGGGTCCACTAAAGTCAAATGTTAATATAAACCCGGCAGAAACTGCTAATCTCGATAGAGGGAAAATAACATCCTTCTTTCCCAGAAAAAACTAGCCTGCAAGGCCACTATCCAGGGAGAAAGTTACTAATGCTGAAATCTGGAGGGAATGGCAGAGCTGGGGGATTGGGTTAGTGTCCCTATTGTACATGAGCAGACTTCACCCAACAAGTTGGTCTATAAGGGCACCCCCCCCCAACATGTATTTTCTGGAAACCCTACTTCACATATGGCCAAAAGTCAAATCCACCATAAGGCGACGGAAGTCATGAGCCCGTCGGGAGGAGGCTTTGGGGCTTTGGGAAATCCCAAGACTAGCACCCCCAGCCATACACCTTTCCTGGAGTTAAAGGCAAGCAAGAAGGTGATAGAGACCTCCTTAAGACGTGACCTTGCTCTAATTGAAAAAATTATAGAAATGGTTGACACTTGTCGCACCTCTTCTTCGACAATCAAGCCGGCCCAACATCTACACCTGGGAAGGCCTGCCTGCAAAAACATAGTTGAGGCTAACAAGAGTACATCGTCGGCGCTAACAAGAGTACATCGTCGGCACAGGACATTTTTGAGAAACCTGCGGGGCTCTTGGAGAGGATATACTACTGGTTGGTCATGATAACATCCATGTTGCCGGAGCGGTAACTTCACTCCAAGTTGTCCTTTCATCGAAGTTGGACTCATCAGACTTTTCTTATTCAACGCAAGGCAACCTGAGTGGAAATTACCTGAAAACCAGGAGTCACCTCCTCCCCCATAGAAGAGGCACATTCAATGATGGACCTTCGTAGCGGCATGTCAATGCTGACGATTGCCTTGGCCCACTTTTTAAAACTTTGAGTCAATCAATGGCGGAATTATGGACCAGGCAACCTTGAACATTACGACAAGGGCATAATTAATAATGCAGACGAGGGAAAGCAGGGGCTTCTATGGTCTACACTTATGAAGTCAAGGTACCTACATATATTAAACGGTGGCCTCAATGGCGATACTCCATGTAAACCTACTTGGTTGTGTGGTTCCCAAGAGGAAATCATTGCTTACATATATGTCTCCCGTGACTTGTTCCATAATGCTAAATATTTTGAAGTGGTGGCAGCACCGTTGAGCGATCACAACCTGTTGAAATTTCAGTAGTGGGACGAAGTAAAGAGGAGGACCATCTGGCCAATTAAGACATTGGAAGTGGGTAAAGGGGGCACCAGGTTGAAGATGTTTTAAAAGAACATGAAGTCACTGACTGACAGGTTCAGCTCTATCACAAACCCCGAAATCGGAATGACTCCTCCCAACTCCTGGATTACACTGTGATCCTTCAAAGTTTCATGGTGAAAAACTTGGCCACCAGAGTAGCTCAATTTAACACAGCCACATTTACGATTATATGGTTATAGCTAAAAGAAGGGACCTCCATAAAAATCTAAAAGGATTAAAAACCTCGAATTGTAAGTGGGCAGGTCTGGCGGCTCAAAGGTTACAAACATATACAAGTACTGGCTGCAGGGCCATAAAGCAGTTATGCTGCAACGAAACACGGAAGACATGATTAAGGCAATCTGTAAGAAAAAGCCCCAGCCAAGTGTGGACTTTGATCAAGAGCAACCACACCTCTCACGCTTCTTAACAAACAAATGAATTATCTGCAGCAGTTTGGATGGCCCACTTTCAAACTCTGTACTCAAAATCTTTGTTGACTACTTCTGCAGCCGAAAACACCTGCTCAGGGCCATGGCACATGTCGAAAGAATACAAAGACATCCCGAGTCTGAATAAAAAAGCTCCGGCACTGAAGCTCTGTCCAACGTCACATTGAAACACGACCTGGAACTGTGGGCGAACTTTATGTGTATAGTGTTTGAACAGATTGAGCATGAACTTACCATTCCTGACTCATGGAGATGTGCCATTATCGACCCGATATTCAAGAGTGACGATCCTAAGAACTATCGCCCTATTTCCCTATTGGATGTCATGGGAAAATATTTTGGGGCATGCCTACTAAAGAGACTGAGTGAATGGTCCGTTGGTGAGTCCCGCCAGGACCCTTCCCAGACATGCTTTGTGCGAGGCCTAGGAACCAGCCTAACATCGCTCTGATCAACCTGCCAAAGACCAGGGCCTTAGCAGTAAGAGAAAATACGTGTGTCGCCCTTATAAACTTGGTACAAGCTTTTGACAGTGTGAGCAGGCCCAGGTTATAAGAAAAGCTAAGAAATGGGGCTGCCCTGACGATCTTCTAGACCAACTTAAGGTCTTGCACACAGATACCCGCCTAAGGGTGAGGCTGAAAGGGGCCGGACTTCTATCAGACGAAGTTCATACATGTAGAGGACTTAAACAGGGCTGTCCGTTAGGACCAGCCATTTTTAATTTGTATGGCTCGGAAATAGGAAACATATTGTCTGAGGCATAGTCGTTTCCACCTAGATTTGGCGGCACCCCGATTGGCCACCTAGTATACACAGGCGACCTGGTGCTGATGGAGCAGACCGTCATTGGCCTTCAACGTCAATTTAAGAAACTAGAAGAATATGTGGAAACAAACAAACTGGCTATAACCATCGTCAAAACGAAAGTTCGAATCTTGGGAAATCGTCAGAAAGGTTTTTAAACGGCAACCTTTTTTGAACTCCTCACAAGTAGAAACAGTAGACTCATTTAAATATCTGGGAATTGTGGTAAACATGAGCAAAACGGAGCCCAACACTGTAGAGGCGATCAGAAGCAAGGACAAAATATAGGTGAACCAAGCCAGATTGTTGAACAAGAAATTCTGCCGTTTCTCGATCATCCCACTGCTGGACTTTTATAAATTAAAAACTACAGCAGTCCTGATTTATGGAACGGAAGCACTGTTTTTCATTTGCGTGTCTATCTGTCCAACGGCCAAGGGAATTCTTTGGAAGAGAGTTTTGGGCCTGTCTAAATCCACTCCAATACAGATTATCAAGCGGGATTATCTTGGCAAAACCATGGCAGAGTGGAAATCCTTGGCTCTCTATAGGAAGTGCATACTGGCAACCTCTCAGCCAATCCTCACTTCCATAAAACACGAAATGGAATCGGGTCGAGGTATAACCCTTAAAAAATTGAAACAAAACTGTAGGGAGACCCTTGAGAGAATGTCAGTCTGTGAGGAACTGTTAAAAACAACCCCTATCAAGATAAAGTGCATTCTGTGGAAAGCTGATTGGATGGAGGCCAACAAGTATAAATTGTTTTACAACCTGAAATACGAAGCAAGGGCCCATGGTATTTACCAAAATACTTGCTTAAATTCCCATCTGGCTTCTATCGATGCCAATTTATGAGACTTTGCCTCAATTTATAACCGACCAAGGAGGTTACATCCGCAAGATCAGCATTAAGGCCAAGAGACGTACAATGCAGATTTTGTAGACAAGTTGGTTAATTGGAAAACTTAGCTCACCTATTGCTATTTTGCACAGGTTTTACGGCTCTGAGAACCAAGTACTTTTGTAGCTTCTTAGAAAAGTATGGCACCTTGACACCAGTGGTTGGCCCTTTTATTGAATGGGGAACTGACATCTTTGGTGCTAGCTGCAGAATCCTTTTTAGAAATTGTTTTTGAAAGGAAAGCTGGTAACATCGTTTAGAATACAGTCGCTGCTGTAATAAATCTATATGATTGGTGTCGGACAGGACTGGGAAGGATTGATGGCAATTAATAGAGATGATTGTGTTTTCCAAATAATTTTTCGATTTTAAGATTAAGATGTGAAGGATTGGAATCAAATATTTTGTAAAGAGGTTTGTAATAAGCCAATAATGCAAATAAAACTTACACACATTAAAACCTGCTCATACCGTTGCAATCCAAAGTCACAGTGTATCAAGAATTGGGTTGCCCACATGTCTCAGGGAGGCACAGAGTTGTAAGGTACATCACCATGAGTATGTCTGTTCAGATTGGCAGATAGACCCACTATGGAGGCATATCATCGGACGGGGCAAACATATACAGCTCTACTCCAAGCCGAGGGCTCAGCAAAGCCTGTCTCTTCAAATCACACCACCATGCGTCCACAGTGGGTCCCCCACTCGCCTTCTAGACCATCGCAATTCCTACGCTTGGCAAACATGCAAACCAAGTCTTTCATCCTGGTGAGGTGTGCAGTATGTTTTGTACTTCTTAGGAACATCCCCAGAAGGAACTTCTCCAGAGTCCACCCATGTATTCCAATGCCACCTCGAGTAGCCTTAGCTGTGACTGCCATCCAGAACATCTCAACCACTGGGCAACTCCAACAAATATGCAACATATCATCCTTGTCATCCGCACAACGAGGGCATGCCTGCAGTGCACCCCCATGGAACTGCGATATTTTATGCAGGGGTCATATACGCTCTGTGTGTTACATACATTTGTGTTAATTGAAATCGGCATTCCTAGAAACCCTTCTGGTGTACAGCAAGGTCTGAGCCCATTCCGCATCTTTGAATGGTCTACCCAGCTCCAGTTCCCACTGCATCTGAACTTTCAACCCAGGCTCGCTCTGCTTGCTCAAAACAAGTTAATACACTATGGAGACCACATGCCCCCCTTCTGATAAATTGTACATGGTGTCCAAGACCGGGTCTGGCTCCATGCCCTTAAAGAAAGCGGGCCATCTCCCACTGATCTCCTTCAGGAGGCCCATGTGCAGTAAAAATTTAACCTGATGTATACCCGAGATCTGTATTAGGGACTCCCAAGTCCATCACCTTTCCTTCACACATCAGGTCGCCTACTGTAGTCACCCCGCTGGTCTCCCAATGTCTTCTAATCTCTTAGGTTACGCACCCAATAACACCACTAGTGCCATAAGGTGGGGCAAGCGCAAAGATGCACTCTCACTGATCCACAAGACCTCCTTCAGGAAATAACATGTGCTAGAGGGCTGCAGCACAGCAGTATCCAGAAACGGCTCACCTGCCAGCCAATACATAATGAACTGCAGCTGCCCTGCCAAAAAATACAGCTCAAATGTGGACATCTAATCCTCCCATCCTTGTAATCCCTTTGCAATGTACGCAACGAAATCCGGTTTCTCTGACCCTTCCAAAGGAAGCCCCGGATGATAGAATCCAACTCATTAAAAAACTTTTTGGGAATGCTGAAGGGAATATTAACAAAGTGTTAAAGTAAACACTGGAGTGCTACCTTTTCAAAAGTCTCACCTTTCCCATCATTGACTGAGGAAGCTTATTCTAGAACTCTGCTAATTTCCTCACTCCAGACAGGGCCTTCAGAGTGTTGTGGACATACGAGGCACAGAAGTCGTGCCGCACATTCACCCCAAATATCTAAAGGTGTCCGTCTCCCAGCTCAAGTCTAGGTGAGGCATCAAATTCCTATGGAGACCTCGCAACCTAGCCAATGGAAACAAACAGGATTTAGTTCTGCTGATACGTATACCCCAATAGTCAGCAAATCGGTCTAGTACATCAAGGAGGGACCGCAAGTTTACTACCAGATGTGAGACATAGAGAAGCATTTTGTCCACATATAAGGAAATTCGATGCCTAACGCCCTCAATCTGAATGCTCGCTTCTGTGCATCCTATGAGTTTCAGATATCCGGTACACCGCAAGCGGCTCAAGAGCCAGAATAAACAGCATAGGAGACAGCGGACAACCCTGCCTTGTGCCTTTTCTGCAGTGCCCACCCACCAGAAATCTGCCTCCCCATCCTCACTATAGCCCTAGGTTCTGTGTACAACAAGCAAGCACACCCACCACAAGAAACCCTCCACAATGCCAAAGCAACGCAGGGTATTGTATAACCAGTCCCACCTGACCGAATCAAACACCTTAACTGCATCTAATGAAGCAATCACGCAATCCAAACTTGCAGTGCTATCAATATGGTGGAGTCTTCTCAAATTCCATGCAGAGTTCCTGCCAGGGACATATCCCGTCTGGTCCGTGTGGACCACAGTGCCTATTACTCCCTTTTGTCTCGCCGCCAGTAGAGCTGTAAGGATCTTACAGTCCTGATTAACCATGGAGAGGTGTCTGTAGGAACAACAATCCAACAGGTCTTTATATGGCTTAAGTACTGGGACAATTATTTTTTCCCGCAAACTCCCAGGCAAGATTTCTGTCTCATAGGCCTCTGATAGAGTGTCGAGGAGCCTACGCGACAATATCTTAGTGTATTCCATGCAAAATTCGCCCAGCAGACCATCAGCCCCATGGGCATGGTGACCAGCAACTCCTCAACAGAGAGAGGGGCATTCAAAAATTCCCTCGGTTCCATGTCAAGACAGGGTATCACTATGTGAGACGGAGCCTCCACAGCCTCAGTACCACATGCCTCCATTCCAGATGACTATAGCGCTTCATAGAACATGGAGAACACTGTGTTAATCTCTGTTTGCCCGTACATGGTGAACCCCGGTTCATCCCGAATGGCACTAATCATTTCTCTTTTGTCTTCTGTGCTGCATAACCATGCCTGCAGCCTACCAGGTTTGTCGCCCTTCGCATGCAGCTTCCGCGTGTACTCTGCGAAATAAAATTTGCCCAGCCAGTCCCACGCCAAAAGGCATCGTTGTTTCAATGCAATCAGGTCGTCAGACTCTCCTCCAGCCTGCACAGCCGTACATTCCAACAATTCAATGTCTGCCTCGATGATAGTGACGGAGTTCAACAGCTCTCTCCGAAGCCCACCCATGTTAACAATTGCTTCCCCACACACCACCACCTTGAAGGCCTCCCATAGGGTGCCCATCCCAGCTATGCTACTGGCGTTAATGTAAAAAAAAGGTAGCTGTCTCTTCCCCCAATTGTTCCCTGAATGCCGCGTCCAGCAGAGCTTCCACCCTTAGTCTCCAGGTTGGGATCAAGGGTCTCCTAATCATTCTCTGTTGATGATTATGTGGCCATGTCCCCTCTGCAACATAATCCTCAACAGAGCATGATCAGAAAGGACTCTAGCCTGATAAGCAGCTTCATAAAATTCCCACAGCACTTTGCGTCCCACGAAGATATCATCAATACAGGTCTGTACCCCATGAGAGGCAGAGAAATGCAAATAGGAGCACTCCATCTCATGAGTCGCCCTGCATATGTCCATCAGCCCAAAGTTCCCAAGTAATCCCCAGGGCTCTCGCCATGAGGTCAGACTTATGAAATGAGCTATAGGGCAGGAAGAGTACACCAGGAAATTCCCCCCATGCCGAGTGAAGATCCTGTCTGGTGTTGTGTCACTGTCGCTATCACTGTCAAAACAGTCATTGGGGATTAGTCCTATCAGTTCATTACCTAAATCTATGGAAAGATGTCAGTCATTAACCGCCATTCCAATAATGGTGCCTGCGCCCAGAGTGATACTCCTAAGGTCGCTGTTATCCACCACTATTGGAATGGTGTTGTGTTCTGTATTGACTAGCGGTGTTGGGTTTAACCCAAACCCTTGCTGTTGGAAATGGGCATTGAGGTGAACACATGCGTTAGGATTTTTCAGTTTCTGTCCTCTTTTAATTTTTACTTTAAGTGTGAATTGTCGGGTCCCTTCTGGGATGGTGACTTCCTCTCCAATCTGAATTTCAACTGCATATGGTAGCAATTGAGCTGACCGAAATACTTTCGCTGGGCCATCAACGTCCAAGGGATTACCCGCTAATTGGGACCAGGCTTTGAAGTTTATTAGGTCCAAACTAATGGCAAAGCGATTGAGAATGTTACTGCCTAAATAAAATGCAGCAGGGACATCTCGACGACCCAACAATTATGGACTATGCTCTTGTTGCCTATGGAAATTTTGAGCATACACCTGCTAGGCAGGAGATGTTTGGAATTGGGTTTTTCCAGGTCCATTTCCCATTTGTCTATCAATTTAAATGTGGGAATCGCTGGATCTTTTGGGAGTTTTTGGAACATGGCCTCGCTGATGATGCTCTTACCGTTGTTCACGCACACTCGGGCGAGAACAGAGTCCTTCCCCCCATTTAACTGAATGGGGGTAAACAACTGTTCTCCAATTTCTGAATGTCAGCCAAGCTTTGAGCTGGTTTATCGTAATTTTGGACTATAGCAGTGGGATTTTCTGATTGTGAATTTGTATAGAATTTCAGAGTATTGCCTTCCAGTGTGGAATGCCACTTGAGACTGGAAGGAAGGTTGATTTTCAGAAATAGAGAGGACTTCCCATCACCAGTTTGTTGTCCTACTGCAATTACTGTCACGTCAGGGATTTGATTGTTTTGGAAATGGAATTCAATTTGGTCAGGTTTTTGTTCAACCATGTGGCATGTGCCATTTAAACTAACCTGGTTGACACTATGTTTTAATTTGATTGGTCGGTTGGTCTGGGTCCATAGGACCTTGTTTACACAATCTATGAGGGCAGACAATCTATGCAGGATGTCATTCCCAAGTAAATATGGTGTGCCCTCTGGACTCACAACTATGACCGGGTGTTTCACCTTGTGTCGCCCAATTTTAATTTCTAAATCCGCAGTCCCCTTGACAGGAATTTCATTCCCATCGAAGTTCTGAAGTTGTCCAGGAGGAGGGGTGAGAGGGATCTGGTATCCCTCCCCCTTCCTGAATTCAGCTGATCAAAGGCTCTTTTTGACAGAAGGGTGGCTTGGGATCCAGTGTCCACCAGTGCCAAAAAGGTACATTGCCCCTGTATTTCGACCGGGGCATATAATCTTCCCTCCTTTTCCTCATTGGCATTTTGGGCCAATTGGTGGGTTAATTTCTTTACTTTTGATTCTGACAGAGGGGTAGTTTGGGCAGGACTTTGTTTGGGATCTTGGGAACCTGGAAGAAAAAGGTGACAGTTGGATATTGGGGAAGTTTTGGACTGCCGTGGTTCTGATTCTGCGTTGCTCCCCCCCCCCTTTTTGGAGGCAGCCACCAGAATTTGATTGGGCCAGGTGCTTTTCTGGCTGGTCATTCTGTGGTTCAATAATGGGCGGTTTTAACTCAGTCCCCACACCTACCCAGTCTGGATCAGGATCTCCCAGGACCCATTTTCCTTTGGGAGGAGTTCCCCCCTCCTTGAAGGAGAAGATCCTTTTCCCAGAATCCTTCAAATTAGAAGATTCTAACCACCTCCACAAAATGGGGCTTTTTAGGCACTTTATTTCTCCTACCCGTCCTCTGTTCCTTGGGTTGCAGACTTTCGGGGGCAGGAGATTTTGGTTCCGGTTCCTGCTTTTCCAGGGGCTTTTCACAAGTCGGGAAGGAAGCTTCCTCTAAGGCTTTAGACCCCCTTTTCCCCCGTGCCTCCTCCCTGGGAACCGGTGGATTGTTGGGGTTCTCTCCCCATCATTGCTCTGGAGTACCAGACCCTTGATTTGAGGGGTTCTGGGCCGCCATGTTCATCTGAGGGTTCTGCTGAGCCCTCAACATGTGACCCAGATCCTGCGACAGGTTCTGGACTTGGCGCTCCAGTTGGGACACCCGCTCTGGCTGGTACGGGGTTCTCTGGGATAGTTCTGGTACCCCTCCACCCTTGGCCTCCCCTCTCCTGGATTGCGTTATCTGGGCTCAGGAAGGTGGGGAAAGAAAGAAGGGTTGTTTTGGGGGTTGATGTTTGGCGGGTACCGGGGATTGAAACTCAACCCGGCATTTGGGGGATTACTGCCCTTCTGGGGAAAGTTAGGAGGGAAGTTTCCTGGGTTGGCAGCTGCCTGGTTGGATCCCCCCTCTTGAGCTGGGGGAGTAAACACATAACCCAGGATGGGTCTGCTGCCCTTGTAACGGGGTCTGATATAGCTTGGGGAGTTAGGGGTCCCATTTGTGGGGTTACCTCCCTGACTACCTGTTTGGGATTGGCCCGAGGGCCTTCTGGGTCTTTGGTTAGGAGGATTTTGCACAGGTGTATTTTTAGGCCCCCCATCTCCAGATCTAAAATGGGGGTAACCTTCACCTCTGCCACCTTAGCAGCAGCAGGGGTGTTGGTTGGTTTGGGGCTTTTATTGATACTTTTATTTTCTACCGGTTTCTGCACTTCATAAATGCGAGTTGCTTGTTCAATGACCCAGTCTAGTGATCTCTTCTCATGAAAGTCCCTCACCAGCTGGGTCATAATGTATTTAGGGAGTGCGTGAAAGAAGGTATTGATGAACTCCCTCCTGTCTGTGCGCAACCTCCTGGTGGTCTGCGCAAAGGCACGTTTTAACTCTTGTACAAATTCTTGTGGGGCCTGGTCTTCCCCACATTGCAGATTGTAGGCTGTCTTGCCGGCCTCTTGAGGGTTTATATGTATAGAGAAATGCTTTAAAATGGCCGCCCTGTAGGTGGACCATCTTGAGTGGTTCTGATCCTCCAGCCCCGCAATGAAGCTGGAGTATTCATGGGAAAATGTCCACTTGACATATTGAATGCAACTTTGGCTATCCTTCAGGTGGAAAGTATCCATCATTTGCTTATACAACTCGAGGTGCACCCACACTGAATATTTGGCTTTGATAGGGAGTTATGATGCTCCTAAAGGGCCTTGATTTGCTTCGGGGGATCTTTCAGTAGGGCCCTCTTAGTTTTGTTGGCCTTTTTAGTTTTTATCACCCTTGTCCACTCATCCTCTGACTCAGAGGCACTGCTACAGGAGGTGGCTATCTGATCCTCTAGGCTCACCCTGATTCTGCAAGCTTGGGAATGGCTTGCAGAATGTGGGGGCCTAGTCTCTTGAGACCTGTGGCGTTCAGAAGAGTCTTCAGACTCTCCCTTGCTCTCAGGATTGGTGGAGTTCCCCACCAAATTTGAAAGACTGATCCCTTGGTCGGCAATATTTTTGAGGATCCAATTCTCTGATTCTCCCCTCACTGGAGCTTTCCTGATCAGAGAGGCTAGCCCTAACATTTGGAAATCTGTACAGCGATGCCTGCCCATCCATTTCTGGGAGGCGCTGATCTGTCAGTCCCATATTTCCCATTGTGCTGAAGTCTACCATCCCCGTGGCCCTTGGCTCATATGAGCCAGTGGACATGAGGGTGGCAGAGTCCATGGAACTGAAGGGATTAAAGTCCCTGATGACAGGGGTCCTGATGTTATGCTCAGGGGTTTCTATGTCCCTTCTTATCTCATCTCTTTCAGCCCCTATTCCCTGGTGACATGCTAAAATCTGACCCTTTTGCTCCTCTATTAATGCCTTACTGGTCTCAATGATTTGCTCCTGCACGGCTATCTGTTTGTGGAGCCTGCCATTCTTTTCACAGAGAGCCTCATTGTCTCTCTGTGCTTCCTTACTGGATTGGAAATATTGGGCCAATTTTTGCTGCAGGAGACTCACCTCCTGAGTTTGGTCCTTATTGATCTGATTGTTCTTTGCCAGAGCATCCTCCAGCCACCTCGTGTGCTCTAGTAGCTTTTCATAATCAGTTTTAATTTCACTAAACTGCCAAAGGGCCATCTTTCTTTCCTCTAACTTAGTTTTTAATTGGCTGACTTCCTGGCCTAAGGCGTCCCTCTCCTGACTTAGAGTGCCCCTCTGCTCAGCCAGGTCATCACTCTGTTTTTTAAATGCACTAGATTTCTGGCGCTCCTCATCAAATTCCTCTTGAGAGTGGATGTCTTTAATAATTAATTCATTATTTTCCTCTTTCAAAGATTCCAGGTGGTTCTCTAAAGTGACTATCTGTTCTGCGCATGCTCTGTTAAAAGTTAATTGTTGCGCCAGTTTCTGTTGACTCTGTTGTAAAGAGTCAAGCCTTTCCTGACATTCTTTTTGCAGCGTCTGTACCTGAGTATTTTGTTCTGCATTCTCTTGCTGTAAGAGAGCCAGATCTTCTTTTAGTTTGGTGATATACTACCTAGCCTCTGTTTCTGATTCTTTGCTTTCCTTGAGCCTTTGCTCTGCAGAGTCCAGATTAGTCTGGATTTTCTGCAGTGCTTCCCCTTGCCTTTTTGTCAAACTCATATTGCCTGCATGCTTTTACTGTATGATTCCTATGTGGAGGTACAGGTAGGCCACTATTTACAATTTTGCACTGCTCCTCTTTTATTTTTGGGGCCATGTACAGCTCGCTAAGCGCTTGATATAATGGACCCTTGTCCTTCCAGGTATCAAGGTCGATTGCAGTGACTTCTTGTTTTATTTCTTGCAGCCGTACCTGTTCATCCTGTTCTGGCCATTCACCCCTGACAAACAGCTTGTGCAGGAAGTGTTCCCTAGCAATATTAATTTCCACTGGGGTTGCCATTCCAGAAATATGAATTTCTTTCTGACTTATCTCAGGGTTAATTTTCTTTTGCAAACAGGCCCAATTTCTTTGAGTATTTCTTTTGAGGGGTGCTTGTACAGTGTAGCACAGTATACCAACCCAACAAGGTGTATGTACCCTGCCGGCTAGTATGCTGTGTTAGACTGTCACGAGTGGTAGGTCAAATTCAGGATTCCGGTCACAAGCTCCCAAGCTGTAAAGGGATTTCAGTCAGACACACACCCAAGTCTTGCCCGGCATGTAGTGTGCAAATGAAACCCTTATTTATTTTTGTCTATAAGTTCAATATTCTGAATGATATACCACTCATATCACACCCATCTCAAAATACCCCCAGGTCACACTGAACCAGGAATCAGGCTAATTTGTAACAGTAAATATTTATTTATTTAAAAATTGAAATCACAATATTGGTTTTTAATAGGTAAAAACAATCACCAAGGGGTGACAAGAACAATGAATAATATCTTTAATGCACTGGGAATCAGGTAATGAACACAAAAATGCAGCCAAGAAAATAATACTTTTGGGTTGGTTTGGAACAGATAGCACTGTGGTTAGAAGTTCCCCCTGCAACACCCCTCAACCCATCAATAGGCAATTTAAATAGATATGAGGAGAGAGCAGGTACTCAGGAATAATACAGACCAAACAGAATATCACTCCCAGCTTCCCTCCTTAACCAAAAGAAAAATGGATTTGACTTTTCAACTGTCAGGATAGCTTTGAACCTGGGTGAGCAAAAACACTAAGGAGGTCATTACGACCCAGGCGGTAAGTACACCAACTTTACCACCATGGTGTAAACTATGTTTACACCATGGTGGATGGCGGATTTATTGCCCCATTCCAAGGTGAATGGGGCGGTAAATCCCCATTTCCCATTTACCCTTCCCCATTCCCATTTTTGCCCCATAGGGCATAATGGGAGTGGGGAAGGCGCTAATTAGGCACCGTAAATTACGGTGCCGTAATTAGCACCAAGGCGGTTTAGCGCCATGGATTTTAACGCCTGCTAAAAGCAGCCGTTAAAATTGGAATCAGGCTTTAAGGGTTAACGACAGCGTTAACCCTTAACGCCTGAGTTGTAATGAGGCCCTAAATTGAACAGATGCAAGCAATCAACAGCAATGATTTAATCAAAAGAAAACATTTGGAATCTCAAAGGCAAAGTGGGAATTAATTTCAAGGCAATTCACAAGTGTAAAACGTTTGCAAAATGTAAATTCGCTGCAAACTTTTACTATGCATTTTTAAAAATGGGTCAACCGTTAGATAACTTAGATAGCTAAGGATGTTAGGTATCAGTGGGAATTGAAATTTCGTTTCTATCTTTAAAACTGAGGGAGTTATAGAGGTTTTAGTGAGAGGTGTTTTTCGAAAATAAAGACATGGATTTGGACAAGAACTTCAGTTTAAAACCAGAAAATATGGGTTATGCTTTTACTCACAACTAGAGCATGCAGACTAGACAACCAGGTTAGGACGAAGTAAGCTCTGAGACTGATTCATGACTTCAGTAACAGATCCCCAGCGCCTTCCCCGGCAGAACCAGTCCAAACACTCGAAGTGGGATTTTTGGATGAGAGTTACACAAATAAAGATGACTATGAAAATGACGCTTTAGCAAATAGACAGAATAAGATAGCACTAGGATTTTGACACTGTTACTGGTTATGAAAGTAAGGATAGTTCAAAGATTGGGGTGGAAGAAGATAAAGCAAGGTATACAATAGCTCTCTAGCATCCTGTTAATACTCACAATCCACTGGGATTTAAGATTTTTGGCCTGTGAAGATTCTGGTCAATGGATTGGTCCTCCAAGGAAGGACAGCACATCAGCTAGGATCAGCTACGCCAGTCACCGGAACTGCATGGGATCTGCCCTTCTTGTTTCTGGATATTTCAGATCAGCGGGATGGAAAGTTCATCAGGCAAGCCTTATGGTAGCAAGCCAGATAGTTTCAGGATGCTTCCCTACACCACAGCGCTTCACTGGGTTGTAAGGATTAGTTAAGGATGAGGCCTAGCTGACAATGGTTCAGCTACTGCTTGGCCTGATCATTGGCATCTGGATCTGGAAGGATGTTGAAGGCTGGATGTTCAATGCTGGAACAAAGTGCTTTGCTGGAATCAGACGAGAGAGTGTATCTATGTGTTGTCAGATGTCTCTATTTATCCTATCAAATGACATCACAAAAATGGGTGTATGGGCCAGCTTAACTAAACTTGCCCCTGTGAACTGGGATTGGATCAGAGCCTCAACTCCGTCCCTGCATCCGAGTGATTGGATCAAAACCTGATGATGTCACATTTATGGTTTGGTGTTTACATTCGCGAGTTATAAGTCTCTAAAAATTGTTCATTACATATTCTTGGAAGCAAATGGTCCGCCTTTTGTCTGTCTCTGGAGGCAAAGAGCAGCCCCTCTCAGCCCATCCCCAGCCTCGTAGGAGCACACCCTTTGCACACGCCTTCAGTCCCAGCAGCCCTCCACTCTGTGTGCCCAGGGAGCTCTGACACTTTGTGATGCTGGGGCAGTATTTACTTAGTGGGGCCACTACTCCTGCTGCCTCTGTCACCATTTCAGTCTGGGATCCTGGTTATTTGCACTGCCTTTGTGTGCACCAGCCTGCTGCCATCCATCTTCATTCACCCGCTGTACTAGCTGCCGCAGGGCTGCACCTCTGACTGAGCACCATTGAGAGGCAGGAGTTCCCCAGTGATCCACACCAATTGGGCGCCTCTCACCGGATCTGTCCTCTCCCGGGATGCTCCTGCCGGCCTAATCAATCTCTGGGCACTGCTGGTCATTCGCCAGTGACAGCGCGCCACTCGACTCAGCTCCTCTGCCCGCTGTCCCTAGTGCGGGCGATGTGCATTTCCCCGTTGCTTCTCTGCCGCCGGCAAGATCCCGGCTGTGTCCTCCCGATACAGATTCGGCCACCGGAGTCCCCACTGTAATCTCAGCTGCCAGGCCAAACCTGGTCGTTGTACCTGAACGGTGGGCTGCCAGGGTACATAGGAGCCTAGACTGCAAGGCTCATGGTCAGGCTCTCGCAATTACCTTCACAATTCAGCCCAGTAATGTCTCGGGCGAGGGAGACAGCAGTTCAGTGTACCATGCTGACTGGTCCCCCTGGCGGTCCCCAAATACTTGTGTTTTGATAACAATATTTGGCAATGGTTTACGTCCTTGAAATATGCATACCAAAAAATTGAGATATTGTGAATACCTTGTTCTTTGATGGAATTACCGATAGCATCTCAGTAACCACTATATCGGAATCAGAGCGTATTATGCAACTACATGAAAAATAATGGTACTTCTTGGGAATATGAGGGGACTCACTGTTGATTTATGGGAGTACCTGGAAACATGATGCCACTGCCTATACAGCCGAAAAAAACAATTGGATTTGTCAATGCTTGTATCATTATCATTCTTACAAACCTCTAGGAATACAATATTTTGAAAAACAAAATAAAATAGGAGTGGGGCTGAATTGGTAAATGTGCAGTACGGTTGTGCCAGAGGACCCCCAAAAGGAATTGTCCTCTCATACATGAAGCTGTGTGTATGCTTCTATGTCTACGTTTTGTCACATGGCTGAGGAAACACACAACTACTAACACTGCAATAAAGTTAAAGGGTTTTATTAAACAAAAGTAAAACATAATAGTACTACATGGACAATGTGGTTTTGGATGGGTGTCGCATAAATGTCCTTGGGAAACATAGTGAACATGAAAATGGGATTATAGGACAGCAAATCCAAGGCAAATAAAAAGTTATAGACCGGACGGTCTCCTGCCAAGTGATTTCTAGAGCTCAGTTTGTATTCTTTATTCTGCGGACCACAAGACCTCTCTGCCTCTCTCAGGATTTTAGGATTTTCTCCCTTTGCCAATTGTCCCAAAAGTCCTCCCCTTATTGGGTCACTCCTCTCTGTTACCTACTAACCACTTTCAGGCCCATGAGCACTCTGCGTCTCTGATACACATCCCCTCTCCTGGGGTTCAAAGTCACTCTCTCTTTCTCACTCGCTTCACTGTAGCACACCCCTCTTCTGGGGACGAAGGGGCTCTATTACACAACTCTTCTGCGCCATCAAATTCCCTCCCCTTACTACTTCTCACCCACCCTTCTCTTGGGTCAGGGGTCTCTTTCTTCTGGTCTCAAAGGCCTCTCTTCCCTCTCATTAGAGCGCATACCTCTTTTGGGCTCTCAGGGGCTCATCTCACCCTCACTGGAGCACACCCCTCTTCCTGAGTTCAAGGGGCACTTATCCCATTAGTGGATCATACCCCTCTTCTAAGCTTCTGACGCCCCTTAGCGTTCTCAACAAACTCTTCTGCTGAGCTCCCAGCTCATACACACTGTCACTGTTTCGTTGCCGTGGTTTTAAAGCCCCCTCCATCCTCCCACTGACTGAGGCAAACTTTTAAAGTGATTTAATAATTGTGTTCCTATTTCAAGACAGGGGATGGAAGTCTTCAAAGGACTTTCAGTTTGTTTCCAGTGCAGGAGCTGGTATTTGCCTCCTGGCTGTCACCATTGCAGAGATGTTTGGTTTCTGGGGTTGTGGCATTGAAAGTGAACATAAGGTCATTTGGGTAGCGTATCATGCATTGGATGGGAAGCAGAGTAACTCTTACATGGCAGGTGGCATGTTTGTCTGTTTTATTATCAATTGTCTAAAACAGGGAGTTACAACGGACATCAACGAACACCGCACAGCTTTCTCTCAAAGCATTTCATAAAAAATCATACTTCTATAGTAAACATTCGTCATACATGACCTCATACTACGTGGCAAATAAGAGAAACCTACGGGGTTGTGATACGCTCAAGGGGAACATCTAAGTATACTTTCTATAAGGGGTTGGGTTGTGATTGGACATCTACTGTCAGGTGGACAACTCATGCTCACCCCTAGTGCAAGTCACCTTCGACAATTATTAGATGCACGGTACATCATTGGCGCTCAAACTATAAGTCCCTTTGTTATAGTGAATGACATAAACAAAATAGTTAGAATAGATGAAGCGTATAGAACAAACGAATAAACTAAGTGGAAGCGAGCATGAGTGGAAGAACAGACGACTAGAAAGATCAAATAAGTATGGTGACCGGATGAATTACATGAACATAATAATGCCAATGAGTAGGAAGAATGGTTGGGTGCGTAGAGCGGTAGAGCGTATTGAGTCGATGAGTATGTGTAGAATTAACGAGCACGCAAATGCAGAGAAGCGAACAAAACGCAAGAGCGCATAGAACTCAGCTGGAAAGAGCAAGAAGGCATGAAGAGCGGATGAGCGTGGAAAACGGATGAGCGTAAAGAACGGACGAATGTTAAGAGCAGATGAGCGTAGAGTGCGGATGAGCGCGAAGATGGAATGTGCACTGAGATCCGATGAGCATGGAGAGCGGATGTGCCTGGAGAGTGGAGAGCGGATGATAGTGGAGAGCGGATGAGTGTGGAGAGCGGATGAGTGTGGAGAGCGGATGAGTGTGGAGAGCGGACGAGTGTGGAGCGGGTATGAGTGTGGAGAGGGGATGAGTGTGGAGAGGGGATGAGTGTGAAGAGGGGATGAGTGTGGAGAGGGGATGAGTGTGGAGAGCGTGTGAGTGTGGAGAGCGGGTGAGCAGTTGAGAGTGAACAACGTCTGAATGTGGAAAGCGACTGTGGAGAGCGGATGAGTGTGGAGAGCGGATGAGTGTGGAGAGCAGATGAGTGTGGAGAGCGGATGAGTGTGTAGAGGGGATGAGTGTGGAAAGCAGATGAGTGTCCAAAGCGGATGAGTGTGGAGAGCGGATGAGTGTGGAGAGCGGATGAGTGTGGAGAGCGGATGAGTGTCGAAAGCGGATGAGTGTCGAAATCGGATGAATGTGTAGTGTGGATGAGGGTATGGAGCAGAAGTGTATGTGGAGCGAATGAGTGTTTGGTGCGGATGAATATGTGGAGTGGATGAGTGTGTCAAGCGGCTGAATTTGTGGTGCGGATGAGTGTGCGTAACAGATGAATGCATGGAGCGGACAAATACATAGACCAGATGAGTGTGTGGAATGGATCGACACGCAGAACAGACGAGTAGTACTGTCAAGCCAACGAGTAGTATGTTGTGCCGATGAGTGGGTGGACCGGATGAGTGCTGTGTACTGGACGAGTGTCTAATCTGGACGTGCATGAAGACTGGACGAGTGTGCTGACTGGACGAGTGTGTCGACTGGATGAGTGTGTCGACTGGACGAGTGCGTCGACTGGACGAGGGTGCGGACTGAACGAACGTGTGGAGCAGAAAAGTGTATATGGAGCAGACGAGTGTGTGGAACGGACGAATATGTGCAACGGATGAGTATGTGCAACGGACGGACATATTATGTATGTGCACGGAACTGTGTGACATAGATATTATGCTTTGGAATGAAGGGAACATTTGAAAAACATACATCATACCACACCCCACGCTTACTCTCTCCCTTACACCACCACTCAACTAGAACACAGAGATACTATGACACCATTCGGTATAACTGTTCTCATATCTACATCTCCCGCTCACTCCACATCACTCTAAATAAACATTGCTGGTTTCACACCCCCAGCCAGGCGTTCTCCTCAGGCCTAACGCAGCCACACTCGTTCTGGATAAAGCCGGCCAGAGCGAACACATACTCCTGATATCTCAACCACCACACCTACCTCTAAGAAGCAGCTACCACTCGAACTCCGCACCAGCTGCACACATACCTGGTGCGCACCCGCACTTTTTTGACTCTCCCTACTCTCTCCACTGACCCGAACTTCAGTTCCCAGGGGCGTTCAACCTACCAGCACCTTCAGACCATACCAATGGTATATAAGACGCTATATAAATGCAAAATAACATAACATAACATAACATAACATAACATATGGCCCTCTACAATTGGTTGGCACGCTCATGCCAGTCTGGAACATTCAGCTCACTAGCAGCACATAAGCTCATACCCCAGATGTCACGAGGTGGACTGGACTGTACCTCCCCACCCAATTAGCTCAACATCTCTCATCACCCATGCCTTCTGCCATGAAGATTGTCTTTGAACTTGGGCTTGCAAGTATCCTTGCCCCTGATAATATAGGGGAGTGCGGGCACACGCTATCATAGTTCTGGAACTGCATGCACAACTTCTATTTTCCTCCTTGGCTCATATGACAGGAGACCACAATTCAGCCCATTTTGCAGCATTTAATTGTCTTATATGAATAAAACTTGGCACGCATGGTGTTCGCTCTTTGTACCTTAAAAAGGGATGATTTAGCATCTCAAATTCACTGCCTTCAGTAATAGATAAACAGTCTTGCCTGCTTCCGCCTTGACACCAGTCCAGACAGCCCTTCCATACTCATCCATGTGCATGCAGTTCCAGAACTATGATAGCGTGTGCCCGCACTCCCCTATATTATCAGGGGCAAGGATACTTGCAAGCCCAAGTTCAAAGACAATCTTCATGGCAGAAGGCATGGGTGATGAGAGATGTTGAGCTAATTGGGTGGGGAGGTACAGTCCAGTCCACCTCGTGACATCTGGGGTATGAGCTTATGTGCTGCTAGTGAGCTGAATGTTCCAGACTGGCATGAGCGTGCCAACCAATTGTAGAGGGCCATATGTTATGTTATGTTATGTTATGTTATTTTGCATTTATATAGCGTCTTATATACCATTGGTATGGTCTGAAGGTGCTGGTAGGTTGAACGCCCTTGGGAACTGAAGTTCGGGTCAGTAGAGAGAGTAGGGAGAGTAAAAAAAGTGCGGGTGCGCACCAGGTATGTGTGCAGCTGGTGCAGAGTTCGAGTGGTAGCTGCTTCTTAGAGGTAGGTGTGGTGGTTGAGATATCAGGAGTATGTGTTCGCTCTGGCCGGCTTTATCCAGAACGAGTGTGGCTGCGTTAGGCCTGAGGAGAACGCCTGGCTGGGGGTGTGAAACCAGCAATGTTTATTTAGAGTGATGTGGAGTGAGCGGGAGATGTAGATATGAGAACAGTTATACCGAATGGTGTCATAGTATCTCTGTGTTCTAGTTGAGTGGTGGTGTAAGGGAGAGAGTAAGCGTGGGGTGTGGTATGATGTATGTTTTTCAAATGTTCCCTTCATTCCAAAGCATAATATCTATGTCACACAGTTCCGTGCACATACATAATATGTCCGTCCGTTGCACATACTCATCCGTTGCACATATTCGTCCGTTCCACACACTCGTCTGCTCCATATACACTTTTCTGCTCCACACGTTCGTTCAGTCCGCACCCTCGTCCAGTCGACGCACTCGTCCAGTCGACACACTCATCCAGTCGACACACTCGTCCAGTCAGCACACTCGTCCAGTCTTCATGCACGTCCAGATTAGACACTCGTCCAGTACACAGCACTCATCCGGTCCACCCACTCATCGGCACAACATGCTACTCGTTGGCTTGACAGTACTACTCGTCTGTTCTGCGTGTCGATCCATTCCACACACTCATCTGGTCTATGTATTTGTCCGCTCCATGCATTCATCTGTTACGCACACTCATCCGCACCACAAATTCAGCCGCTTGACACACTCATCCACTCCACATATTCATCCGCACCAAACACTCATTCGCTCCACATACACTTCTGCTCCATACCCTCATCCACACTACACATTCATCCGATTTCGACACTCATCCGCTTTCGACACTCATCCGCTCTCCACACTCATCCGCTCTCCACACTCATCCGCTCTCCACACTCATCCGCTTTGGACACTCATCTGCTTTCCACACTCATCCCCTCTACACACTCATCCGCTCTCCACACTCATCTGCTCTCCACACTCATCCGCTCTCCACACTCATCCGCTCTCCACAGTCGCTTTCCACATTCAGACGTTGTTCACTCTCAACTGCTCACCCGCTCTCCACACTCACACGCTCTCCACACTCATCCCCTCTCCACACTCATCCCCTCTTCACACTCATCCCCTCTCCACACTCATCCCCTCTCCACACTCATACCCGCTCCACACTCGTCCGCTCTCCACACTCATCCGCTCTCCACACTCATCCGCTCTCCACACTCATCCGCTCTCCACTATCATCCGCTCTCCACTCTCCAGGCACATCCGCTCTCCATGCTCATCGGATCTCAGTGCACATTCCATCTTCGCGCTCATCCGCACTCTACGCTCATCTGCTCTTAACATTCGTCCGTTCTTTACGCTCATCCGTTTTCCACGCTCATCCGCTCTTCATGCCTTCTTGCTCTTTCCAGCTGAGTTCTATGCGCTCTTGCGTTTTGTTCGCTTCTCTGCATTTGCGTGCTCGTTAATTCTACACATACTCATCGACTCAATACGCTCTACCGCTCTACGCACCCAACCATTCTTCCTACTCATTGGCATTATTATGTTCATGTAATTCATCCGGTCACCATACTTATTTGATCTTTCTAGTCGTCTGTTCTTCCACTCATGCTCGCTTCCACTTAGTTTATTCGTTTGTTCTATACGCTTCATCTATTCTAACTATTTTGTCATTCACTATAACAAAGGGACTTATAGTTTGAGCGCCAATGATGTACCGTGCATCTAATAATTGTCGAAGGTGACTTGCACTAGGGGTGAGCATGAGTTGTCCACCTGACAGTAGATGTCCAATCACAACCCAACCCCTTATAGAAAGTATACTTAGATGTTCCCCTTGAGCGTATCACAACCCCGTAGGTTTCTCTTATTTGCCACGTAGTATGAGGTCATGTATGACGAATGTTTACTATAGAAGTATGATTTTTTATGAAATGCTTTGAGAGAAAGCTGTGCGGTGTTCGTTGATGTCCGTTGTAACTCCCTGTTTTAGACAATTGATAATAAAACAGACAAACATGCCACCTGCATACAACGTTTTTAAAGCTGCAGTTTTATTTCTAAGTTTTCCGGGATCCTCCAGCACGGAAAACCTAGAAACAAAAAACGCAGCTAGTGTTTATTTTTATTAAAAAAATAGCACTTGCCGAGATGCAGCTGCAGCTTTTCTGCCTGTAGTCTCCGGTCCACGTCATCCGAGTCCCGGCACCAATGAAGGAAAAGCCACCCAGTGGTAGCTTTTGTTTACTACAGCTGGCTGGCTTTTCCTTCATTAGTGCCGCAAAAGCCAGCACAGGCGGGCAGCCATTTCACAAAATGGATGCACCCATGTGCTTGCTTTTTCAATTTTTGAGCTTGAATTGCTCAAAAGTTTACATAGGGACTTCGAAAAAAAAAAAGCCAATCGTTTTTTTTTTATGTTGCCTATCTATTTTTGAAATAAATATTTTTTGGGAGAACCATTCCTTTAACTTGATTCTTTACTTCTTCATCAGTTTCTATAAGGTCTATATACTCTCTTCTTCAGCCAGTCTTCTCTGTGCGTCACACGCGTTTCTTGTGACGTCACCAGCTTCTTTTCTTGCTCTTTTCAGATTTCGTCAGGGACTTCTTCTATGAGATTGTCATCTCTTTGGGAATACATCAGTTAGGGTTTTCTTAGTAGATACCTTCTTTCGAAGATTTGTTGAGGAATGGTCACAACCGCTGGTGTCAAGCATGGCCCACTTTCAGGCTTCCAGCATACAGGTGGGAGGGGGGCAGGACTTCCTGCAGGGGCGGTTGGCTGCTCCTCTACTAAAGAATATCACAATTGACAGGAAAACCTCTAGTAATTCCCCACCTGTGCAACATCGTTTTTCCTTTGGAGAGGATAAAGGAAGCCTTTCTCTTAAATGCTGCAGCTGCAGGAGAGGCAGAAGGGAATTTTACATTCCCTGCTGGTGGGATGGAGGGTTTGGGATATTTTAGGCTTTTTCCTTGTAGGGCCTGCACCTGTTGACTAAGGGGTCTCTCTGGAAGTACAGTTACCACTAAGACAAAGATTAAAGGAATTGTTTCCTAGTGCTAATTTCAGTGGTCCTTTTCTGAAAAAAAAGTGTGCGGTTTGGATGGGACTTCTGTTACTACCTGCCCTGATTTGGTCATTAATGTATCAACAATTCTAAATTGCTAAGTCTGAGGCAAATATGGCAAGGATCTGCCCCAGGCACCTTATGACCACCTGAGGTTGTGGGGACAGATGGAGTGGCAAATGAAAGCATTCAGTGAAATGTCCCCAAATACCTGCAGCGCTGCAAGGCTTGATGGGCTGGAGTGCATGGCCCATCAACATCTGACAGAGTAAGAACCTGTCTCCTTTTCAGCTACTTTTGTTTATGTCCAACATGCACTGGTGAAGCTTTCGCAATAGGTGCCCCGGACGGGAGTGTACCATTAGCCACTGTGCAGTCAGCCAGTGTGCTGCCTGAATATTCAGCACAGAGAAAGTGTAATGTAATAGGCAATCTAGAGTTACATCCAGTAGTCACCCTAGGCAGTGGAACGACTGCTGCGTGGGACAATGTAGAACCAGCCATCCCATTACAGGGGCCCCTTCCACCCACAAGTTCCGTTTATAGGGGCAGAGATCCAAGAACCTAGGAATGGGAGGTCCTATGCCACTGTTTCTAAGCCATTGGGGAATTCGTCTTGGTAACACGCCATTCTATTTTTTGATCCATTACTAAGGAGGACCAACTATATTCAAATCAGTCTTGAGTCGGTGCCCAAAGCGAGCAGTCCTGGCTGATCTCCCTGGGGAATAGTTGCTCCAGGAGATCCTAGGCTTACCCATAGAGGTTACAGCCTGCTTGAGCCTCACCTGGAGCTGTAGCCTGGGTACTTGGGAACAGTGAGTTTGCTGCCCACGATTGGGCATAATGGCATCCATCAGCATAGCTCTCTCAGAAAATGAACAAGGCAGTCATTTCTGCTTCATGAATTGGACGTGTTTTTCCTTTAGTTTATAGATGTAGTGGGAGAGGTAGCAAGAAGGGGTAACCAAGTACATCCTCATTTAGGAGATCCAAGTACATCCTCAGTTAGGAGATCCAAGTACATCCTAATTTAGGAGATCCAAGTACATCCTCATTTAGGGGTATCCAAGTACATCCTCATTTAGGGGATCCAAGTACATCCTCATTTAGGAGATCCAAGTACATCCTCATTTAGGAGATCCAAGTACATCCTCAATTAGGAGATTCAAGTACATCCTCATTTAGGAGGTTCAAGTACATCCTCATTTAGGGGTATCTAAGTACATCCTCATTTAGTAGCGAAATGCCTGATTTCTGGGAGAAGTTTGTTTGTGTTGTTTTCTTATTTTATTTGCAAGCATATTTCAACTTAAACACAATTTATAGGTTAAATTTGAACATTGGGGTAGACTTGTAGTGCATTGGGGATGACACACAGGGGCTGATTCATGGAATTTGTGCGCCGAAAAACGGGGATTTGTGCGCCTTTCTGCCCGCAAATCCCTGTTTAACAAATGGGGATTTGCGGGCAGAATGGCACACAAATACCCGTTTTTCAGTGCACAAATTCCATGAATCAGCCCCACAGAGTATCAATATAGGCTCACACTCTAAACCTATCAGAATAAGTACTCTGCACAACAGAAAAGGCGTCCTTGGATAGTGCCGCCTCTCTTTCCCACTAGGCTATCACAAACAATGAAAACATCAAGTCTGCCACTTGGGGCACATGCCCTATATAGCTGATCAATCAACCAGGATGCTCAAAACATTATGACAGGCCCCTCGGGAATTCTGGACAGCCATGCATCGGGCCAAAACACTGACAACATGCGCCTAGGCGCCTAGGACAGGACAGGCACTGTCTCTCACAAATGGGGCTGACAAACACACACTACTCACGTGATTTGAGCAAGCATCCAGTACATCAGGATAGGCACTTGGCACATCAGGAATCTGGACTACCGCACGCACCCACGCACGCACGCACGCACGCACGCACGCAGGCACACACCCTCTCCCCCCCATGCCCTCCCGTTCAACCCAGTCAGCTGAAGAAGCTACCAAGGTAGAAACAGGGGACTCCACAGATGGCTGGGCGTGGGTGCCAAATGAACACCCTGGGATGTGTCAAGGAATGGAGCAGCATGGCTTCTACTGTATCTGCTGGCTAGCACAGATGGATTATAGCAACCACCGGGGTGCCTTTCTTTTGCTTGCTTCTGTGTGCTCCTGAGGGTACAGTGTTTGACTGAAAGCACCACGCTTAGCCTTTGTGGGGAGACCATGACTATTTTGATTTTCCTTGACACAGCTTTCTGCTGATTAACCCTCACCTTGGCCTTCACCGGGAGCGCAATTGCATTTTGCCCCTGAGTGACCCCAGCTATTGCAGGGCTGAGCACCCCAAAGTACCCTGTTTCACTGTGCACTCCTCAAGCGGAGTTGGCTGCGGTTGGGTTCCTATGTTGAGTGGCAGCCTGTGCTGGAACCCAGGGGGCACTGTCTGGTGTAATGGGAGGTATCCCTAGAAGAAACCCCTGTGTAAATTCAGGTCAGAGACCTACTGCCAGATATTGTTACTACCAGAGACTGAGTGGCATACAGACACTGTCATCCATGGTCATTGCTAGAACATGCCTATGAGAAGGAAGGATGAAGTTGCCAAACCCAGATATGATGTGCTTGTGAGTGGTGGTTAATCTCAATCCACACCCCAGAGAAAGGTCAGGAAAAGCCTACAAAGGATGAACATGCAAGCCCCCAGTTATTGGGAGTCTGCCAAAAGTTGTAAACAGTGTAATCCTGTGATTTTGGTAGTTGTTACCCCATTAGGCCACAATAGCCCTTATAACTGGAGGCTGGGCATACTTACCTTGTCGCTCTTGTGGTTAAATCCCTTACACATATTACTCCCCCCTAAAGAGGAATTGTGATAAGCTCTCCGGGTCCTTGCACTTTTGAAAGAATTGTTGTACAGGAAAAGCTCTGCCCTGCAACCGACGACATCAGACCTCTACCGACCAAAGTAATCAGAGGAACAGGCGATCCTTTCCTTTGACTCAGTCACCCAGCCAGGTTGCAAGCCCTTAAGGACCCCCTTCACCCAGATTTGCTGCATTGATCCTGCATAGCCTAATGCTGAAAGTCGAACCACCGGACACCAAGAGCCAGACACTTGTGCCAGGCCCCTGTGCTTACCACCTACCTGGGCTGTGTCTGCTCAACACAGGCACCTTTTCTGAACTGAACATTCCAAATCCAGCTGTGTTTGTAACCTTTGGCACATCAGCTTTCTCAGTGGTTCGACAGAAGTCCTTTCTGCTTCAAGATCCTCTTCTTCAACATTGGTCCTGTAGCGGAGCAAGCCAAGCACACGAACCTCCATCATTAACCTCTCACCTTGCAAGGACATGAGCATTGACTGCCAGTGTCTCTGGAGTCCTATTACCTCTGGAAAGAAAACCCAGGGAACCAGAAGCACAATTCTACCTGTAATGTTGGGTCCTCTACTTGCCATTAGAGACTGTTCAGCATCAGGACCATTATTAAGTTGTGCCAATGAGAAGCAGATCCATGGTGTAAATTTGTTCATATAAAAAATGAATTCCGGTTCAGCCAGTAAAGGTCGTGTGCTACCTCTGGAGTACAAAGTCTCAAATCTGGTCCCCTGAGGTCTTGTTTGACCTTTTGATTTTATTGTTAGCCCCAACTAATAGGTTAAAGATCTTAGAAGCCTCTTCTCTGAACCTAAGTTATTTACCTGTAATCTGCATCCCGACATTTTAAAATACCTTCTATGCAACATAAGGCCTGTTTTCAGACTTCCTCGGTTGTTATACTCTTTCATTAAAAGTGACACCTTGAGTCCCTCTTTTCTTGTCTGCTCAACTGCCCTCCCAAGAGTTGGCCTTGATTGCTCTGCCATAGCTACCTCTAGGTGAACCAAGAATAGCTGCAGCGTTGCTTATGTGCCTGGGCTGAGCACGCTTACTCCATAACCTGAACATACTTTTTGGAAGCCTCTCTGAACAGGTAGCAGTAGAGAATGGTTGAGGGAGGAGCAGGAGGACACAGTGGTTGCTGGGATAAAGAGGAAAGAAGGACACAGTGGCTTAAGTGGATGGGAAAGAGGCCTCCACATTCACCTAGGATCCATATGGGGGCAGCTGCTCAAGATTGACAGGGCTTCGAGAAAGGGACAGATATGGCCCGGGAGAAAGTGATGGGGCATAGGAGAGGATGAGAGACACTGCAAAGCGGCGTGAAGAATAGATCTTGCACAGTGGAAATTGGCTTAGTCTTCAGAGAGATTCAGTGAAAGATCGGATCATCTCCCTGCCATTTCCCTGCTTGTATTCAAGTACAGAACTGAAGGTATGACTACAGGACACTCACCATAGACATTTGCCGGTAGAGAGCTGAAGGACACCAGGTAACCAAGAGTTCTCCATTGGAACATGGATGGTGGTGTGTTGTAGTTATTGTTTCAATGGTGTTTGCGTATTTAGTGTTCCATGGAACACTTCATGTACATAGTGTTGATATGCGAAAGGAGAGGGAGGATTCCAGTTCTAAGATTCAGTTGCTCCTGACTGTGCCATGGAGTCCACACAATAAACTTCATGTTACCTCTTTAAGGATGTCCTTGCGCCATTACATTTGTCGATGAATGGACCGGACCCTATGGCTGTTAAACCGATGTGTGGATAGCTGGGTGAACCAGACTTGTCACCCACAGACCAGAAGCGGGTGGTCCCATAGTGGCAGAGGAGACAGTTCTCTTTTTTTCTTTTCTCTTTTCCAGTGGTGCACAGAGTTTGTTATGTTAATACAATATATAGCGCGCACTACCACCCAAAGGCATCTTGGCGCAAGGACTGAAAAAGATATGGCCATAGCAGTGACCCTAGAACAATAACGTCTTCAGGACAGTGCATTCCAAAGTTTGCTGGCTGCATAGGAGAAAGCCTGACCTCCTATACGGACCCTGCGTATTTGTTGGCCGGCCACTAAGTTTGCATTTCCTGACCACAGAAGTCTTCCAGGGACATAGGGAAGAAACCTGTCCTGCAAGTATTCTGGTCCCTGTTTAAAAAAGGCACGATGTACAATGCACAAAGCCTTAAATTGAATTTTCTTGCCTACTGGGAGCCAGTGAAGTGACTGCAGTACCGGACTTATATGAGCTCCGAACAGAGATGCCGTGGCCACCCTAGCCGACAAGTTCTGCGACAGCTGCAGGCGGTACACCAGCCCTAGAGGTTGTGCCATGTAGAGGGCATTGCAATAGTCAAGCCGACTAGCAATCCGGGAGGACACCACTAATGGACGCAGATGTTCCAGCAAAAAAGGCAGAACCCAGCGTAAAACTCTAAGTGAAATATTACCTGTCTTGCAGACTGCACTAACCTGCGGTAGCATGGATAAATCAGATGATAACAGAACCCTCAGATTCTTAACCAGCTTCACCGGAGAGGGACAGTCACCTAAAGTGGAAGGCCAGAAAGCCTCCAACCATTCAGCAGTGACCAGTGAAGAACCCACCACCAAGACTTCGGTCTTGTCTCCATTCAGCTTCAGCCAATTCACACTCATCCAATTTCCTACTGCCAATGGACAGTCCGGAAGAACCAGGGACACAGTACCAGGACCCTGATCGAAAGGGGCCAGGATCTGGGTGTCGTCAGCATACGAATAACAGCAAAAACCGTAGGAACAGATGAGGTGAATCAGCGGCTGAATATAGATACTAAACAACATGGGGGACATGGCCAATCCCTGAGGAACCCCACACGATAGAAGCCGAGAAGAAGAAAAAAAAGGAGGTAACTAAATGGATTGACCCCGATCAGTGTGAAGGGAAGAAAAACAACTTAGGACAGGCCAGAGAGGCCAGCTTCCTGTAGGTGAGATACCAGGACGCCGTGGTCAACTGTATCAAATGCCGCTGACAGATCTAATAATATCAGGGCTCCCACACCGCCCTAGTCAGCTAGCCGAGTCAGGTCATCAACCACCGACACTAGCACACTGTCGGTGGCCCGACCTGGGTGGAAACCTGACTGAAAAGGGTCAGAAAAAGAGGATGACTCAAGCAAAGAGGAAAGCAACGCAGCAATTAAAGACTCCAATAACTTCATGGGTAACGGGAGCAAAGAGATGGGACGTAAATTTGATAGTACCGACACATCCAAAGATGGTTTCTTCAGGAGCGGGATCACTGTAGCCTGTTTTAGTTCAAGTGACACTTCACCGTCCCTGCAAGAAGAGTTGACTGCCTCTACTAACCAAGGAGTCCTATCCGGCAGAATCTTTTTAAGAACGGTCAAAGAAATAGGGTTCGAGGGGGCAGCCGATTTCAAACGCCGCACTGCCTGGTGGATATCGGTGTCCTGAAAGACTGGAAACTTATTCCATCCACTACTCCCAATGGTAGCCTGCCTGCAACGGAAGTGGTGACCATTTCCCGGTCATTTCCCAGGATATTAGCGCGAATATCTGATACTTTTGTGTGGAAGAATTCAGATAACGAGTCACACCAAGCTTGAGAGGGAGGCACTCAGGGAGAGAACCGAGAAGCTGAAGAGAAGGATCTAATCACGGAGAAGAGCTCATTTGATTGACAAAGAGCGGATTCCACCTTACATGTGAAATATGCTTGTTTCGCCAAAATAACATCTGCTCATACATATGTGTGGCAACCTGGAGCAGTATTCCTGACCCAATTGCCAGGGGTATGTAACCGTTACAAAGCTGCGAGCTAAGCAATTAACAGCATGTGGAGCTGCCAGCATGAGAAGTGTACATCTTGCACATAGAGGAAGGCGCCCCAGACATAGTGATGCCACGTCACGAAAGGTGTTTAGAGGAAAGAACCTCAAACAGTCATGATGAAGCCCCAGACCAGACTCCTCAGGTCCAACAAAAACGCATTCCTTGAAACCCCCAGATACAAAAGAGAGAAAGCAGGGGGCAGCAGCTTCAAAATACTGGCCCCCCGATATTGGAATGCGCTACCTACCTACATTATGAATGAAACCTCATTCCCCAAATTCAAAAGCCTTCTGAAGACTTGGCTCTTCAACAAGTTCTAACTGAACCAGTGCACTAACCCCCTCCAATCAATTATTTCACCTGACTACTTTGTATATTAGTGTATATTGTTGATTCCTACTATTGTATATTTTTGATTGTTATACCTGTACACCTCTATGCTCATTCTAAGATTGCATTATCCCATTGTCTGTAACTACGCCGTGATACCCCCGGGTCTGGGCGTATAACAAATGTAATAAAAATAAAATAAAAATAAAACTGTAACAGAAAGAACATGGAAGAAACCGGGTGCAGAGCTCCAGAATGAGAGAGAGAGACACAGGAGCACGTATCGAGCGGTGCACAGAGTTTGGATGGACCAAAGGTGACAAAATGGCACTCCAGCCATCACAGGTGACTGACTGTTCCTTAAAGAAAAGATGGAGGGAAGGAGGTGAGCATCAACAATATTATAAGAATACTGGCAAGAACGGCTGTAGTTAGTGGAACAAGGTATCAACATGTAGTCAATTCTAAATCACCCTAGTCTTTTTAGCAAACCTGTGGGAATCGCCTGTGGTTTAGGACTTGTGGGGGAATGCATTCAAGGTGTACTTAAGGGTGGCCGGCGGAGCAACATACAGTGCCTTGGCACAGAAGGCCTTAGGGTGTACAGACACTGTCCAGGTGAGGACATACGAATTGAAGCCCCCGGGGGTAAGGAGCGAGAGGTTGTGGTCCACGTGTATGAGATGGCATTGAAAAAATGTGCCATTGAAAAAAAATGGAAGCATGATTTGGCGGAAAACCCGATATAGTGTTACAATGCCACCATTTCTTCTCCAGGGCGCAAGGAACTGGGGAATCATGTTACGGCATTGAGGTCACTGATAGCTACTTTCAAGTTTAACGGGGTGCAAAATGAATATATAAGGGACTAGGTAATGATGCAAGAATGTAGCACCAAGATAAGAGAAAGATATGGATCGACAAAGATCCACCATTGGCCAAGGCTCTTGAAATGGCAAGAACAATCAAAGAGTCTACCGCAAGTATACAGGTAGCGTCCGAGAGGAGCGCACAAGGAGAAGTAGTGCAGGCAGTAATGGCTAACAAGAGAAACGCCAATACCAGTGAAGGATATCTGGCAAATGACAAGCTTGAGGGACTGATGAGACCGGAAGAACAATTAAGCAGGTACCCCGAGGGCGCAACTGGGGCATATGGAAGACAAGTGTGGATGAGTCATGCAATGGGAGCCAAAGAATGCCCTGCAAGTGCAGTGGAGTGTAGACTATGTAGGCTAGGGGCATTTCGCTAGAATGACTTAACAATGGAGGAGGGGAAAAAGATGGAAATTCTTACAAAAGGAATTTTAGGATGGTAGAACCAGAAGAAAGGACTACGGTGACATAAGGGGCATTATTGCAAGTACAAGAGGAGAAAAGGAGAGGACTGTGGGACATAGTGAGAGTGAATGGCCTTCAACGTGAGATGTTGGTTGACTCAGGGTCCCCTGCACTATGATTGCACCAGAACTATATGAAGCAAGTTATGGTAAAGAGGTGAATGGCCTTAAGGCGCCAGACATAAATCCAACGGCCTGTGGACATGTACCCATAAAAGTTGTGGGACTGGAATGGGCAAAAATCGAATTCAAGGAACGTTGCAGTACAGAAAACGTATGTTACGCACAAGGGAGCAAGTGTCCACGGGTGGGAGGAACAAGCTTCGTTGGATATACAAAATTGCCTGGGAAGGAAGGTGCTAGTATTGTGTGTTTGTGAGGCGAATGGAGAACCTTCTGTAACAGCAGTGTCTGCTGAGTATCTCAAGGGGTGTGTATTCCTTAGTGTTTCCAGAAGGTTTGGGGAAGTTACATGGATTTTCCCTCAAAATCACACTGAAAAGTGAAGTGAAGCTGTGCCCAAAATACACAAAGTTAGGAATATCCCATTATTAGCCAGTGAAGCACCCCATTCAGAATTATGGAGAATGAAAGATACTAATATACTTGAAGAAATTGAAGCCTCAGTGTGGTATCTCCTGTGGTGATGGTACGGAAGCAAGATGGTGGGATGAGAATGTGTATATACTTAAGGGAGTTAAATGAGAGCATTTGGGTTGACAGACATCCTCTACCAAATGTAAATGAGTTGGTAGCTACAATAGGACAAGAGGCGTGGTTTTCAATTTTCGATTTTTCATCGGCGTACCATTATATAGATTTGCATGTGGAGTCTCGTCCTCTTCTTTTGTAACAGGCTTTGGGGCATATAGATTTTGTAAAATGTCTTTTGGTTTGGCATCGTTGTCTGATGTCTTTCAGCGGTTATTGAAGGCATTGTTTGGCGACATGAAAGGGGCCTCCTACTTCCAAGATGACATTTTAGTGTGGGGAAATGACACACATGAACACAATGAAAGAGTTCATATCGTTGTACATGTGTTACAGGAAAAGGGGTTGACCATTAAATTGTCAAAGTGCCAGGTTGGAATTCAAAGTGTAACATACGTTGGACAAGCTATAGATGCCAAAAGCATAAGTCCCAAGGAAGTGTTGGTTAAGGTAATGATGGAGGCGCCAGCACCTATGACCAAAGAGCAACTTAGGATGTTTTTGGGAATGATAGAGTATTATGTAAAATGCATTCGCTCCTATGCTGAAAAAAACGGTGAGCATTCAAGAATTATATTTAAAAAATAAAACATTTACATGGTCTCAGCAATGTCAAGAGGAATTCTATAGGTTGAAAGAGGATGCTGAAAAGGTGTCGTCGTCGTTTTTTTTGTGATATCGGGTGCAAAACACTCTTAACCATTGATGCTAGTGATGAAGGCATAGGGGCAGTTTTGGTCCATTGGCAAGGGGGACAATACCACTCCATGGCTCTCGTTTCCAGGATACTTAGAGTGGCAGAGGAACGGTATAGGTCATTGAGAGAGAAGCCTTAGCACTATGTTGCGCGTCCAAACATTTTAGGCATTTTGTGGGGCATTCTGTATGTGATCAGAACTGATCACAAACCACTGACACATGTCATGATGACAAAGGGTTTGGGGGTAGTGTCCCCTGGGATTGCCAACTGGCTGGTGAGCCTTCAAGAGTAAACTTTTAGTGTAGAGTACATTCCAGGCCTTAAGAATGTTGTGGCTTATTGTTTGTCTAGGCTGCCGTCTCGCATCACAAGAGACGAAAAGGATGAACATGTGAGTGGGCACAAGTAGCGTGTATTATTCCTGCTTTGGAAAAGTGTTAATAGTTGAGAGAAAGTGAGAGAGAGACAAAGCTGGAATGGGTTAGAAATGGTTTACACCATGGTTGGGGAAGTGTTGAGCAGAGGTGTGGGGAAGCATTACATGCATGTACTAGATGAATTGGCAGAGGGTCCATGGGGTGTGATTAGAGTTGATGAATGTAGTTGTACCTTCAGTGGCATAAAGGACCAGGTTGTTGGCCCCCTTGGAAGGTCATTAACAAAAAAGAGATTGCAAGAGTCTCATTAATGGCCATGAATGGATAGTGATGTTGAGGGTTTGTGAAAAAATATGTGGCATGTGCCACAATTGGCAAGTGCCAGGTGGTTCACAACCAACCAGTGATTCCGGCTGAGGTACCGGGTGAAGTGTGGTCAAAAGTGGCCATTGACATTATGGGACCTATTGATACATTGGGAGGAGGGTTGAGATTTATTGTGGTATTAGTGGATTACACATCAAGGTCGGGTTATACAACTGCGATGGAGTCTGTGACGACAGGTAAGATTATAGAACTTTTGAAGGAAATTTTGACAGAGAAGGAGTGCCTTGCAGCATAGACGCAGATAACAAAGTATAGTTTGTATTGCAGCAGATGATAGCATTTTTGTACGAATTTGGCATCTGGCATGACAGGACGACTCTATATAATCCTTCTGCTAATGGGTTGGTGGAGGAGAGACTAAACTGGTTTGTGAAGTGGGGCCGTACATTTGGAAATTGCATATAATTTGAGTTGGCAGTGTGTTGTTTCAGACGCTTTAAAGGCATACATCATTGAATTGTACAGGGTACTCACCTTTTAAACTCATGAGGCGTCGGAAGGCTGGATCGATGCTTATACGGTTGGCTTTACGGGCGGAATGTGTCCAGAGTGGATATGAACAAAGTGTGCGATAGTGCTTTACGCAGGCAGGACCAGATGAGACAAAAATGCAGAGTGAAGAATGTCACAGACGTGAGAGTGGGAGATGAGGGGAGGGTGCGGAATCGCAGATTTGTTCCCAGGGGCATGTGTGTACACGCCCCCCACCCAGTAGTGAAGGAGAGACTGGTTATGTGTGTTTGGATGATGGTTGGTGCTGGAGTAAGAAGAGAACTGCCATTCAAGGCAATAAGTTGGGGAGACTGGGAGAGGATGGTGGTGAAGGGGTGTGTTGGGGGGGAGGTGGCAGTTTCCCAAATGAAGAGCACAACGTCTGTTGATGACAGTAATCAAGACAAAAGCCAGCATGGAGAAGATAATGTTAACCATGCTCTAGCAAGGCTGGTGTGTGATGTGGTGAGGGAAGATTTGGATCTGGCAAGTGAAAGTGGCATGGTTGGCACGAGGACACTCGTGACCACATCAAGGGCACCTCTTGTCAAATTCAAGGATTATGTGTGGGAGAGGCGTTAGTTTTTTTTGGGGGGGGGTTGGGAAGTGTGGGATGGGCGGGTATGTTTTTATGTTACCAATTGTTATAATTTGATCCTGTTTGTTTAAGGTGGGGGAGTGTTGTAGTTACTGTTTCAATGTTGTTTGCGTAGTTAGTGTTGCATGGAACACTGAATGTACATAGTGTTGATATGTGAAAGGAGAGGGAGGAATCCAATTCTAAGAGTCAGATGCTGCTGGTTGTGCCAGTGGATCCACACACACTTCATGTTACCTCTCTTACACATGTCCTTGCTTCAGTACCACATGGTGCTTTGACCAGACAGTCACAGGCCCCACTTGATTATTAATTGTTTTGTACAAAACCTTTGTCTCACAGCTGCTCCAAACGGCACCACTAGAAGCCAACACTAAATGTCTAAAAAGTGCTTGATGGAATTAGTTCAACCTTTAATTCGATGGCTGTTGTGGTTCTGCTATGCCATGACAGAGCGCAGAAGAGCTATTCTATTTATTTATTTTTTATTTTATTTTTTTTGTTTTTATAAACGTTTTTTATTATATTTCAACCAACAAAACAATACAGACCACATGTACAGTGCAAGATGCCACAATACAATTTCAAGTTTGTACATTATACAATTTGGTCTCTGTTCCCCAACACCCACCCCCCTTACGAGCCCATCAAGTCTGTTTGCTCTGTATTCACGCTGCGCGGTGAGGTCCGTTCTCAATTGGAATCCGCCAAGTCTGGCATCGTTCCAAACAGTTCCGCTATCAGTAATTTCCAGGCCAACAGGGTTCCTATCTCTTCTCCCCCTCCCATCATACTGGACTCCTGCCATGCCATGGTCTCTGCTTCCGCCCCCTTTTGCAATTCCTTCCACCATATCTCCACCTGCGGTTTATGACAAGCCTTCCACCCCATGGCGATCCTCCTCTTAGCCAGCACATATGCCAAATCCTTCAATTTGTTAACATGCTTCAGCTTCTGCGATCTAGGGAACCCCCCCAATAGACAGGCCCAAGCTGACTCCACAACCAGTGTGACTCCTTTATCCGCCAGTTTCGCCGCTATCTCGCTCCAGAAGCGCCCAACCACAGGGCAGGACAAAAACATGTGTGCCATGTCAGCCTGTTCTTCATCACACTTGGGACATGCTTGTCTACCCGCATTTTTAAACCTTGATATCCTCAGGGGTGTCATATACGCCCTGTGCGTAACATATAATTGTATTTGTTTCAACCTTGCGTTTCTCGACACCTTCTGATGATACCACAGAGCTCGCTCCCACATCCCATCTTCCATCGGGGCCCCCACCTCATTTTCCCAATCTAATCTAAGTTGCATTGGTTCTTTACCAATCCTGAGCATCAGCATATCATACAATCTTGAAATCTCGTGCCCTCCCTCCGTTATGTCATATATAGCGTCTGCACTACCATCCTGCTCTGCTTCAAGAATAGTTTCGGGCCAAGTCTTCTTAATTTCCAGCGCCAGTCTATGATATGTAATATATTGGCCTACGTGCAGGCCTGTTTCCTCACCCAACTCCTCAAAATTTAAGATGGCTCCTTCCAGCCGAACATCTCCCACCTTTGCCACCCCCACTGATTCCCAGTGGTTTCTAATCATCCTACGCAGTTGCACATCTCCCTTAGCCAGTGCCACCAGCGGTATGTGTGGGGAGCACGGAGACAGGATTTCCATCATCTTGCACGCGCGGCGCCAAATCCTCCACCCAAGCATCATCATCCTGGGGTGCCCCTGCATTTCTGTTTCAGATAACCAGATCACTTCTTTTAAGTAAAATGGGGCACAGTCTGTCCTAAACAATCTGGATTCAGGGGTACATTCATCCGAGAGCCACTTAGCAACGTACTGCAGTTGGCCCGCTACATAGTAAGCCTCATAGTTGGAGAGCCGTATCCCCCCTTTTTCATAGAAATTTTGCAGTTTCCACAATGCCACCCTGCCTCTGGTTCCCTGCCACAAAAAGTCCCTACCTATACTATTGAGCTTGGCAAAAAACTTCCCAGGTATGAGGTATGGAATGTTTCCAAAATAATGCAGGAGTCTGGGCAAGACCACCATCTTAAGCATTGCACTACGCCCCATCATAGCCAGCGGCAGCCTCCCCCAAAATTGCATACTTTTCTCAATTCTTCTCACAGCCACCTCCGTGTTGTGCGTATGTTCTTGTTCAACCGTATGACACACATCTACCCCAAGGTATCGAAAGGTATCAGCAGCCCAAGGAGCCTGCAGTACCGGCAGCTGTTCTATGGGGAGTCCCTTAAAGTTACCCAACGGGAAAATTACAGACTTCTGAGGATTCACTGCTATCCCAGATAGCCCCGCGTACCGATCCATAACCTCCAAAATATACTGGAGATTCTCCTCCGGGTGCTTCAGGTACAATAGCATATCATCTGCATATAAGGAGATCAAATGTTGCTCTCCTCCCACCTCGATGCCTATGGTGTCATACTGCTGTCGTAGGTATATGGCCAAAGGCTCCAATGCCAATATATACAACATAGGGGACCATGGACATCCCTGTCTAGTGCCTCTGCCTAACCGCCATCTCTCCGAAATGACAGCTCCCGTCTTAACTCTAGCGAGCGGCGCACTGTATAACATCTTTGCCCATCTTATATATCCGGGCCCCATCCCATATTCCGCCAGAGTCGACAGCAGCCATGGCCACTTAACAGAATCAAAAGCCTTTACCGCGTCCAGGGACACTACTGCCATGTCACCCTCATTACCCCCCGCCCATTCTATGACTCGGTGGAGTCGCCGGTGATTATGAGTTATGTTCCTGTTTGGAACATACCCCGTCTGATCTGGGTGTATGAGTTTGTCTATGACTCTCGGCAGTCGGCCCGCCAAAACAGCTGTTAGTATCTTGCTGTCCTGGTTCAACATTGATAGTGGTCTGTAGGAACCACAACTGTGCCCAGGTTTATTTGGTTTAGGAAGCGGGATTATAATTGCTTCCCTGAGCGACTCTGGCAGCTGGCCCGTCTCAAACGCTTCATTTAGCATATTCAGCATTGGAGGGAGCACTTCTGCCATGTATGCTTTATAGAACTCACTCGGCAACCCGTCCGCCCCTGGGGTCTTACTAGTAGGCAATTGCCTCACCACCGCGTCTAGCTCCTCGAAAGGTGATTGGTGCATCCAACTCTTCCCTCTCTTCCGCACTTATCCTGGGCAGTCCTATATCTTCGAGTGCCTCATTTATCCTCTCTTGATTATCCTCCTCACCATCCTCATGCAGTTTTCTGTAGTACGTGGCAAATTCCTAATTAACTCACTCTTGGGTGTCAGCCACACTGCCATCGTCTCTTGCTATTGCCCTGATGGTGGGCCTGGGGGTTTCGCTCTTATATAACCACGCCAGAAGCCGTCCTGTCTTGTCACCACCCGCGTGCTGCCTCTCTATGTATTTCTTATAATTCAGTTTACACAACCTATCCCAATGCTCTCCACACGTCTGTTGTAGTTGAAGGATCAGTTCCCCATTCGAACCAGTATCGCCACCCTCCCTTTGCACTTTTTCCAACTCCCTCTCAGCCGCTTCTAATTCAGCCAGGATACCGCCTTGCAGACTTTGGGATTTTGCTATGGCTACGCCTCTCAGCACTACTTTAAAAGCCTCCCATAACGTGCACGCTGAATCTACACTACCCGTGTTCTCCTCAAAGTAATTTATAATCTCCTCCCTTACCTCTTCTTTGAGCACAGGGTCTTTAAGCGCTTCCGCTCGGAGCCGCCATGTCGGGATCCTTGCTCTTGGAGGGCAGTATTGCCAGCTTACAATTAAGGGCGAGGAGTCCGACAGGACTCTCGCTTTGTATTCCACCAGCACCATTTTCATTATTAAGCCTGAAGTAACAAAGACATAGTCTAGTCTAGTGGACAGCTGTTGTGGGGCCGAGTAGTGAGAGTATTGTTTTTCTAAGGGGTGCTTCATTCTCCATACATCTGCCAGGTCAAAGTCATTAAGCAGCTTTTGTAACACACGTGCTGCCGGAACAGGTTTTTCCAATTTTTGATCTGATCTATCCACCCTTGGATCTAGCACACAGTTAAAATCCCCACCCCAGATTACCGCACTTCTCATGCACACACCGAGTTTAGCACTCAGGGTTCTGAAATACGTCGCTGTATTCTGATTGGGTGCGTATGTGTTGATTATACTTATCTCTCTGTTCTCTACTAATCCCCTAAGTATGACCATTCTCCCATCCGCTTCAGCAGTTTCCTGTAACACATGGAAGGGGACATGCAGGGCCACCCAGATTAGGACCCCTCTTGCATAGGCCGAGTATGTTGAGCCCACCACCACCCCTTTCCATTTCCTTCTAATCATACCCAGTCTCTCTTCTGTCAAATGAGTCTCCTGTAACAGTGCAATGTCTATCTTTTGTCTGCGCAGGTAGAGCATAACCTTATTTCTCTTCAAATAACTGTTTAGACCCCTGACATTCCACGTGATTATTTTAAGGTCCCCCATGGCCTGATATGATACCCACCCCCACCGCGCAACCCCTTACTCTAACTCGTTCTCCTCTATTTAGGCTCATATCCCAGTTCAAACTTCCCCTAGCTACACACACCCCAAACACCCTTCCCTCCCCCTTATCCCACTCAACCACACCCAACTCCCCACGCGCCCGCCCCCCATTCTGTCTCCCAACTCCCCCAACCCCTTCCCCAACTGTTGTTGCCCAGCTCCATCCTGGATCTCAGGCTCCCCCGCATCTAGCACATTCTGGCTTCTGCCTGTACTCAATGCTCCGCAGGGTAAGGCCGCCCTAGTGGCTAGCCTACTAGGACTAGTATGAGGGGATAGGGTGCTCACATCCTGCTGCTCCTATTCGCAATAAGCTCAGCGCACTTAACTGTACGGTTATCACATATATGCACTTTGCTATATTCAAGTCTTTATGTTTGCCCAAGTCCGTGGGATCTGCTTCAGGTGCCACCCCTGCGATACCCCTTAGCCATAGCTATCACCCGCAGTTCTAATGGGCACCCACTGCACCTCATATCCCACCACATGTAATGTCCCGGACACTTATCGTATTATTCTCGAGCTTGATAAGCCTCCTGTTACGGACAACCCTGAAGGTCGAGCCAGGCCGTCGCTTCTTCGGGAGTATGGAAAAAAAACATCTTGCTCTTGTGGATCACTTTTAACTTCGCAGGGTACAGCAGCATATATTTGATCCCCGCCGCACGTAGCCTTCTTTTGATCGCCACATAGCTGTAGCGCTACCTTTGGACCAGCATTGTGTAATCTGGATACGCCGTGACGGTGCACAAAGCCCTTTCAATGGTTCCTCCTTTGCGGAAGTATACCAAAACCTTCTCGCGATCCTTATAGTTCAGTATTTTCGCTATAATTGGCCGGGGGGGTGCCCCCGGTTGTGGTCTCCTCATGAGGGCTCTGTGCGCTCGCTCCACGGTAAAACCTTGCGAGAGTTTTTCGGCCCCTATTTTTTGCAAGAGTAAGTTCTCGATGTAGTCTGTGGGGTCCCGGCCTTCCTCCCCCTCTGGCAGGCCGACCATGCGAATGTTGTTCCTCCTTGCTCTCCCTTCAGCCTCCTCCGCACGATTCTCCAGATTAACAACCTGCTGTTTCAACATGTGTATCTCCTTTGCGTTGTCTGCGCCGATGTCTGCGTTAATTTTCACTGTACTTTCCAGACTGCTCGTTCTCTCCGACAATGTCCTCACATCTTGTCATAGTAAGGCTACGTCAATGCCTACGGCATCTATTTTGGCCTCCAATGCAGCGCGTAGGTCCGCATTGCTGCCCCCCATGAGTCCCTCAGCTCAGTGATAGCTGCTAGAATCTGGTGGTTTTCCGTAGCTACAGTGCTCTCTGCTGCAGTCGCTGGCATTCCGTTAGGCACGGTGGTCGCTGGGGAGAGCTGTACCTTAGCGAATATTTCAAAAGTGGGTTGTTTATTTCTGTTCTTGCCCACGACCCCCCGCCCGGCCATCTCGCTGGTTCAGATGCTTTTCTGGGTCGCACGTCCTCCGCTGCGGCAGTTTCGTTACACCGCCGTGATGCGACCTCAAAGTGCCCTCACAAATCCAGGTCAGATGGCCCCTTTCACAGACATTGCGCTACCGTCCCGACACAGTTGGTTCCGGCCTTGCAGTGTTATCGTGCCTCCTCCTATGCGGTCAGGCACTGGAGCATCCACTTCAGGGAGTTGTTATTATGTGGAGGCCCGTAAGGTCGCACTCCGAGTGGGCTGTTCCCTCCCACGTCTCCTCTCAATTTCCGTGGGCAATGTACTCGTAATCTGTTCTTGCCAGCCAGGGAGCGCACCCTCTCTGCCACCACCGCCGCGCCCCAGACCTCTGCGGAGTTCAGTGTTGCACGCCCACCTCAGGCGGAGCCGCTGTGCAGCTCTCATACAATCATGCACATATCAGTGTCTCCAAATGGCGCTGCCTCATGCGTTTGTCAGCCACACTCTGCTTGCCGCACCCATAGACCTGTTCGCTTCCGCTGTTCCAGCCACCAGCTCCTAACCTGCTAGTGCATCCGTGGGAGGGCCACCATATGCGCCGGTGTCTCAGTTAATTTTTACTGTACTTTCCAGACTGCTCGTTCTCTCCGACAATGTCCTCACATCTTGTCATAGTAAGGCCACGTCAATGCCTACGGCATCTATTTTGGCCTCCAATGCAGCGCGTAGGTCCGCCATTGCTGCCCCCCATGAGTCCCTCAGCTCAGTGATAGCTGCTAGAATCTGGTGGTTTTCCGTAGCTACAGTGCTCTCTGCTGCTGTCGCTGGCATTCCGTTAGGCATGGTGGTCGCTGGGGAGAGCTGTACCTTGGCGAATATTTCAAAAGTGGGTTGTTTATTTCTGTTCTTGCCCACGACCCCCCGCCCGGCCATCTCGCTGGCTCAGATGCTTTTCTGGGTCGCTCGTCCTCCGCTGTGGCAGTTTCGTTACACCGCCGTGATGCGACCTCAAAGTGCCCTCACAAATCCAGGTCAGATGGCCCCTTTCACAGACATTGTGCTACCGTCCCGGCACAGCTGGTTCCGGCCTTGCAGTGTTATTGTGCCTCCTCCTATGCGGTCAGGCACTGGAGCATCCACTTCAGGGAGTTGTTATTATGTGGAGGCCCGTAAGGTCGCACTCCGAGTGGGCTGTTCCCTCCCATGTCTCCTCTCAATTTCCATGGGCAATGTACTCGTAATCTGTTCTTGCCAGCCAGGGAGCGCACCCTCTCTGCCACCACCGCCGCGCCCCAGACCTCTGCGGAGTTCAGTGTTGCACGCCCACCTCAGGCGGAGCCGCTGTGCAGCTCTCATACAATCATGCACATATCAGTGTCTCCAAATGGCGCTGCCTCATGCCTTTGTCAGCCACACTCTGCTTGCCGCACCCATAGACCTGTTCGCTTCCGCTGTTCCAGCCACCAGCTCCTAACCTGCTAGTGCATCCGTGGGAGGGCCACCATATCGATAACTTCAGTTTCCAGAATGCGCCCTGCACCAGCACTGCTGTGTCCCAGGTGTTCTGTGGCCCTTAGCAAGCTCATCCACATATCACTTCTATCCAGCTACTGCTGAGCTTGCCTTGGGCACCCCCCAGGATCACCACCGGAATTCACCAGATTGTTGTTCCTCCTGAACAGGCTTATCATGCCGTCAGTGCGCCGCATGGGTGGCCATCCCTGCAGTAGCCATCTTGCCTTCAGTTCCCTTGCCCACGTTGTATAGTGAAAAGACTCTTCTTCTATGTCCCTGTTGTGCCTTCGTTTTTCCAGTAATGTTTATTTTACTGCCACTGTGCACGGTTCACTTTCATAGCGTTGTGGCTCTGCGCACCTATGCTCCTTCTGCGTTGCGTGGCTCCCCTGCTAATCTTGCAGCCTCATCACTTCGGTGTGGCTGCGTGTGTACGAGTTCACTTCCCTTTATTGTGAGCGGGCGCCCAGTGTCACAGGCTTCACGAGGGCTTCCGCGCCTCGATCCGTCATGGGTGATCTGTTTTTATTGATATTCCTCGCCCTCTCATGTCGAACTCCTGCCTGTCATGTCTCCGCCGCACTCGGGCTGCCTGCAGGGGGTCCGCATCAGATCACACAGCCCCCTCGGTTCCATCAGTCTTCCGGCGTTCCGGTGCAGGCAGACACGCTCCACTTGCCTCGCGTCTCATCGGGCGTGCTCCTTTCAGCCCCTCTGCTGTCCTCTTCAGCTCCGGTTCGGTGACGGTCTCCACATTCAGGGACTCCTTTGTCCTAAAGTCGCGGCCATTTTGGTGCCGACCCCACGGCACTTATGAAATCCGTAAAAGCCGCAGAACTTCTTACGGGTCCGTTCGTTTTGAAGACTGCTGCATTTATTAGGGTCCTCTTGCCTTCCGATTGCCCTGGTTTTATTTTTTCCTCTGGAAATAACGCTTAAAGAGCTTGCGCTCGTCCGGATCAATGCACGGATCCAGGAGCTCGTTAGAAGAGCAGCTTAGTCCATGGCTACCAAGCCACGCCCCCCAGCTATTCTATTTATTTATTGATGAATTAAAAGACAGAATATTCACCTTGTGTTGCCCAGCAAGGCCCATAGAGGAACATAGACTCTGCCAGATGAACCATTTAATGCACTTAGCATTAAGAAGCAGCTGCAGCGGCTTGTGCTCCAGAGATAGGGCCTCCTTGCTAAAATGATGCGCTTTATTTCATGAGTAGGGTCTGTGACGAATCCCTGGATGTCGTAATTTCTCCTCATGGGGTCAGGGAGTTGAGGCCGCTACCTGATCGTCCCTGGGGTGGGGGTGGTGCACAGTGAGAGGATCTCATAGGGAGAGACTCCTCATCTGGGGTTAAGGACTGACATCTAGGGAGAACCTTCCTATCCCATAAAACCCAACTGCATATCCCATATCCCATACTTGTATGTCTGTAACTCCGAAAATGTAATAACTACTGAGATGAGGAAGAGCAGGGACTACCTAAGGGAGGCCTACTTAACAAATACTGGGACGAGGAGGAGGAGCGGTACAAGGAACAGCAAAGGTGAGAACTTGAATGAACAGTCTAGTCTTCTGTGTCTGTTTACGATAAAAATGAAACAAGGACTTATCATCTTGTCAAGCCATCCCTGGAGGAGCTGCAAGTGTGGGACTCATTCGCCGCCAAGGACAGAAGAGGCTGGGGACCCGGACACTGGCGAGAAGGCAGAGTCGTCCATATCCAGTCCACCGTGGACAGATTGACTGGAAAGCTGGCGAATCAGAGGTCCAGGTGCGTGAGGAAGCTGGACTGCGTGGTCAAGTGAAGACGCGCATCCTGCAAGGGAACCACATGATGCGGAGCTGCCGCAGCACACTGGAGAGCGAGGTAAGATGCGAGAAGCCCGAAACAAAAGCCAGGAGAGCCCAAGACTATCCAAGGACACCGGCAATAACTCTACAGGTAAGCGGGTTTCTGGGACAGTTGGCTGGGCTGCAACAGAGTTGTGAAGGACTTTAGACGCACAGAGCAGGGGTGAAGAGGGAATCCCTGGGGGAGAAACAACTATTAAGAATGCCAAAGACAGAAATGGAGAAACTCTGGTCTGGACCCACACCCACAAAAGAAGATCCATACAAGTCATCTTCTTGGCAGTACCTGAAAGGTGTCATGATGCCTACCCCCGGGCATCCGGATCAAGCCCATCAGCCCCGGGAGCAGGCATCCAGACATTTACAAAAACCCCAGCAGCCCCAGCTAGGGGCTGTCTGGGTTCAGTCCTGGCGCGTAGGAATCAGGCTCATAATAAAAATCAGTCCTGGCGCCATAGGCGCCAGGCTCATAGACATTACTTACCTCATGCAGACCATGCTGCAAATAAATCCAAGCCAACGTGAGGCCTGGATGGGACTATTTTACTACAGGGACTATTGTTTACTCAGGTGTGGTCCTGGGGATCTTCTTTCCTGGGACTACTTTGGAGGATATTTAAACCACGCCCGAACAGCAGCACATGCTTCGTGTTATTCTGCATCCAGCAGCATGACTCTCACCGTGCCTGCAGCCAGCATCCAGTCTTCTGCCACGCCCGCGTGCCTGCAGCCAGCATCCAGTCCTCTGCCACGCCCGCCTTGAATCCGGAGCTCCTAGAATAAAGAGGAAGAAAAGGACAAGGTTAGAAAACAAACTTATTTCAAATTCCTCACCTGATTCCGGATCCATTTCATCTCCCGACCTGGAAAGTACATCAGTCCTGCACGCGTCGCTTCGCCAGCTGCAGCACGGCGCCATACTCACCAGTTCTCACAGCATCTTTCGATCTGGCACTGTCTCCATCATTTCTTCGCCGTACTCCGGCACCTAGGGGCACAAGAATAACAAGGTGAGCTAAGGGAATCAACAAATACCTCTTACCACCATAGACTTACCTGATTTACCACCGGCAGTATTATTCTCCATATCTTCATTTGCTGCATCTGTAAAGAGGGAGCAAAACAACACGTTAACGCATGCAATAGTTACCAGACAGCGTTGGGTAACACAGACCATTACCTGAACGCCAGCAGCAGCTACGAGACCTTCTTCTCACAAACTCAGTTGCAACTTAAGGAAGGAAGGGGACAAGAGTGAACATCGGGCACATTGAACTCTTTGAACTTGATACTTACCAATCCCGCCTGGGACTTCAGAGTCAATGCTTACCGGAACTCTCCCAACGCCTTCAAACCAGTGAAGTAACTGGTATCTACGCGCCCCTGCAAGACACGCAGGATGGAGAGCTCATCTTTTACAAACATAAGGTGAGGTTACTAAGGGGATATTGGAGGTGATTAGTGGGGGAGAGCGACAAAAGTTGGGAGGCCATCCCTAAAACCCACAGGCGGCTAATCCCTGTCTCCACTTGCAGGAAAATACTTCTTCGGGTCAAACAGACAAGACTAGGCGGGACAGTCCAGACAGTCATCTATGCACTACGCATCACGTTGACGGAGACTGCAGCTGTCCGGGTCCGATCGACACCCCTGTGGGGTCCAGGTGAGCGTAACAGAACACAAAGCCTTTCTAAAAATACCCACCCGGGTGTTATGGAAACCTCGGAAACCGACCAACTGGCCCAATTATTGGGGGAACTTAGGGCAGAAGTACATGCCGCTCACCAAGAGACTAATGCCCTCAGGAGAGAACTGATTGTCTCAAAGGAGCACACTGATGATCTGGCTAGGCAACTACTGCAAAACCAAGCTGGGCAAACGCCCCTACCTAGATATGGGGGAAAACCAACCCCCGTTTCATCAAGCAATCCTGTGCAAGTGGTTTTACCAGGAAATATTCCGTTAGCTCCACCCGAACGCTTTGCTGGGGACCCCAAAAGGTTCGCCGTGTTTATGAACCAATGCCGCTTGCACTTTTTATGCAGACCGGGAGCCTTTCCAAATGACCAAGCCAAAGTAGCCTTTGTATTGTCATATCTTAGTGGCAGTGCAGCGGATTGGTCCATTCCGTTAGTCAACCAGGATGATCCTCTTCTCCGGGATTTTCAGGGTTTTCAAAGGAGCATGGAAAAACTATTCGCCAGACACTCACAGGGTCAAGCCCTGGACAACAAACTTTTATCCTTACGACAGGGTAACCAGGATCTGCTAACCTATATTGCAACCTTCAATAGGTTGGTGGTGGAAACCGGGTGGCCGGAGGAAAAACGAATTACATTGTTTTGTGGGATGTTTTTACCCATGCATCCGAGCCCTACCTCAAAAACTGTGCGGTACTGGCATTGAAAACATCCTGATGGCCAGAGATTCCCAGAAAATGCCCAGGGAAGTGCATGAAGAATAGGCTGCCACCCATTTTGCCGATGTTATGGGCACAGAAGGGCACTGCCTAAAACCACCATTGGACTACCCACACAGTAGCCTGAAACCATTGGGAATGACAATGCTGATTGCCAAAAGCAACCTAGAATTGTGGGGAATTAATTTTCTTAAATCCCAAAAATGGGTGCATTACCAGTACTCACCACTATCAGAAAGCCAGCGTTTTAAAACAACACCAGACTTTTTTTTGTGTAAAACTGAATAAATGAACCCAAAGCAGGCCAAAGAAAGACTTACCAAGAGGTGGATACAATGTAAAGTTCTATTCTGAAGTGACTTGAAGGTTTATAACAAGACTGGCTGAGCTGTGGATTTCAGCGGTTTAAGTAAATTTGGACTGAAAGACACTAAAAATCTAAATGTTTAAAAGAAATGAGTGACCTACTTTGAGTGTCACATAGGTTGCAATTGTTTAAATGTCATAGTTTTAAACTTAGAATCAGCATTCTAGCTGCATATGTAAAAAGTGTTAGTTTTATTTGAATGCAGAAAACTAGGTAACTAAAAGTGACATTAGCTGGGGCCTGGCTTAAGGAACTGAATTCTGCCCACCAGCTACCCCCGACAGGAGTTGAGACTTGCACAACAGCTGTGTTCCCAGGCCTAGCTGCCTTTTGCTGTTCCCACCAAAAGGGATATGACACTTCTCTGATTGAATTACCTGGGCTCTGCAGGAAATTGAACAAAATCCTGTCCTGACTCAGGCAAATGTTTTATTGGTGGGAGTCGTAAATGTGGCTTCCTCCTGGAAGGAAAGGGGAGGAGCACTGCCTGTGAGAGCAAGCTGGCTTGGCAGAACTGGAAAAAACAGAAATTCAACCTTGTGCTGGGGGGAAACCACACCCCTTTGGGGCCAGAACATAACTCTAAAAAGATGGATCATTCATAGAGCGGACATGTGAAAATTATTTAAATGATACCATAATTCTTGTGATTTTTCTGCCCACATTTTAAGAGGTTTTTACAACCGGTGGTATGATCTGGGGGCAAGCTAGCAGTTAAGAGGGTATTACTTAAAATGTATGCATGTTAAAAATCTGACACTTCATCAATTAATGTCCATACTCCTTGCGCACATGTGTGTAAATTTGGGTTAATGTCCGATATTGTAAAACCAGTTAAAAAGTGCAAATGTTGCCATTTCTGAATGCAAGCCCCCAGGAAGAGCAGATTTGGACAGGGTATACCTCCAGTGATATGTGATGGGTGCATGTAATTTTAAACAAATGTGTACCTGTGCAAATATGTCTTTTGGGTCAAAATATAGATTGTGTGTAATTTGACAGCGGTGGGTTCTCTGTATCATAAACAGACCTCATCATGATGACACTTTATTTCATTCCCCCAATCAAGGGGAAGAGGATGAAGTGGCCAATGACAAGTGGAGAGGGGTTGGGCCTAGAAAGCTAGCCTCTCCACCCACTTTCAAAACACATAAAAGCAGACAGTCAGGACAGATAGGGACATTCAATTCCATTTGCTGCAACGCGCTCTGCCGGACCACACAACATCCAGAAGATACTAGATTCAACACTTAGACTTTAAAACTCCAAATAACTTGATTCAGAACTCAAAGCAAGAGCCTAAACCCACAAACTGAGAACTCTTCTCAGTGGGCCTCAGCATCCAGCAAACCTAACAGCGATAGCAGCATCCAGGAGCCGTGCAGATCAGCGCTGGGTACAGGGAAAGCTGTGCAGAAAGATCCAGAAGCAGTGCTGTACCCAGAGAAAGCAGAGCAGTATCCAGAACCAGAGGCAGAGCAGAGCTGACCCAGACCGCTGTTCGCAGAACTAGAGAGCTGACCCAGACGCTGTGCGCAGAAACCGTCCGTGGCGAGTGAAGAAAACCTGACCAGATCCGTGGCAAGGCCCATTCTATTTCTAAATATATTGTGAGTACCTAGCAGAACTGTGCAGAACCAATCTCTTAGTTAAAATAATATAATTCAATCTATTTTAATCTAACCAGAACTGTCTCCTTACTGTCACCTGTCATTTGCAAAGCTGTCACCTGTCATTTCTAGTTGCTAGCTGTAACTTGTCACTTTGAACTTTTAAAATTTCAAATCTGAAAAACGACCTTTACCATATCGCTCATATCTCCGTGACCGTTTGTCTTAGAGACTTTCCTCTGAAAGCTGGGAATCTTGGCTTTTCAACGAACCTAGAACCGCATTCCTACTCCCTATACTTTTGCCGCAATCGCGAAAAATGCACTCGCGAATTTACCGCGATTTGCAAATTTCTCCACGTGTGAAAACAGCAGCTTCCTTGCTTTCATTTGCCAAAAATTCGTTTAACCTGCCAATCATTCCTAGAACATTGCTAAAGTAAGCCTGAACTTATTTAAACCAACTAATCCTCAACCTGAACCTCCAGAGGGAATTAAAATCATTTTAGCACATTTTCCAATATATTGCTATCACATTTTAAAGCATTTTGAGCCTGTGTAAAACTCATATCTATTCTCCTCTAAGCTTGCTTGGAAACTGGAACTCTGTATTACATTGTGATTGTATACCTGAACTGTGTGCTCTTCCTTCCATCTCCTTACATTGTATAGGGGGGGGGAATTGCCACAAAGGGAAAGTGATTACCTTGTCTTTTGTGAAACCATATCAGTTTATCTTCTATACTGCATTTCATTCATTCAACCTTGCATTTCCTTGAACCCTATAAAGCATTCTCTACCACATTATTCTTCTGTCCCTATTTACCAGTGTGCTACCTTATCCATTTCGTGTCAACTCCTTAGTGATTATAAAGAAGTGTGCTAGTGCCAGATTCTCCGTTGTTAATCTTTATCATATCAGATTAAGTGTGATATTCAATGATTAAGTTATTATAAAGTGTGATATATATATATATATTGTTTAAATTCTCAAATAAACCTTTTAACTTGCAATACAGAACTACTTCTTGGCTCAGTGGGGTCAGGGGGATTCCAAGAGAGGGGTGTTATATAGGGGTAGTCATCCAGAACGCATGAACTGGACATAAAGATATATCAATAAGGGCTTCCATTCAGTATCCCAGACTAGGCATTGACTTAGCTGTAGTGTTGAATTGAATCCTCTTACAGTTTCATCGTGGACTTCGGGGAGAACTCAAAGACGTCTTGGCTCAAGTTGTGAACCCACTTCAGGATTGCACAGAATTTATAGACTTAGTGGTCCAGCTAGACCACCGACTTCAGAACCGTAAGACTGATCGAGCTAAGTTTGAGAATCGGGTATTGGTTAAACCCAACGTTGCCCCCAAAGGAACAGATGCATCTGAACCTATGCAGATCGGGGGGGTTAAAGGACCCTTAACTCAAAAGGAAAGAGAAAGAAGATGACAGATGCAGTTGTGTCTGTACTGTGGAACCTCAGGACATTTTCTATGGGATTGCCCTACAAAACCACCCAGGAAGGTGGTAGGAGTTGCTGATAAAAGCCACATAGAGCCTGATTCGGGAAACGACCACGCCCGACAAGCGTAGAGGTCCGCTTGCCGAGCTGAAAGAAGGGCACTCAGACCTCGCATCTGATCATCCCAATGGTCCTACTTGATCCCAGGCAGCCATCACGTATGCACGCAGTAAGGGCATACATAGATAGCGGGGCCGTAGGAAACTATATGGATCACAAATTGGTGTCAAGGATGAATCTACCTCTTTGCAAAAAGACCACTTCGGATGTCATCACACAGTTGATGGAACTAAGATTGCCTCGGGGCCTGTAACTCATTCCACTACAGAGATGACACTGTTGAGTCAAGATGGGCATCGAGAGACTATTGTGTTTGATCTAATCAAAGCCCCACAGTTACAGGTAATACTGGGGATGGCATCGTTGGAAACACATAATCCTTGTATAGAATGGCGAGAGAAGAGAATAACCTTCCCGGGTTGTGCACACACCTGTTACCCGGAGAAAACTTTGAACAAAGGCCTGGCTACAGTCGTTAACCCAATCGTGCAGTTACTTCAGGAATACCAAGAATTTCAGGATGTTTTTCAAAAAGAACAGGCCAATACATTACCTCCTCACAGATCATACGATTGTCAAATCGACCTCCTACCCGGTGCACAACCCCCATGCAGTAGAATCTACGCCCTCACGGAACCTGAATATCTTCACCTACGGCAATACTTGGACCAATACCTTGCTAATGGCTTTATTCGCCCTTCCAAGTCTCCTGCATCCTCAGCTTTATTCTTCGTGCCAAAAAAGGAAGGTGACCTTAGAACGTGCATAGATTACCGCGCATTAAATCAGATTATGGTAAAAAACCGATACCCATTGCCTCTGATCCCCGAATTACTAGACCAAGTAAAAGATGCTTGTATATACACTAAATTAGATCTCCGAGGGGCATATCATCTGGTATGTGTCAAGAAAGGCGACGAATGGAAGACTGCCTTTCGCAACAAGTACGGATTATTCGAATATCAGGTGATGCCCTTCGGGTTGTGCAATGCACCAGCAGCCTTCCTGTATTTTATGAACGATGTCCTTCGTGAACTCATTGACGTCTGTGTCGTTGTATACATAGATGATATTCTAGTGTACTCCTCCTCAGAATCAGACCATGTTAAGCACGTGCGTGCAGTCCTTGAGAAACTACGCCAGCACAAGTTATATGCAAAATTGGAAAAATGTGTTTTTCATGCTACGGAAGTTGAATTTCTTGGATTTATCCTGACTCCAAAGGGAGTCCGAATGGACTCTCGAAAGGTGGACGCAATTCTCAAGTGGCCATCACCCAGTTCAGTCAAAAGGGTACAAAGCATGCTCGGATTTGCTAATTTCTACCGCAGATTCATTCCTGACTTCTCCCATGTTGTACACCCCATCACAGCACTTTTGCGAAAAAACAAACGCTTCTTGTGGACCGAAGAGGCTAACAAGGCCTTCCAAGAGCTCAAAGCGAAATTCACATCAGCACCTGTCTTAAAGCATCCACGCCATCCACGCCCTGAGCTTCCATACATATTAGAAACTGATGCATCCAGTTTAGCCATGCGAGCTGTCCTGTCCCAGAAGGATCCTGAAACTGGTCAATTTCACCACCCAGTAGCGTTTTGGTCCAGAAAGTTCTCAGCACCTGAGTTAAACTATGCGATTACCGATAAAGAGCTATTAGCTATCAAATCCGCCTTTAAGGCTTGGCAGCACTACCTTCTTGGTGCCAGGCATACCATTACCGTAATCACTTATCACCGGAACCTGCAGTATTTAAAAACAGCCAAAGCCCAATCATCGCAAAAACTTCGATGGGCATTGTTCTTTGCCGAATTCGATTTCATGATCACTTATCGACCAGGCCGCAAAAATGGCAAAGCAGATGCCTCAACCCGAATAGGGATGGGAGAAGCATATGCAAACCCGGAACCAGTGCCAATAATTCCCGAGCATAGAATTCTTGGCATAACTACTCAACAGACACTAGAAGATATTCATTCAAAAATCCAACAACTCTTCTATCCAGCAACCCTGCAGGACTGGGTAAAGAAAGGCCCGGACTACTCAGTCGTCAATGACCTACCTTACTATCAAGGACGACTATTTCTACCACACAAGGAAATACAAGAACTAGTCATCTCCAATTCCCATGACACCCTGATGGAAGGGCACCCAGGTATCGCAAAAACTGAAGCGAAAATTAAGAGACAGTTCTGGTGGCCCACTTGGCGAAAAGACGTAAAGTAATGTGTGATGTCTTGTGGCATTTGCGCCCAAAACAAAAGCCAGAAGAAAAAACATGCTGGCCTTTTACAACCTTTGGATATTCCACCTACACCATGGCACACCTTGTCTTTAGACTTTATTACAGATCTACCTCCATATAATGGATTTACCACCATCCTAGTTATTGTGGATCTTTTTTCCAAGATGGCCCACTTTATTCCTTTAAAAGGATTACCTTCCGCTTCAATTTTGGCCAAGGAGTTCCTCGAAAACATTGTTCGAATACAAGGATTTCCTTCCGTTTTGGTCTCTGACTGAGGCAGTCAATTCATTTAACAATTTTGGAAGAAATGTTGTCAATTGGCGCAAATCGACATGAGGTTATCAACCAGTCACCATCCCCAGACCGATGGTCAGATGGAGAGGACCAACCAGACCCTTGAACAGTACCTACGTTGCATGCTGCACCAGACCGAAAGCAATTGGAAGGATATTTTATGGATTTCCGAATATGCATACAATAACTCAGTACATTCTGGAACCGGACAAAGCCCCTTCTATACCATATACGGACATCACCCTCGAACCTCAGAACTCGATTCGCCTCAGCACTTAGAAATGCCTGCAGTTAGTCATTTACACTCTACTATTGCACAAGCCTTTAAGGAGGCAACAGAACATTTGAAACAAGCGAAAGAGAAATATAAGAAAAAAGCTGATCAACATAGAAGCGATGCTCCACGATATCAGATTGGGTATCAAGTTTGGCTGGCTACAAAACACATACCTCTAAAAGGAACTCAGACTTTTAATCCTAGGTATTTGGGACCTTACACTATTAAGGCCATTATCAACCCGGTGGCCGTCAAGTTGGAATTACCCTCGAATATGCGGATCCATCCTGTCTTTCATGTTTCACTTCTGAAACCAGTTCAACCCGGGACAAGACTTGCCAAACCACCTGACCCCATCCTAATAGATGGAGAACCTGAATTCGAGGTAAAGAATATCCTGGACTCTAAGTTGGTTAAATCAAGACTTTTTTATTTAATCGACTGGAAAGGTTACGGACCACAGGAAAGGTCATGGGAGCCTAGTGACCACGTTCATTCACCTCGGTTGGTGAAAAAATTCCATCGGAACTTCCCAGACAGACCAGGGCCAAGGGGAAGAACAACTTTAGGAGGGGCCTTGGGGGGGAGTGCTGTCATGATGCCTACCCCCGGGCATCCGGATCAAGCCCATCAGTCCCGGGAGCAGGCATCCAGACATTTACAAAAACCCCAGCAGCCCCAGCTAGGGGCTGTCTGCGTTCAGTCCTGGCGCCATAGGCGCCAGGCTCATAGACATTACTTACCTCATGCAGACCATGCTGCAAATAAATCCAAGCCAACGTGAGGCCTGGATGAGACTATTTTACTACAGGGACTATTTTTTACTCGGGTGTGGTCATGGGGAACTTCTTTCCTGGGACTACTTTGGAGGCTATTTAAACCACGCCTGAACAGCAGCACATGCTTCGTGTTATTCTGCATCCAGCAGCGTGGCTCTCACCGTGCCTGCAGCCAGCATCCAGTCTTCTGCCACGCCCGCGTGCCTGCAGCTAGCATCCAGTCTTCTGCCACGCCCGCCTCGAATCCGGAGCTCCTAGAATAAAGAGGAAGAAAAGGACAAGGTTAGAAAACGAACTTATTTCAAATTCCTCACCTGATTCCGGATCCATTTCATCTCCCGACCTGGAAAGTACGTCAGTCCTGCACGTGTCGCTTCGCCAGCTCCAGCACGGCACCATACTCACCAGTTCTCACAGCATCTTTCGATCCGGCACTGTCTCCATCATTTCTTCGCCATACTCCGGCACCTAGGGGCACAAGAATAACAAGGTGAGCCAAGGGAATCAACAAATACCTCTTACCACCATAGACTTACCTGATTTACCACCGGCGGTATTATTCTCCATATCTTCATATGCCGTATCTGTAAAGAGGGAGAAAAACAACACGTTAACGCATGCAATAGTTACCGGACAGCGTTGGGTAACACAGACTCTTACCTGAATGCCAGCAGCAGCTACGAGACCTTCTTCTCACAAACTCAGTTGCAACTTAAGGAAGGAAGGGGACAAGAGTGAACATCGGGCACATTGAACTCTTTGAACTTGCTACTTACCAATCCCGCCTGGGACTTCAGAGTCAATGCTTACCGGAACTCTCCCAACGCCTTCAAACCAGTGAAGTAACTGGTATCTACGCGCCCCTGCAAGACACGCAGGATGGAGAGCTCATCTTTTACAAACATAAGGTGAGGTTACTAAGGGGATATCGGAGGTGATTAGTGGGGTTGAGCGAGATCAGTTGGGAGGCCATCCCTAAAACCCACAGGTGGCTAATCCCTGTCTCCACTTGCAGGAAAATACTTCTTCGGGTCCAACAGACAAGACTAGGCGGGCCAGTCCAGACAGTCATCTATGCACTACGCATCACTTTGACGGAGACCGCAGCTGTCCGGGTCTGATCGACACCCCTGTGGTGCCCAGGTGAGGGTAACAGAAGGAGAGTAAACCATGTCTGCCAGAACCAAGCAGTAGAGAAATATGGGTCAGGCACCCACACCCACAAGAGAGAAGTATCTTCTTCCAGGCAGTCCCTGGCAGGAGAGTGAACCAGGTCTGAAGACTGGGGAGCCTGTGTCTGGGACCCTCAAGATGACTGAATGTGTTGAATTCTGAAACCAAAGTAAAAGAGAGGCCAGGGGAAGGGAGTCATTCCCCCTGGTGGTGTTTAACTGTGAAAGGTAGACATGGGGAAGTGAGCCATTCTTCTGGTAACCAAAGCTGATAAGACTTTATGCTATAAAGTGTTAAAAGATAAGCAGAGTACCTGTCAAAGAGAAATGCTGGAACTTTGCCTTTTGTGTTGGAGGACAATTTTGACCTTGGGAAGGGAGTTATTTCCCTAAGAAGTCAAAGCTTGGAAATTAACTTTTATCCCCAGTCCAGAAGAAGGGACCCATTCTTCTGGACCAAGAAGGTCTACTTTATTTCTAATTTAGTTGTAAGTGTAATGGACAGAAGTAGGGTTTTGACACATGACGGTGGACTACTGATTTACACAGACATTCTGACAGACCCTTTAGTGTTTTAGTTGAGTCTGGGAAACCCCTCTTAGAGATGGGGAAAGTTAGGGTTTCTCTTTATTGTTTTATCTAATAAGTCTATAGCAATCACCATGCCACCTGTGTGTCAGTCTCCTCCTTCTGCACGCTTACAGGTTATTCAAGGTGAATTGGTTGCAAATCCTACTGTAGGATTGTGGTACGAAAGGAAACGCTAATTTAAACAGAGATCTGTGTAACCCTTTATTTATTCTTAAGGTTGATGCTGACAGCGTTTTCTGGTTTGTACAGGCACCCAAGGGCGCAGTGTTGGACGTAAGCAACCTGAGGGCACAGTATTGGATGTAAACAACCTGTGGGTGAATAACATGCACTGGGTTCACCCGTGCCCGAGTTCTCGTTTGGATCATGAACCCTGCCTAATGGTACCGTGTGGCAATAACTCTGGAAAAGTAGTGCCACCACGTAGAGTGACGGGGAGTGGCATACACCCAGGGTCCCTAGTTGGAATGGAAAAAGGATCCCGCAATTTGAAATGAATGCAATGGATACGTGCTCCTGGCAGGAATGTTATTTAAGAACCCTGCTTAGTGACCCCCTAGTTGCATGTGGTGTTACCCATGGTCTACCATTTTGAGTAGGGGGAGGGTTCATCCTTTTCAGAGTGTGGCCTCGAGACTGACTGCTTATATGATAGCATACTTGCCAACATTCTGTGACCAAAAAGATGTAGGATTTTTCAAGTTTCAAAAATAATACATTCCATAACAATGACATCACAGGAAAATACAAAACATACATTGTTGGAACCACTGGAGAATTCTAAAATACACAACCCATCAAACAGCACAACATGGAAAGATGTTAAAATGTTTAAAATGTATCATTGTGAATGGTAAGTTAACACCGAATTCAATTACCTATCTTCACAGAAGGTAATCACACAGCGCTGGTAGGCAATATATTTGCCACTGCTCTGTAGCAGCAGCCTGGGCAAATACGTATGTATTCCTGCAGTGCAAGATGAATAACTGAACAACATGGAGATTAATACCCTCCTCAGTCTGATATGCAGATGCTGTGTGATGGTGGTACGCTCTGCCACTTGCCTTCACTGGTGATTCACGGAAAGGCTTTTCCCGGCCAAAGTGCAGGGCAGAGTCACGAAGCTGTCAGGTCAGTGGATTGGCCTGAGTCCATCACTCAAAGTAACCACTTACTCGCCCACTGCACAGACAGACTAACTAATGCTTTGCATGCTTTGTCCAGGGCCTGTCTCAAGCAGCCTGCCCTAGAGTCACTTAAATTACCTGCCCCTGTAAAAACGAGTAGGATCTATCACCCAAATCTGTAGGCGGTAGGAGTGCTTAAAAAGCAGTAGCCTACTGTCGAAATCAGTAGGGTTGGCAAGTATGTGATTGGTTATTTATCACGGGCTTAATACTCAGTGGTTTCTAAGCGCTGATCGAACCTGTGTTGTTCTGTGTCAACTTGCTTCCAAGGCGAGCACGTTGCCCCTGAGCTATCCTCCCGAGTATAGCTGTTTCCCAACTGTAATGGTATGGATAATCTAAAGATCACCAGGGCGAATGTTCATTGGTGTAGGAGCGTTGAGAAGCAGTCCCAGTGGGCGGGTTTAGTGGCAGATTAGGTCCTCTGTGGACTGGCAGTAAAACTGCCTGGTCACGGTTGCCGGGCAATTTAGTGTTAGAATTTCATTTCCTAGCACCATTCTATTGTTTTATTTACAAAAGTGTTTACGTGGGCTAAACCCACGCGTGAAGCAAAGCTGGTAATTCTAGCAAGGACGCCGCGTCTCCGGGACACGGCAAACAATCTGTTGCCTTAATGCCGATTGCCTTAAATGGCTTATCTGGCAGAGCTGATGGCCCTATAAAAGCTCCTTTCAAAGGACAGCGTCATGATTTGCCAGGGTGCGAGGGCAGCGTTCTGTACCAAGACATAGGGCTTCACTGAGAGTCCGGCAGTAACAGTAAAAACGGTGGGATGTGTAAATGCTGCCGGTTTTACCTCTCCGCCTGACTGAGCTGTGGGATATTTACTGCATACTGCATGCGGTAAATACTGCCTGATTATGAATTTCAATTTCCACAAAAACACCTGCACTTTTTTAATTCCGCCAAGAAGGTGGCGGTAAGCAGGGTCGGACTGGGCCATACAATTGTCTCGGGCACCAATGAAAAAGTGGGCCACCGTTGCAAATGGCTATTTATTCCTTTTGTGACACTGTACGAATAGTACCCAAGGGGGAGTTTTTGGATACAATGTGATGTAAATTGTGCATTTTAAAGCATATGCATTCAGCAACACTGGTCAATACTACTAGCCAGATAGTGAAGTAACTCGTCAAACTGGCCTGCATTGGCCAAAAAAGTGGCCTACTTTGACCAAAAAAACTGGGCCACACCAACATTTCGCATTTTTGGTTCGGCCATGGGCCTATTGCCCTATAGGCCAGTCCGAGCCTGACGGTAAGAATAGCAAAAACTCCTCAGAGGAGTTTCCTGCACTGAAGGGAAGCACTGGTTGTGGACATCCAAAGGGGGTAAGAAGCTGTGCAAGTAGGATTCCCCAAATCTAATGGCCCCCTCCAAACAACCTTTTTCATGCAATGCACAGAAGGGTCAGATTTTTAAAATACTGCATGCAGGATTTCAGAGAATCCGCATCTATTACCTCGTGCCATATGAGGCATTCTCACAATTAACTGGATTTCTGAAAATCTCATATGGATTCTTTGCGAAGGATTCATTTCATTTAGGAGTTTTCTGGGCCTTGTGGTTTTTGCCAGGACCCTTTGCATTCTAGCCTCTCAGCCACCACAGACCTAGGGCCTCCAGGTTGGGAGGAGTTTGAAACCGAATTACCACCATCAGAAATTACCACCTCCTCCAGGTGGTATTTCTGAAAATCCTCCCTAATCAGAATTTGCCACTGGAGGAGTTTGTAATTCTGGTATTGCTTGGAGGTTTTCATGTTCTCTGCCAATGGTAACCTAAATATTTTTTTAATTTTATTTTTAAAACTTTTTAGCCAATCCCTCTGTATGGTAATGGATAATGTATGCGAGTGAGGTATGACACTTCTGTGCCTTATTTTTAATGCACAAAAGCATACATTCGGACCCTTTTTTGCCTTACATGGGTAAGGAGGTGAGAGGAGGGCATTGGAGATGCCTACCTCTACACTCCCTTACCATTGCACATTGTAAACATCATTTTTTACTGTATTAAAGAAGCACATTCGCTTCCCTCCTGTAAAGAAAAGAAAGCTAGCAAAAATATTTGAGTCCATTTTTCAATTTGTACCTCCAACCTCTGAAGTGGAGAAATAAGGCAGATTTTTTGCAGAAAGTATGCCAGAAATACTGTCTGCAGTATTCCCAGGAAAAACTGCAGGCAGTATTTCACCAAACCCCGAATTAGGTGGACAGTAAAAGTGTGGTATTTGGCAGATGCCACCGGTTTTACGATTACTGCCCAACTTTGAGTTTTGTAGCATTATCTCTGTTAATATCCCCTAATGGACTTACTGTTACCGCCTGCAATAAGCCTTGAAGTAAGGCTAGGCGTGGTAAAATCACTGGTATCTGCCAACTACTCCGATTTTACTGTTCACCTAATTCAGGGTTTGGTGAAATAACCATTTTGGAGTCTCATAGGTATTACCGCATATTTTGATAGGTTTGTGAGGAGCAAGTGCCCTCCACACAAACCCAGGCGGATTCTGAGTGCTGAAATTCAAAATTTGGTGGTGCATTAAAATTGATGGTAATCCTTTACTACTACTTTTATTTCATATTTCTTAATGATGCCCCCAGTGGGACATGTGTCTCTTATCAAAGAACCAAGTGCTGATTTCACGTGCAAAATTGAGCTTCACTAATTGGCATATTTTAGTAGTGAGCATAATTCTGAATATTTGGCCAAAGCCAGACGGTTGTTTTTACCTAATTATAATTACAATTTTGAGGAGTACACTTGGTAAAATCACTCGTGTATATTTTGTTACTATGTTTTGTTTATTACTCTTGTCAGCTGCACTTATTCAATGAATTAAACCATTAAAACCATACAACAGCGAGTTATCAGAAAACAATGTATTGTGCACAATTTCTCAAATTCAAATTTATGAAAGAGTGATTTTTGTTATTTGAATTCGTATTTGATAAATTCTATTTTTAAATCTTCAGTCTTCATTTGATGAACATCAAAGTAATCTGCCAAAGCACAACATCTGAATTTTGGCCAAACTTCGGCAGAATAGCTTTTACAAGCTGAACTTGGATACACCCTCGTAAAAGAGTCTACAACATCTGGCTCTCTAGATGTTGTGAACCACAACTCCCATCAGCCCACGGGTGTAGTACAATGGGAGTTAGTTGTGGCGAGGGCTGTAGACTGGCCTTTTCAAGAGGGGAAGGGAACCTATCTCAGCCAGCGGTGGGAGGCCTACCAGGGAGAAATCCAGATGCAGTCCTAGCCCTGATGTGGATGGTGGCAGTTGAGAGGGTCTCAATTTCACCCCTCCCTCCCCCTGAGTGCAAGTATGTTTCTGAGCAGACTACCTTTGCCTCACGTCATTCATCCTCGACAAGATTTACCCAGTATTTTTGTGCTTTTCCTAGTGACAAACCATCAGAACAATAAACAGTAAGGACCATCAGAGTGAGAGCCGTTATCCAGTGCTGTACACCGGCTGCAGAAAGACAGGGCCTGACTGTCAACCACCAGCAACCCCACGGTTCTGCAATCCACCACCAGCAAAGAAAGACCAACAGAGAGAGTAGAGGGCAGCTACACCATCCATACGCCACAGAGAGAGAAGCCATGTGGTGGTGCCAAGTAATAATGGTGAGCACTAACAGCCGCCACTGAGTACCCTAGACCTCCAGGCACTAAATCTGGGGACACAAGCCCTTAGAACCATGGGAATGACCAAAGTAGCTCCAGGAAGAAGACCCCTTATACGTACAAGGACATTCAACTTCCTGGGCCACCATTACAATTCTGTGGTGGGCCTGCATGGAAGAAGTGGGAGGGGCTTATCCCGCTACTTGTAACCTTTGCTTTCTTGTCTGGGTGGGGAAGACCTGGGCCAGATTGGCCAGGGACAGAGAACCAATCCAAGAGGTGGAGGGGGATAAAAGGAGACCACAGGAAGAAGGAAGCATGGGTCATTCAAGTGAGGTCAGAGGAGGAGGAAGAGTTGGAAGACCAAGAGCCCAGCATGAGGGATCGAGGCACAGCGGAGTGTGACCACGATTTCTTCATAAGGTGAGGTATTGGCTAGTGAGTGAAAGTGGTACTGTGTCGTGATTGTGTGTGAAAATGTGACAAGTTTGGGTTTGAGAAGGAGAGTAGGTAATGAATGTGTAGTGGGTGTGTGAGAGAAAGAGGGATGGCTCTGTTAGAGGTGGGTGGAGTTGTAATACTAATGTGGGAGGAGTAGTAGTATTATGGCAGGAGGATTAGTTGTTTGGAGGGAGGAGCAGTAGTGTGGAGGAGGGAGTTGTAGTGGAGTGGAGGAGTAAGTATTATCACGGAGGGAGTCCTGGTGGAGTGGAGGAGGGAGTTGTAGTGGAGTGGAGGAGGGAGTATTATCACGGAGGGAGTCCTGGTGGAGTGGAGGAGGGAGTTGGAGTGGAGTGGAGGAGGAAGTATTATGAAGGAGGGAGTCCTGGTGGAGTGGAGGAGGGAGTTGTAGTGGAGTGGAGGAGGGAGTATTATCACGGAGGGAGTCATGGTGGAGTGGAGGAGGGAGTAGTAGTGTGGAGGAATGACTGGTAGTGGGGAGGTTGGTGTACTAGTGTGGCAGAGAGAGTACTAGTAAGACGAAGGAAGCAGTAACATCAAAGGGTGGAGGCGAGTCTAAGAAACGTACGAGAGACACATTGGAGGGATCCAGGCGGGACAGAGGAGGAGGAGGAACAAAGCAGAGGCGGTGGGTGTGTAGAAGGAGTGTGGAGAGAGTTAAGGTAGAGGGATTGGAAAGACTGAGTGTGATGGAAGGCAGAACGTATCAAGAAGGGTAATCCCATAATCCCCTTAGAACACTAACAACATGGTAAAGTAGGGAAAGTTAGGAAGTCCCTGAAGGAGTTTAGTCCAATAAGGCAATAGGTCTTTAGGTTGACATTGCAGCACATTTAGACGATTAGTGTACTCAGTGTGAAACAATCACCATCTACTAACTGGAGTAAAAAGACACCTGGATTAGGGATGAAGTGCTGTCAGACAACAGAGAGCGGGACGACCATAGGGCCCATTGAAAGTTCCAATAAACACCCTTGAACTGTCCTTGCATGTTGGAGTGTTCCTTGAGCCATCTGTGACATAGTCCAAAATATCACGAGAACCATGGGTGGCTGACTCTTGCCCTAGTACAAATGGATACGTTTTGTGTCGAGAAAAGTCAAATGCTATGCCATATTCTAAGTAATAAGGTTACTCAAAGAACTAAAAATAAGAACATAAAAGCAAGCTTTTCCATCAAATTAAGGGCAGTGTCACAGTGCAACCGTTTACATTCTAAGCATAGGACAACACTTCTTCAAAAGCAAATCTAGATGAGAACAAGCTGCAGCAAATAGCACTACATGTGCAAAGTGATGCTCTTCAATGCTATTGGTTCACGTCAAAATAATAGCATTCCAAATAAGCAGATCCTGTCCAATTATGGAGTGATCGATTTTCACAAAAATCTAAGTGTTCAAATGATTGACCTCTCCCTCAGTGCTGATGAGTGTGAACATAATAATGCCTTTTTGCTGGATTCAGGGGTCTTTCCTTGGGCACTTTATCAGTAAGTGTGTTTGGGACAGGCCGCTTGCTCAGAGAGTATGAGTTCAGCCCATTTGGAGTGATTGCTCCCGTTCGCATCCGTTTTGAGCGTGGTGAATATGTTAGGGGTAATCAAGTGAACATTTTCTTAGAACCCAACAACATACTCACCCGGAGAAGCACATCAGTTCTGCCAGTCACATTTCTTCATATGATCCTGTATAGGACTGTGGAGAAGCACATCAGTTCTGCCAGTCACATTTCTTCATATGATCCTGTATAGGACTGTGGAGAAGCAAATCAGTTCTGCCAGTCACATTTCTTCATATGATCCTGTATAGGACTGTGGAGAAGCACATCAGTTCTGCCAGTCACATTTCTTCATATGATCCTGTATAGGACTGTGGAGAAGCACATCAGTTCTGCCAGTCACATTTCTTCATATGATCCTGTATAGGACTGTGGAGAAGCACACCAGTTCTGCCAGTCACATTTCTTCATATGATCCTGTATAGGACTGTGGGGTAGCACACCAGTTCTGCCAGTCACATTTCTTCATATGATCCTGTATAGGACTGTGGAGAAGCACACCAGTTCTGCCAGTCACATTTCTTCATATGATCCTGTGTAGGACTGTGGAGAAGCACATCAGTTCTGCCAGTCGCATTTCTTCATATGATCCTGTGTAGGAGTGTGGAGAAGCACACCAGTTCTGCCAGTCGCATTTCTTCATATGATCCTGTGTAGGAGTGTGGAGAAGCACACCAGTTCTGCCAGTCGCATTTCTTCATATGATCCTGTATAGGACTGCGGAGAAGCACACCAGTTCTGCCAGTCGCATTTCTTCATATGATCCTGTATAGGACTGTGGAGAAGAACTCCAGTTCTGCCAGTCGCATTTCTTCATATGATCCTGTATATGACTGCGGAGAAGCACACCAGTTCTGCCAGTCGCATTTCTTCATATGATCCTGTATAGGACTACGGAGAAGCACATCAGTTCTGCCAGTCGCATTTCTTCATATGATCCTGTATAGGAGTGTGGAGAAGTACACCAGTTCTGCCAGTCACATTTCTTCATATGAGCCTGTATAGGAGTGTGGAGAAGTACACCAGTTCTGCCAGTCACATTTCTTCATATGAGCCTGTATTGGACTGTGGAGAAGCACACCAGTTCTGCCAGTCACATTTCTTCATATGATCCTGTATAGGACTGTGGAGAAGCACATCAGTTCTGCCAGTCACATTTCTTCATATGATCCTGTATAGGACTGTGGTGAAGCACATCAGTTCTGCCAGTCACATTTCTTCATATGATCCTGTATAGGACTGTGGAGAAGCACACCAGTTCTGCCAGTCACATTTCTTCATATGATCCTGTATAGGACTGTGGAGAAGCACACCAGTTCTGCCAGTCACATTTCTTCATATGATCCTGTATAGCAGTGTGGAGAAGCACACCAGTTCTGCCAGTCACATTTCATCATATGATCCTGTATAGGACTGCGGAGAAGCACACCAGTTCTGCCAGTCACATTTCTTCATATGATCCTGTATAGGACTGCGGAGAAGAACTCCAGTTCTGCCAGTCACATTTCTTCATATGATCCTGTATAGGACTGTGGAGAAGCACATCAGTTCTGCCAATCACATTTCTTCATATGATCCTGTATAGGACTGGTTCCCCACACGACCCTCATGACTCTCAAAATGTATGCACTACAGCTGCATCATATCTTTCAAATTGCCTGATTTACTACTGCCTGCAGTACAATCTAGGCGTGCCATACTCGACTGCAGCGCTGTTTCATGTGGGCCTATTTACCTAATTGCTACTGTAAACATTCAAATGTGCCTTACCTCGTCACCAATACATCTAAATTGACTTGCCCTCCATTGCATCTCAGATTAATATGCCTTATATGAACTGCTCCGAATGTTCTATTTGACTCATGAGACATACATGCCTACTGCATATTCTCATCGCTCAACTATCAATTTGTGCTCGTACTATCTCCTGGCTATGTATAAGCTCCATATAATACACATCATATTATTACTATTGTCTAATTTGCTAACGCCAACCATGACCTCTCCCACCTACAGCTACATACTTAGCCAGCCCAATTTAATATTGACTAACTGGCCCAAATTAACATGCACACCACTAACTATGAGTAACAGGCTCCCTCTGGTAGACCGCATTCCACCTTCAGCCTTCTTGCCATTGTGTCTACTACCCATCGCTAACACCACTCCCACTGCCACTACACTACAGCATGCCCCCTACTTGAACTCTGCAGCCCTATGGCTCCAACACTTTGCCTCCAAACCCACACCTAACCAACCCTGCGCTCTGAACCACAGGAATTTCAGATTAGGCACTAGATTCCTTCCAGCAGCCTCGTTAGCAACCAATCCTACCACCGAAATACACAACACCACTCTCAAACCAGCAGACATGCCCAAGAGCACTCCTACCATGTGTATGTTGACTAATGATCTCACTATCACGACCGACACCAAACACACCGTTGACAAAATTACCAACACTAAGGGTGCTCTAATTAATGCCAGGTCACTCCCAGCACACGCCCTGGATATTTCAGATTACATAACAACTCAAAACCTTGATTTCTTATCTATTACTGAGACATGGCTACATGCAGCAGCTGGACCATCCCTCTCTCGCCATCCCCAACGACTACACTATCACTAGAGGCGACAGAAATTCCAACCAATCGAAAGGCGGGGGTGTCGCCTTCATCTCCAGAAGCTCCCTAGGTCTCAGACGGATACCAAGTCAGTATCGTCCATCTGCTGAACTACTGTCCGTCAAGCTCCCTATTTCAGCCACTCAAACAATCACCATGCACCTTATCTATAGGCCACCTGGACCGGTTTCTACATTTGCAGAAGACATTACCACCCTTCATTCCACCAACACCAAACCCAGCTCACAAATCATTCTATTGGGCAACCTTAATCTCTGTTTCCAAGATACTAAGGATCCCAAAGCTTCAGACATCGCCAATACTATAACAGAACTTGGTTTCACTCACTGCATCCAGAAACCTACCCATATCAAAGGCAGAACCCTTGACCTAGACCTGAATTGCAGCATCAATATCTTGGCCAATACCCCCTGTGCCTGGTCAGATCATCATCTGATCACATTTAGCATCAAATCTGAGAATCAAGGCTCTAAGCAGAAAATTGCCCCACCTATCTGGACTAGAAATAAAAGCGACATAACCAGTGAGAAACTGCTTCCACTGATATTACCCATCCTAAATAATGCCATTGAGTCACATTCTGACCCTACAGAGCTAGTTGATATCTACACTCAAGCTATCCTTAAGGGCATCAATACTATTGCCCCACTGAAACTACGGAAATCCAAACCACGCATACACCTGAACTCTTGGTTTACGCCGCACCTTAGAACATTACGTAAGGAAAAAAGAAAGGCAGAGGCCCTCTGGAAAAGCCTTCCCTCTGCATCTAATAAGAATAGCCTCATATTAGCATCCCTTAACTACAAAGAGGCAATCCTACAAGCCAGAAAATACACCTATAATAACCGCATCTCTGAAGCAAAATCGAGTACTAAAGAGCTCTTTAAGATACTCAAAGAACTAGAATCTCCTGCAGCTCCCCCCGACATTTGCATTAAAGATAGCACATGATGCTCGAACATCCAAAAAGCACTATTAGATAAAATTACCTTGCTCCAAAATAAAGTCAATTCCAAAAAAGAATTCTAGCATATGATGCACATCATAGCATACCAGTAAGCTCTTCAGACTCCCCTCAACATGCCCATAAGCTATTTAATTTCTCACCTCTTTCCACCAAAGATGTAGAAAACATAATCCTCAAACTTAAAGCATCCAATTGTCAAGGAGACACTTTTCCAGCCCCCATCATTAAGGAGGCTTCTAAAGAACTAGCATCATTCATTACTCCCCTTATAAATGCCTCATTCAACACTGGCATCGTGCTTAACAACCTTAAAGATGCCTGGGTTCTCTCATTACTCAAAAAGCCTTCATTAGACCCAAGCATCCCCTCCAACTATAGGCCCATCACCACCGTCCCCGTTCTGCTCAAAATCCTGGACAGAGCAGCTTGCTTGCAGATCCAGGATCATCTTGAATCCAACAACCTCCTTGGCCTCATACAATCAGGCTTAGGCATGGAACCGAAACGGCCTTGAGTGATATGCAAACTCAAATTGAAGATAATGGCAAATTGGCCCTCCTCCTAATCCTCGACTTATCGGCTGCATTTGATTTGGTCGATCACCAAATACTGTGTAACCATTTTAAGTCCGCAGCTCACTTATTTGACAAATCCACCACCTGGATTAGATCCTTCCTGGAGAACAGATCAATAAAGATCGGCCTCAGCTGATCCGTCACCAGTACTGTATGGAGTTCCCCAAGGATCATGTGTTTCACCAACACTCTACAATGTGTTTACGAAGCCCCTATTTGATATCCTTGACTATTTGGGTGTCACCTACACTAATTATGCTGATGACACCCAAATACTCATCCCCATCACTGGAGATCGCAAAGCAGATTTTAAAGCATTTGATGACATTTATCTGGTCATCCAGGCCTGGATGGCTCAACACAGGCTCTGTCTTAATGACGATAAGACAGAGCTACTCCTCCTTGGCTCACAACCTAGACTCAATAAACTAGATGCAGACTTTGACTCATTCATCATCAACGGCAATACCATTAAGGTATCCAAGGATACTAAAGCCCTTGGTATATACTTTTACTCCAATCTATCTCTAACGAGACAAACTAAGGCTATAATTCCCTCTTCTGTTTACACCAGCAAACTCATCACTGCATGCCGGCCTTTCCTTACCACCACCCTAGCTAGAACCCTAGTCATGTCGAAACTCGACTATTGCAACGCGCTCTACCTAGGGACTAGTCAAGGAAATATAAAAAAACGACATGTAATTCAAAATAACGCCATCATTCCCAGAACTCAGCACATTTCGGATACTAGACGCAGTCTACATTGGCTATCTGTCACCCAAAGAATCGCTTATAAATCGCTGTCACTCACACACAAAAGCCTTGCTATCCAGGCACCGAATTATCTGTCCAATCTATTCACGCGCAACACTTCTGATCATCCCTGGAGAGCAGTGTGGCAGAGAGAGTTTAGTTCAATAAGGCAATAGGTCTTTAGGTTGACATTGCAGCACATTTAGACGATTAGTGTACACAATGTGAAACAATCACCATCAACTAACTGGAGTAAAAAGACACCTGGATTAGGGATGAAGTGCTGTCAGACGACAGAGAGCGGGACGACCATAGGGCCCATTGAAAGTTCCAATAAAAACCCTTGAACTGTCCTTGCATGTTGGAGTGTTCCTTGAGCCATCTGTGACATAGTCCAAAATATCACGAGAACCATGGGTGGCTGACTCTTGCCCTAGTACAAATGGATACATTTTGTGTCGAAAAAAGTCAAATGCTATGCCATATTCTAAGTACATTGCCTTGTGATACTGAGGTTCAAGCTTCAGAAGGCTGGGGGCAGTAGCTTCCCGGTGCTTGCTGCTAGGCTTTGGAACTCACTACCAAGTGCACTCAGACTGGAACCCTCCTTCCATTCCTTTAGAAGCAAAGCTAAAACCTGTCTTATAGCACAAGATCATTAGCCTTAGCACCAGATAACATGCTCATGCATTACTAACCCTGTTTTATACCCTGTAATGCCTCTGCAAATTATTTAAGTGTATATGTATTGCTTATGTAACATTATGTAAATATATGTAACTGTAACCTTTCTAAGAAATACGCCCAGCAGCCCCCGGGCTTGGCACGCTATACAAATAAAATAAATACAAATGCAAAATACACACAGTAAAACAAAACCTCTGTGCTATGGTTTACTCATATTAGAAGAGTGCTTTATGCTCCCCAGGAAAGTTTCCTGGAGATATACTGTATCTTATTGCAACACTACTTTGCGTGATCAGTGAATTATCAGTCTGCTTGTCCGTGGAAGCTGTTATGCCACCATTTCATCCTGGACTTGCTGGGCATGTGCCAAACACTCTAGAGAGGATGTAGATCACTTGTACCCCGTTCAATGGAGTAACATTCATCCAATTTCCCTTGTATCCAAGTTCGGCACTCTCGTGTAAGACAGAAACAAGCAGGTGGAGTTTGGTCCCTTGCCAGCAGTGGAGTAGGGGCAGACTGTGGATAGATTGGTCAGGGTGAGCCACTGTCCCCTCCAGCAACCTAACCTCTATGAGTGTCCACAAGCTCCAATCGTTTCTAAAGTCTTCGGTTACCAAAGTTGTGTATCAGCACTATCTAAATACATGTTACGCAACTCAAAATCACTTTGGCTACCAGTCTGATCCCATTTTGTAGGCCAGGAACAGCCAGGCTATAACCACAACTTGAGACAGGAAAGAAGGCTCTGATATGGCTGCTCTCCATGGGTCAGAAACACAAACCAACCTACTTATCAAATATGTCATTAGCAAATCCACTGACTCATAAATAAATAAACTTGTAGAGCGCAGCTCTGCTAACTTCATAACCCCCAGGCCAGCATAATGAAGTCTGCCAAGCTGGATGCCACTGGATAGTCTTTCTCCTTGAAAGTTAATGCATGTTCAGTGACTGGGAGAAGGTTCTTGTTGGATGAGTACAGCATGCAACCAGATGGAAGAGTTGGGTTTTCCTCCGGAAATATGTAAGTGGCCTTCCCCTGGATACGTTTGTGGGTGAAACAGAGGATCTTGAGGGACTTGACATTGGCTGAGAGAGCACGAGTAGTGATTTTGGGGAAAGTGAGATGGAGGTTCCGAGGTTTCTTATCTGCTGCTGTTCTTGGTTTGCTGTTCTGGACTGCTTGCAAGTGGCTAACTGTATATTTTGGCGGACAGAAGCAGAGTCTGTATGAATAGTTAAGTGGATTGTTGATGGTGGTCCACACTACTACTGTTTATGGGATAGAGAGTAAAGAGGGAGACCTGTACGTGGCCCTTGTTGCACCCATCCGCTCTCAGCACAGCTACAGAGAAACGAGAGATGTACATCGCTACTGGCCGCACCTCCCCATCATTGATGTATTGCAGGTGTGAGAAACGATATTCACTCAGGCAGCCATTCAGATCTTATCCTGATGATGACATAGACGAGACGAGCCTGCAATCGAAAAGCAAGTCTACTGACAATAACCACAGAGAGCCAATGATGTAACGAGTGACATCATTACATCGATGTGCTAGACAAGAAGCACATAGGCATCCATGCACAAAGTTACGCAGACATTTAGTTTTATTGCTGGTAGACATGAAGAATATGTTTATGACTCACATAGTCAGGGGACTGACACACGTATACATTTTGCTAAGCAGAAACCGCAAGGCACACGGGAATACATATGAACTGCTTGCTGATGCTTAAATGCTACTAACATGGGCGGCCATGAAAATAAAGATGGAAGCCCCAGGTAAATTGGAGTGAATGGGAGTAGCAGAGAGAGTTCAAGAACACAGAGAAAGCTGACCGGCTGATCCCGCTGAAGAACGCAGACCAGGCTTCCAGCACAGCTACCGTGCACAGCCTTGCCAAGGACACTGAAGGACAGAAGGTTTCAAGTTGACCGGAGGGTTAGGACAACTGCAGAAAATACAAGCTGAAAATCCACACAATTGCAAGCAAGAGAAGTCCATTTAGTTGTCCTCACGGCCTAAGAGATCGGAGATGGTAACCTATTGGGAACATGCAGCACCTTTGGGGTCATTTTCATTACCTTGGGTAGTTGCACTGGGCCTGGTACCTGTCCAAGGTTCCAAGGCTGAGAAGACCCTTTCTGTCCAATCCCTATTCACCTTCCTCGATAAGCTTACACTTTGTTGTAGTGACCAATCACCTCACACTAACCTATAACTTTGGATTCACAACGCATAGAGGTATTCTCAGGAGGAGCCACAAGATAAGGCTCACCTAATAACCACACTAACCCATTATAGAATGTGTATATAGTTCACCTCTCTAACCAATCCCTAGCCCTGTTAGATTTTTTGGGATGTAACCTTGTTTTGCGATGTCATGCATTAACAAAACTGGATGTTGCATTGTTCATACTGCGATTCCCACTCATTGAATTTTTAATAAAGACAGTGAAACTTTGTCTGGGTCTTCCATTCTTGGTCCAGAGGATTTCCCGTTCCTCTTTCATGTAGACAGAGAATCTGATAATAGTTCCTCTGCCGCTCTATTACAACAGTATCGAAGTAGGGAAATGTGTTGGTTAGTTGTGCTACCCACAGACTGTTTCAGTGAATCGAGACCTATTTTTGGAGCAGAGTTGACTCGCAGGGCTCTGGTCTTAGTGCTGTGGGTAACTCACAAGGCCATGATGAGAAACGAGCTTGGATGGATGGGGGATTGGAAGTATATTTTGTATTGTGGAACAGGAGATTAATTTGGCTTCCAAACCCTCAACATTGACGATCTGATGGTGGACAAACATGTTTCTCGGGCCCTCTTATTGATATTGGTTTTGAAAAAGAAAGTGCTTACCGATACATGAGGGGTAAACTAATTAAGAATGCTTGGTGAAATACAGAATAATCATCTTAAAAAACATCCTTTTTCTCTACTTAAGCAGCCCTCCAGGCTCTTTTTCTTTGCAGTTGGTGAGTAGGTGCAAGTGGATCTAGGTCACCTGGTTTATGCGCCACCCACCTTCTTAGCCGTGCCTCTTCCTTTCTGCTCTTAACTCTTAGATCAGGGGCGTCTCTCGCCAGGGTGTCCAAAGTGAAGGGCAGATGAAGAAAAGGGCAATTCCTGTTTGGGCCTGTTCAGACCGGGAGGACCCAGGGCCCAAATCCCAGACAACAGGTAAGCACGCGCCGACATGTGTTTTCTCCCTCTGTCCCACAGGCCATCCCCACCATTATCAGACATCAACAACATAGCCCCTCCTCTAAGTCATGGACCCTGCAATCAGGCAACCTCACCCACATCAGCCGAAAGCTATTCAGCGCCCCCTCACCGTCCAGAAAACAGAAGTTGATGCTCAACAACATCCGCTCAGATATCGCCCATTCAACAGACATCACTGACCTCATCACCACACACAACCTTGATGCCATCTTCATCACTGAGACCTGGCTGATATCCACCTCCACCCACATCCTAAACATCATTTGTCCACACCGGCTGCAGCATCCAACACAGAGACCGACTGAACAAGACCGGCGGACAGGACTTCAAATTTGTCCACAAGACCGTGTGGCCCTGCACCAGACTTGACGCCGACAACATTGGCGCCTTTGAAGTCCTCTCAGGCGACTTCCCACTCTTCCCGACAAACACAATCACCTTCCATCTCATCTACAGACCACCCAAACCCAACACCATCTTCATTGGAGATGTCACTGACCTCGTCAACACAATGTCCCTCACACATGCCAGCAACATCTTCCTAAGTGACTTCAGCCTCCCAGGCAACAAGGCCACCAAACCGATGAAGGAAGCTCTCCTCCGTCTTCTTGACAGTCTCAGCCTCACACAGCACATGAAAGACCCAACACACGAGAAAGGTAACATCCTTGACCTAATCATCACTGCATTGTCTTCCCTCCACTACGGGTCTCCTCTCCCGCTTGACTGGTTTGACCACCTAGCGATGCCTTTCAACATCCTGCACATCACCCCAGTCAAGCACTCTCAGCAGAAACCCATCAGACAAATCTTCAGGTCCTTCAAGAACTTCCCGGTGGAAGCCCTCATGGATGACCTCACCAACCTCCACTTTACATGGACCGAAAACCCCCAACCAAACTGTGACTCTCTACTGGAAGCACTGAACACCACCCTTTCAGCCTCCATCGACCGACACGCGCCTCTGAAACAATGTACCTGCAAACCGAAACCATGAGCACCCTGGTACATGCAAGAAGTCAACCTCAGCTAAAGAGTCATCAGGAAACAAGAGAAAACCTGGTGTCAACCGCAACCAACCTGGCGCTCCTCTAGGAACTCCAAGCAATGCGCAGACAACTCATCAACACAGTCAAGGCCTCCTACTTTCAGAACAACATAGCAGCAGCAGACAACAAAGGCAGTGCCATTTTCAAAGCGGTCAAGCCATTGTGAACCTGCTACCCACCTCTGCAATACCACACTCCATCGAAAAATCCACTGCCATCAACTTCTTCATCGACAAAATCAGCCAAGATTCGCCAGCACATAGACACCAGCTCTGCATCCACAGACCCACCTCACGTCCCTCCTCGCAAAGTCTCCACCCCCTCGACACCATTCAAGACACTCTCGGCAGAGGACCTGGTAGAAACCCTGGCTGCGCTCAAAGCCATATCCTATACAGACATCCTGCCAGCATCCATCCTCAAGACCCCCCCCACAAAAGCTCTCCTTCCCTACCTGGATGTCATAAACAGCACCCTAACTCAAGACACCTTCCCATTAAACCTAAAAACAGGCCAAATCTTCCCTCTACTAAAGAAACCCACTCTGAATCCTGATAACCTAGGTAACTATCGTCCCATCACCCATCTTCGATTCCTAGTTAAGATCATCGAGAAAGCGTTAGCTGCACAACTGCAGCAAAACATCAACATCAGCAATATCCTCCAAACCTACCAATCTGGGTTCAGAACCAGATGCAGTACAGAGACAGGAACCATACAGGTGGTCGACAATGCCCTTAACATCCTTGATGACGGCCGGTCTGCATCCTGATTCTACTCAACCTCTCAGCCACGTTCGACACAGTAGACCACCAGGCGCTTGTGGACACCCTACATTGGCGCATGGGGATCAGCAACCTTGTCCCACGCTGGTTTAAGTCCTACCTCGCCAACCGCCAGCAGTTTGCTCAGATGGACTCCCCTAGATCGCCAATGCTACCCATCACCTGCGGAGTCCCTCAGGGTCCATCCTCTCCCAAGTGATCTTCAATCTATACATGGAGTAGCTGGAAGCCCTCCTACCAGCACACAACATCCACATCCACCAATACACCGATGACACACAGCTATACCTCAAGATCGACTCCATCAAGGACATCCATAGGCTCAAAACCTGCCTTTCGCTGATCCAGTCTTGGATGTCCAGTGCATACTTGAGGCTCAACCCCTCCATGACCGAATTCCTACCTCACCAGCAACACTGACCACCCAGACATGCAGACTTGGCTATCAAGCATGAACTCTAACGGATTCAGACCTGAGCTCACCTCCTGTCCCAGGTCCCTCGGGTTCCACATCGACAAACAGCTCTCCTTCAAGACACACATAGCTAAGAAAACTCAGACAGCTTGGTATCAGCTCTCCCTCCTATGAAAAGTCAAGCCCGTCCTCCCTCCAGACAGCTTTAGATCCACAGTTCAAGCACTGGTCCTATCTCACCTGTACTGCGGCAATGCACTCGTCAAAGGCCTCCCGTTGTCTTCCCTTGAGCCCCTGAAAAGTGTCCTACACACGGCCACATGCCTCATCAAGGGTCTGCGCATATATGAGCACATTACCCCAGCCCTCATCGACCTTCACTGGCCCCACTGCGCGCAGGAATCTCCTTCAGGTCTTGCTGCATCATCTGTAAGGCAGTCGCCCTCAAGTTGCCCAGCTACCTTGTGGAGAAACTCTGCATTGCCGGTGGACAGTGCACCACCAGAAGCCAGGACACATGCAGACTTGAAATCCACTGCTGCAAAAAGGAAAGGACCAGAAAACAAGCCTTCTCTGCCTATGTCAGCATCAGACATACCCCCCACGCTCCTACAATTCAGAAAAGAAGTCAAGACTCAATTCTTCAAAGAATCTCTCTGCCTCAGCACCCAGGCCATCACATCGCCCCTCGTGCCACCTAACTCGCTACACGCCACACGCCCATCTCATCCCCACCACCCGGTACAGCTGTACCCCTCCATGTGCCTCTCTGTATCCCACCCCCGCTGTATATCTGTTCTGTTGTTACCTCTAAAAAGTGCTCCTTTATGCATATGTTTTGTTGTATACCTCTGTAAAGCACTCTGTTGCTTCTCAAAGCTGGGTCCATGCTCAATAAATACCATAACAATAATAACTCTAATCTAGAATAGGTTTAACAGGGAAATACATTTTTAAGCTTCTGTTTACCTTTCTGGAATCTCACTAAAACATAATAAGTTCTGAACGAAAAACAAATGGATCATAAAATGCCCATCTTTAGTTTATTATTAAGAATGAGGACATTAACACTCCAATGGTGATTGTCCATTGGCTTTGTGAAAGACGACTGATTTTGCGTCTGGGATGTTAATGTAAACCTGTTTTGTGTTTTACATTAAGAGAAAACAGCTGCAGTAGCTATGCTAATATTTATTTATGGTAATTGGTTAAAATGTTGAGTGAAAATGTAGAATGTGCTGCATGATGTTGAATTAATAGTGGGGAAATGCCATTAAAAAATACTTTTGCATTACTGTACATTGTTTTGATTAAATCCCAAATTGTGCAAAGTGGTCTGTTTACAGGGTAGGGTAAGGTGTATAGATGTTGGTAAAGGTAGTTGTGTTCTTAAAATAATGGAGTTTGGGTTCTGGGGGTGAGGAGGTTATTAGAGGGGGCAAGGGAAAGGAAAGAGTATAGAGGTACAGGGAATTTCACTCCATTTGTTATTCATGTAGCTATTCTAAACAATTTTTCTACTGGCACCCCCACTTCCATATTTGTTCTTCAACACACATAATAAGAGGGGATGGAATTATCGGGAGCTATTTAGTGCTTGCTTATTAGGTAGTCTGATGACTCTGGAGACTACGTCCCTTCTCCCCATAGGGCAGCTCCCTTCCCCATTGAGGCTAGGGAGGTGAGCCTGATAAGCAGGACCCTCCCTAGGGGTCTGGGCAAGTGGGACCTCACTAAGTGACTCCCTTCTTGGGGACAAGGACTCTCATTCTGCAATTAAACTCCCAGTCTAAGCCATCTTGTCTGCTTATATGGATATTAGAAAGACTGCGGCTTCTCCTGTAGAGACTATATTCAACAAAGACCCTTCTTTGTCTCTATTGGCTTCAGGTAATGTTGAACACTGCCTGAATACCATGGCCAAGGAAGATGAACACAACTCTAGTTGTTACAATGACATGCATAAAGGGAGAATTGTGAATGGAGGAGAGTCTCCAAAGCAGGGAAGAGAACAACCGCTATGGGGAGGCCCTTTAGGGGCAGAGCCACGTTGAGCTGCGGAGCCAGCAGTGACGTGTGTGGAGAGAGATCCGCGAGCTGGAGGCTGGACAGCGGGTGCCTTGACCGAGCAAGAGGACCTTTCAGGGAACGAGACTCGATGGAAAGACAGACATTTTTGGTGGCGCGACCACTGACAGTGGTGGGCCTGGGGCCCTGCAACAGACGCCCAGACCAGAGAGTGTTTACGAGTCTGGATCGCCAAGTTCTGCCCGACAAGCATCTGTTCTGCTGTAAGCTGCATCGTCCGGAACACAGTCCCTGTCAATTTGGAGATGCCAGACGTCCTACAAGAGTTGGCTTCATGGAATGCCGAAGCCAAAGCAGGTACGGAAAACAGTTGGAAAATTTTACAAACATTGCATGTCGCAGAAGGAAGAGCTGCAAAGTGTATGAGAATTGAAGCAATTTTACCATACATGCGGCCCCACGAAGAGAGTGAAAGAGATTGGCTGTTTCAACCTCTGCATACAATGTTCATTCAGGCTAGTGAATATTGCAATTGTAAAATAGACATTCGCGAGAGAACCACAGGAGTGTCGGTAACCCCAATACCCGATGGTGCGAGACTGAGAATTGTCTTGCCAAGTAACCCTAAAGGCATGTGTACATTTGAAATTGAATTTGAGAAGGGTACCAAAAAGGTGAGCGACTGAGAGTTGTTTTGCAAAGTAACCCTGAAGGGATGTGTGCATTTGAAAATGCAGGAGAAGAACATCAGAAGAAACAGTTTTCTTTATCAAGGGGGAACGTGAAATCCATTACAGAAGGGAATTATAATTTCTACTAAGCGACTCCATCTGGATATTGTGAGAAATATACTGCTGCACACTAAAGAACTTTAAGACTGTGAGAAAATCTAGTACAGGTGTGCCAGGCAGAAGCCTGCACTGAGTTGGTACGGCCAGTTAGTAGCTTGGTTTCGGACAGAAGACTTTTTTCACTTTGGACTTGATAAGGAAAACCCCAAGGCAGGGGGGAAACCCTACAGTAATGAAGAGTCAGGACACAGCTGAGAGGCAAACCAAGTTATTATTAGAGAAAGACAAACAGCAGAATACAGGCATACAGAATGACAAGTGACTGGTGTAATCAGTTGTCGGACGGAGAGCTCTCTGTGCCGGTGTCAGGTCAGAGCATTTCTTTTATAGCAATGCAAGTTTCCATGACGTTTGTAGACATTTGGTAATACTAGGAAGGAGACATTTGTGAAGAAGCCTTGCGGTTACATGCAGGGTACATTTTGTAGCAAGATCAGTACGCAACTTTGGCGTACACAACTTATACTCCTTATAAGGTGGTATTTGTACAATGCTATGGAAAGGTACTGGGAGCTGGTGTCTCATTGGTGCCAAGGGTAGGTAGCATTAGGTCGTGGCCTGCCAAGCCAAGGCGGGTTGTGGGCATGACAGGAGAGCCGGGTCTAGCAATAGGCCTCAGGCTAAGCCATGGTGAAGGATATGGGGCCTAGCAGGTGAGGGTGATTGCTAGGAGGTATATTATCAGGACTGAGTTACCTGTGGGCAACCAGACGTGGACTCCCTGCTCACCGTGCTCAGAGAGGCACAGCTCCACCTCACTGATGAGGCCCAACAAGGCTGAAACACGTGTATGGGGTTGCTGTTGGTACTCTTGTTCAGAGAGGAATTGCCATAGCATTTCGGTGCTGGACTGCCCATGTGGGCGGGACAAAGACTGATATGCAAATGGATATTTCCCATCTCGGAAAGGTACAGTGAGCAAAAAGCGTGTGCTGCAAACTCTCATCTCCGAACAGGTTATCATGCCATGTTCTTTCTGGAGAGGAGCGCCTGCTACCTTTTTTGAAATATTATCAGGACAATCCTGTCATATCGGACTTGAAGTGCAACCTCAATTTTTGTTTTGCTAGAAAGGGATCTTCCCTCATAAGTGATAGCGCTAGTTAGGCATCTTATTTTAATTTAAATAAAACCCATTGGACATGTCAATAACTTGTCTGGCTCCTAGTTTGCCACAGTAGCCTAGTAGAGCCTGGTTTTCATGACGCAAACTGCTACTAGTAGCTAGTTTTGACTCACCAGGCTAGTTGGTATCGTACAAATGTAGCTGCAACCGTGTGTTTCTGGAACTATGTATAAAGTTACTTTATGGGAAACCTCTCGAAGGCATTTACAGTATAATGGGCCTTATGTAACGGACAAGTCACAGTTTTCCTCTCACATGGTGGTTAGATTTGAGGCACGTTACGCAGCAGCTGCTCGGTACTCCATACTTAATGCTCCTGCTCATAAAACCTTAATTTCAGGAACACAACTTCATGGTCGACTTGAACATAGAGAAGGCATCTGACAAAGGGGTGGGGGGAGAGGAGAGAGTAAAGAAAGGAAATGAGAAAATTAAGTTCAAGGAGTAAAGTTGCATACAGGGGCTGGGCGAGGGAGGCCCAAAGCAACATGTAAGTCACAGAACTGTATGATGATAGGCATGACATGATAGGCATGATATGGCATTTATAACGCGCCTATACACAAGTGTTTGAAGGCGCAACAAGGCAAGGGAGGGGGAACAGGGGAAGACGGACAGCGATCCTACTAGGCCAGGTGTCATTCAGATCGCGCAAGGGAGGGGAAGGAGGAGAAGTGCGGGGGGGGAGTGGAAGAGGAAAGTGCAGTACATGGGATAAAGAACAAAAAATAAATAACAATAAGTAAACAATAATGAAGTGCTGCCAGCAGGTGGCAATTGAAAGAGGTAAGTGCAGACGTCAGTGTCAAGTGCAGGTAATGGGACCGTAGGGATACAGAAAACAGTCACCAAGTGCAGGGATTGTCAGGAACCGACTAGCGGGGGAGTGGATCTGGCCCAGAGAATCAGAGGTGGCCAGGTAACCAGTGCAGTTCCGGTGATAGCCAGGGAATCATTGTTAGGGAGAATTCTCTCTTTAGGCTGAATTTCCTAACCTAGTGAGTCCCCCAGCAGCTTTGCTGGATTTCTGGAGTTTGTTTGTTTCTCCTGCCAAGAGTGAGACTCTTTTTCTCCCACTCTTGGACATGATTTATGGTGTTCCTTTGACTGTGAATGTGTTTTATGGGCTATGGGGTCCTTTACTCCATAGGGTCTCATGTGTTTTTACTATGTGTGTTACACAGCACCCTCCGTGCAGTAATACAGGGGTGTCATAGTGACACCCCACCATAGACTCCATACCCTGGGACTGACTACTGTCTCCCAGGGCATGTAAAGTCACCATTGGCTTTACTAGTCCCAAATTATTAACAGAAACCAGTACAAACCATCATATTGTGGACGTACTGGTCGGGGCAATTTGATTGCCCCAGGGTCTGTTAGTCGAAGGGGCACGTCTCCGTCCCCCCTGATCGAGTTTTGGCTGGTGGCAGTGGATACTACTTTTTATATTCGACCGCGAATATATCCCTGTGGGATTTTCCCATTGTTCGAGGGTACCAACTTTAATTATTTAATTCTCATAGCCTCGAACATACCTCCGGTTTATTTAATTAATATTAATTCGCCGGTTGGTATTTTTTGCCAGGACTCGATTCTAAAATGGCGTTTGTGTTCTCTTCGGTGACTCCAACCCAATCGAGCCCTTTGTTCCACTTTGTGGCGGGCTTCTCCACAGAAGCCTCCAAAAGTGGTGCCACTCTGTCTGGGTACCACAGGGGATGTAGGAGGGGGTTTAGGCACCCTGGACTGAGTTACCTTGGTAACTCAAGTCGCACTCTTGTGTGATTGGCCCAAGTGGTGAGCCGGCCGGCTCACCACTTAGCATGTCTGATTGACAGCTAGGCTGAGTGAATGGGAATATGCTGCATAAAAACAGGGCTTTGGGGACTGGAACTTCAGAAGTCGCCACAGGACCTGAGAATCCGATGAGGGAGAAACTGAGCCGACCTACCACGACAATACCACCGGTGGAGCCCTGCGGAAACGACTCACCACTTCCCGACGACAGAGAAGATCTCCCGGCTGGAGAGGCTTCTTCCCCTGACTGGTGGGCACAACCAGTTTACCTTCTTTTCTTCGCACCCCAGACCGGTTTGTGGTTGAACTGCCCGTGCCAAGCACCCCGGCAGCCGGGTAGCCACTCACCACTGAACCGTGAATCAACGGACCGCTCTTTGTACCTGAGAAACTCCGCGGCTTGTTTCTTCCCTGGCAGTGCAACGGACTCCTGTCTTTCTCCCCGACGAGATCCTCTCTTCCCCCGGACGAAGCACCGACATGCATCCGCTGCCAGGAACAACTGCCCCCGCTGGAGTATTCTCACCACTTTAAGGTACCGTGTCCGCCAGGCCTCCCTTTCTAAAGATTGCTACAAGGTAATAATAACCCCTTAACCTTCTGGACTGGGCTGGCCGCCTTGACCCTCTAACTCAGGGGTGCACAACTGATTTTGACAGAGGGCCGAAAGTACCTTACATGAGGGCTATAGTGGGCCGAAAAGTAAATGTGGGCGGGGCGGTAGGCGGGGCGTGGCAGGAGGCTTTTTAAACCCCCAATTTGTACTAAACACATGGAAAAAGAATGTTTTTGAGGGGTAACGATTTTTATTTTCATTTCAAACTTACATTTTGTACTACACATTTTCCATTGTTATAATTTATTTCTATTTAGTTATTGTATCTCGCCTGTTTAATTAACTTATATATATTTTATTGACCCTAGATACACTATGCCCCATGGCCCCCTCACCCCCAACCAAACACTATGCCCCATGGCCCCCTCACCCCCAACCAAACACTATGCCCCATGGCCCCCTCACCCCCAACCAAACATTATGCCCCATGGCCCCCTCACCCCAACCAAACACTATGCCCCATGTTCCTCACCCCCAACCAAACACTATGCCCCATGTCCCTCACCCCCAACCAAACACTATGCCCCATGTCCCTCACCCCCAACCAAACACTATGCCCCATGTCCCCTTCACCCCCAACCTAACACTATGCCCCATGGCCCCCTCACCCCCAACCAAACACTATGCCCCAAGTCCCTCACCCCCAACCAAACACTATGCCCCATGGCCCCCTCACCCCCAACCAAACATTATGCCCCATGGCCCCCTCACCCCAACCAAACACTATGCCCCATGTCCCTCACCCCCAACCAAACACTATGCCCCATGTCCCTCACCCCCAACCAAACACTATGCCCCATGTCCCTCACCCCCAACCAAACACTATGCCCCATGTCCCCTTCACCCCCAACCAAACACTATGCCCCATGGCCCCCTCACCCCCAACCAAACACTATGCCCCATGTCCCTCACCCCCAACCAAACACTATGCCCCATGTCCCTCACCCCCAACCAAACACTATGCCCCATGTCCCCCTCGCCCCCAACCAAACACTATGCCCCATGGGCCCCTCACCCCCAACCAAACACTATGCCCCATGTCCCTCACCCCCAACCAAACACTATGCCCCATATCCCTCACCCCCAACCAAACACTATGCCCCATGGCCCCCTCACCCCCAACCAAACACTATGCCCCATGGCCCCCTCACCCCCAACCAAACACTATGCCCCATGGACCCCTCACCCCAACCAAACACTATGCCCCATGTCCCTCACCCCCAACCAAACACTATGCCCCATGTCCCTCACCCCCAACCAAACACTATGCCCCATGGCCCCCTCTCCCCCAACCAAACACTATGCCCCATGTCCCTCACCCCCAACCAAACACTATGCCCCATGTCCCTCACCCCCAACCAAACACTATGCCCCATGGCCCCCTCACCCCCAACCAAACACTATGCCCCATGGCCCCCTCACCCCCAACCAAACACTATGCCCCATGGCCCCCTCACCCCAACCAAACACTATGCCCCATGGCCCCCTCACCCCCAACCAAACACTATGCCCCATGTCCCTCACCCCCAATCAAACACTATGCCCCATGTCCCTCACCCCCAACCAAACACTATGCCCCATGGCCCCCTCACCCCCAACCAAACATTATGCCCCATGGCCCCCTCACCCCCAACCAAACATTATGCCCCATGGCCCCCTCACCCCCAACCAAACACTATGCCCCATGTCCCTCGCCCCCAACCAAACACTATGCCCCATGTCCCTCACCCCCAACCAAACACTATGCCCCATGTCCCTCACCCCCAACCTAACACTATGCCCCCTGGCCCCCTCACCCCAACCAAACACTATGCCCCATGGCCCCCTCACCCCCAACCAAACACTATGCCCCATGGCCCCTCACCCCCAACCAAACACTATGCCCCATGGCCCCCTCACCCCCAACCAAACACTATGCCCCATGGCCCCCTCACCCCCAACCAAACACTATGCCCCATGGCCCCCTCACCCCCAACCAAACACTATGCCCCATGGGCCCCTCACCCCCAACCAAACCCCCCAACTCAGCACACACACAAACATGCACCAATACAGACCCGAACCCCCACCCCCCAACTCAGCACACACACAAACATGCACCCATACAGACCCGAACCCCCCACCCCAGCACACAAACATGCACCCATACAGACCCGAACACCCCACCCCCCAACTCAGCACACACACAAACATGCACCCATACAGACCCGAACCCCCACCCCCCAACTTAGCACACACACAAACATGCACCCATACAGACCCGAACCCCCCACCCCCCAACTCAGCACACACACAAACATGCACCCATACAGACCCGAACCCCCCACCCATCAAATCAGCACACACACAAACATGCACCCATACAGACCCGAACCCCCCACCCCCCAACTCAGCACACACACAAACATGCACCCATACAGACCCGAACCCCCCACCCCCCCAACTCAGCACACACACAAACATGCACCCATACAGACCCGAACCCCCACCCCCCAACTCAGCACACAAAAAGCATTCAAATCAAAACATTCATACACATCCGACACACATCCGACACCCCCCACCCCCGCATCTCAACATACACACAAAATACATTCAAATACAAACATTCACACCCCCCCCACATCTCAACATACACACAAAATACATTCAAATACATTCATACACATCCGACACACCCCCCCGCCCCCGCATCTCAACATACACACAAAATACATTCAAACACAAACATTCATACACATCCGACACACCCCCCCACCCCCGCATCTCAATATACACATAAAATACATTCAAACACAAACATTCATACACATCCGACACACCCCCCCACCCCCGCATCTCAACATACACACAAACTTCATTCAAACACAAACATTCATACACATCCGACACACCCCCCCACCCCCGCATCTCAATATACACATAAAATACATTCAAACACAAACATTCATACACATCCGACACACCCCCCCCACCCCCGCATCTCAACATACACACAAAATACATTCAAACACAAACATTCATACACATCCGACACACACCCCCACCCCCGCATCTCAACATACACACAAAATACATTCAAATACAAACATTCATACACATCCGACACCCCCCCCACCCCCGCATCTCAATTTACACACAAAATACATTCAAATACAAACATTCATACACATCCGACACCCCCCCACCCCCGCATCTCAATTTACACACAAAATACATTCAAATACAAACATTCATACACATCCGACACACCCCCCCACCCCCGCATCTCAATTTACACACAAAATACATTCAAACACAAACATTCACACACATCTGACACACCCCCCCACCCCCGCATCTCAACATACACACAAAATACATTCAAATACAAACATTCATACACATCCGACACACCCCCCACCCCCGCATCTCAACATACACACAAAATACATTCAAACACAAACATTCATACACATCCGACACACCCCCCCACCCCCGCATCTCAACATACACACAAAATACATTCAAATACAAACATTCATACACATCCGACACACCCTCCCACCCCCGCATCTCAATTTACACACAAAATACATTCAAACACAAACATTCATACACATCCGACACACCCTCCCACCCCCGAATCTCAACATACACACAAAATACATTCAAACACAAACATTCATAAACATCCGACACACCCCCCCACCCCCGCATCTCAACATACACACAAAATACATTCAAATACAAACATTCATACACATCCGACACACCCTCCCACCCCCGAATCTCAACATACACACAAAATACATTCAAACACAAACATTCATAAACATCCGACACACCCCCCCACCCCCGCATCTCAACATACACACAAAATACATTCAAATACAAACATTCATACACATCCGACACACCCCCCCACCCGCGCATCTCAACATACACACAAAATACATTCAAACACAAACATTCATACACATCCGACACACACACCCCCCGCAACATACACACACAAACATAAAGCAAAACAAACCCGACACACAAACACAAACAGACCACTTACCGGAGACGTGCTGGAAGGCAGGCAGGTAAGCGGCAGGTAAGCTGGAACGCTGGAATCGCACTACGACTGGCGTGGTCCAAGGCTGAAATGCCTTCCGGGATCAAGTCTTATGGACCACGCCAGCCGTAGTGCTGGCCCTCCATTGGTGCAGCACACCCGCATTACGTGGCTCGTAGGAGCGACGTGATGCGTGTGTGTACTGAGCCAATGAGGGCCGGTGTTTTCACCGGCCCGGAAGACAACAAAGACTTTCCTAATTCATTAGGAAAGTCTTTGTGCCTCGCGGGCCGGTCAAAAGGGCATGGCGGGCCGCAACTGGCCCTCGGGCCGTATGTTGTGCACCCATGCTCTAACTGGTCCCTTTCTTTGGTCCAACTCCTTTTTGAACCATTACAAGATTTTTGTGCACTGCAACCGTGTGACCTTGGACACATTTTGTTTCGATCCTCTTAAAGCGGATCCGGCCTACTGACTCTGAATTCACGGTGTTACTTTGCCTTCCTCTCTTGTGTGTTCGTGAAAAAGTGTTGGGATCTGTTTCAATTTATTCTCTGCTTTTTCTCTCCCTTTTTAAAAACGAATTATTAGAGTTCCATCTACGTTAAGCGCTCACCGCTGTCTGAAAATAAGTGGGGCTTTACTTAAGACTTGTCTAATATTCTTTTAAGGGAGTGTATATCTTTTAGTGACCGTGTTTTTGAATTGCTTACTATTAGTGCCGGTGTGTTTTTCTAGATGTGGTTTTTAAATAAATAATTATATCTCTTTTACACCAAGCCCTGGTCAGTGGTTACTTGTTCTACTGTGTTCTCTTGACCTATTGTGAATACTCTGTATACTGCCTAACTCTTCTTGACGGAAGTCTGACTGCTCAGCCACAGCTACCAAGTGAATCTGTGTGGTACAGACTGCTACCAAGTGGGTTTACTGCCAAACACCTGTAGTCTTAAATCTTTTGCAGTGGTCCCAGAGGGAACTGCACAGGTTTCTGCCTAACAATCATCAAGGGAGAAGAGGAGAAAAAGTGGACGAGAAGAGAATCGTTTTGAGGTGCTTGCAGAACCGAAGATGATTCTCCTCAAGTTTCAGGGAGGCAGGGAAGCTGTTCCAGAGGGAGGCCCTAGCCGAAGAGAGAGATCTACCACCAGCTCGTTGCTTGGAGAAGCGACTGACCCTGAGGGAATTGGAGGCAGATGAGCGAAGAGCTCGAGAAGGAAGGTATTTAGGAAGAGATAGTTGAAGGTATTGAGGCCCCAGGCCCCAGATGGCCTTGTGGACAATGCAGAGGGTCTTGAACTTGATTCTTGCAACCACAGGGAGCCAGTGGAGAGATTTCAGTCCTGGAGAGATACGATCCCTGGGCTTGAGGCCAAGGACAAGTCTCGCAGTTCTGTTTTGGATAAGTTGCAAAGGGCGAAGAGTAAAGGCAGGCGGATTTAGAAAGCGGCTGTTGCAGTCGTCCAGCTTAGAGAGAACCAGGGCTCTGGAGACAGTGAGCTTCTGGTGAAAAAAGGAAGAATACCTCTGAGGAGGTGCAGCTGATAGTGTGACTTCATAGAGACGTCAGAGATGTGAGGAGAGAAGGAGAGGGTGGAGTCGAAGATGACACCAAGGTTCTTAGCTTCACAGGAACGTGCAGGTAGAGGGCACAGGGTGGGCGGGCAGAGTGAGAAAGGGAAGGTGGGAGCAGGTGTCCCAATGAGGAGGATCTCTGTCTTACTGGCATTAAGGCAGAGATCGTTGGAGGCACACTATTCCTGAATTGCGGACAGACAGCCTGGAGTTAAAGAAGGAGCAGAAGAGGCTGAGGGGAGTCTGAAGGACAGCTGTTTGCCATCTGCATAACACTGAATGTTAGAACAGAAGGTAGAGATGCGGTGGGCCAGAGGTGCCAGGTACTGGTTAAAGAGCCAGGGGCAGAGGTTAGACCCCTGGGAAACACCACACATAGAGGGAGAGCTAAAAGAGAGGAAGGACCCAAGTTAGACCTGGCAGGATCTATCTTAGAGAAAGGAGTCAACCAGGTGAGGGACTGACCAGTGATACCCAGGTTGTCAAGGAGACGATTGAGCAGGATGGTGTGGTTGACCGTGTCAAAAGCAGAGGATAGATCAAGGAGACTGAGGACAGACGGAAGGTTAGAGTGTAGATTAGAGAGCAAGTCTTCACAGGTGTTCAGGAGAGCAGTTTCCGTGCTTTTGGCTGCTCTGAAGCCAGGCTGGTAGTCATGGAGACAACCTACAGATTCAGTAAGCAGACTAAGCAGGGAGATGGCCAGCTTGCTTTTACAGGAGTTTGCCCAGGAAAGGAGTGATGGAAATTGGGTGGTAGTTTTCCAAAGAGGAAGGATCGGCAGAGGGCGTATTAAGGAGGAGGTGCACAAGGGAGTGCTTGAGAGGGAAGGGAATTTTCCAGTGGCAAAAGAGTGATTGCAGAAATCAGCCAAGGCTGGAGCAAGGGTGTCGATGTGGTCCTTAATGGTTCTGAAGGAGCAGGGGAACATCTGCTTTGAAGAGACTTTCATAGATCGGACTTGTCTAGAAACATCATTGGTAGTGAACAGGGAGAAGGAGGAGCTGGAAAGAGGAGAAATGGCTAGAGGGGGGCCTGGAGTGGTAGAGGGAGAGGAGGAGTAGGTAGAGGAGACAGTGGACAGGATGTCCTGAGTTTTAGTGGGGAAATGAGATGCACGGCCGTGCAAAGGGCCTGGGAGGGACCAGGAGAGGTGGAGACTGCAGCAGGATTTGCCAGCTCCTTGAAGATTTTGAAAAGTTTGGCTGAGTTGTTACAGGCCGCTGGGACGTGGGCTTGGATGTAGGCTCTCTTCTTAGCAAGGACAGAGGCCCTCATTACAACCCAGGCGTTAAGGGGTTAACGGCGCCGTAAACGGTGGTGGCGCCGTTAAACCCTTAACGCCTGATTACGAGGTCCCCTTGCGGGTGGCACTTTAACGCCTGCTTTTAGCAGGTGTTAAAAAACCAACCCGCAAAGGGACCTTGGTGCTAAGTACGGTGCCGCAATTTGCGGCACCATACTTAGCGCCTTCCCCATTCCCATTGAGCCCTATGGGGCAAAAATGGGAATGGGGAAGGGCCATGGCGGCATGGGGAATTACTGCCCCGCCAAACTCGGAATGGGGCGGTAATTCCCCATTCCGCCATGGCGGAGTCGGTAAGTTACCGGCATGGACCATGGTGCTATTAGCACCATGGTCCAACGCCTGGGTCGTAATGAGGGCCAGAGAGTCTGTGTTGCCTTTGGAGCAGACAGCAGGTCAGTTTGTCAGAGGATGAGCCTGATTCCCTCCACTGCCTTTCATCCACCCTACATTCGCGATTATGTGTGGTGAGGTCAGAGTCATACCAAGAGTTGCACTTGGATGCAGGCTTAAAATGGATCCTCATGACATGGGCAGGGACATCCAGAGTATTAGAGAATGAGAGATGAAGGTTGGAAAGGGCTGTGTCAGAGGGTGAGTCAGCCGCAGGTGTAGGAGGAGGAGAGAAGGTTGTGGCTAAATCCTCCACTGACACACGCTTCATAAGCCAAATGACCGAGAAGGTGGGAGGCAGTGCTGGGGTTGGATTAACCTGGGGGGCAGAGAGCAACAGGTGAGAGGAGAGAAGTAAGTGGTCAGTCCAAGAGAGAGGAGTGTTGAGAGGGTTGGAGACGGGCGACCTGACCAGGCGGCCTGTTAATGGTGGCCACAGTGAGAGAGAGGCCAGGGGAGATAGAGAGCCTGCACACCAGGCATTCAAAAGAGGAGTAGGCCTTTGTAGGAATGAAAGACACAGGGATCCACTCTGGGAAGATCAGGGCTACTCCACCTCCAGGACGGTTGATTCTGGGTTCGGAAAGGATCTTGTAGCCATCAGGGAGGAGAGTGTCAAAACTTGTGACAGAGCTTGCAGATCAAGCTCTTCGAGGAGAAGGCAGATGTCCAAGGAGTGTTTGACGGCGAGTGAGAGTTCCGAATAGCGACGTGGAGCAGGTTGCTACTTTTGCAAAACCCCTGTGGAGGGGTATAGGCATGTGGTACACCCTGCGGAGGTGTTAGAGGTGCCCAAGAATGTACAGAGGAACAACAAGGAGGAGAAGGCAGGGAGAGGAAGGAGAAGGCAGAGCAGCCAGAGAAGCAGTGGAGGGTGCCAGAGAAGTGGAGTAGGAAGGAGGTGGCAGACTAGCCAGAGGTGGGTGCCAGAGAGGTGGTGGAGGAGGAAGGTGGCGGAGGAGCCAGAGAGGAGAAGGTGGGTGTAGCAGGAAAAGGAAGGAAGATGATAAGACACAGGAAGCGTCTATTGTAAAGGAGGAGATTGGTCTGAGGGGCCTGGACCAAGACAGTACCATTTAAGTAGACATTAATGATGGTTTTGGAGGAGCTGAAGGGGGCCAGGAGGGCCTCCCAGTGTGTTCCACCATTAATGGGAGAGGAGGAAAAATGAGAGAGAACAGAGACAATATGGGGGGTCCTTAGGGATGGAGAGGGTACGACAAAGAGGATGTCGGCGAGGGTCTGTCTGGAGGAAGCACTGGTGTGGGTATCAGCAATAGGGAGACCTGGGTTAGAGACCAAGATGTCCCTTTTGAGGTTCTTCCTGCCAGACGTAGAGAGAGGGATAGGATAGTCGATAGAATGTCAGTTAGAGAAGATATGGGAGACAGAGAACATTATAGAGGGTGCAGGCATAAAATGAGGAGTGCGGGGGGGGCATCCCAGGCAGGCGGAAGTGACACAATAGGGGAAGACAGGAGGGAGGCACAAGCAGGCAAACAAGGAGGGAGGCACACGAGGGGTCACACGCAAGTGAGGGGGCAACTAGTAAGTACACCAGAGAGCAAGAACACTGTAACCTTTGGGGCCCCTAGAGGAGTGAGTCGAGAAAACAACGCAAGCAACAATTGTACACTACAATAGTACTCAAGGGCATGAGAATGCAATTACAATACAGAATACGCAAAACTGGTAATCCTAGGGGACAAGGAGGAGACATTCCGACAAACCACTTTGCAAATTGGAGACAGGCATCTCCAACTCCTCAAACATTTGAGAAGAGCAGGTTAATGAGAAACCAACTACAATACCGGTGACAATGCGATCCAAAACACAAGAGCCAATCCTGACAACCCAATACTTAGTTAGCTCTACTTTCAGAAATTGTTCTTTATTTCATTAAGTGGGTCAGAGCTGCACACTCACTCAGATACCCGGTGAAGTGGACCATTGTTTTGATGAATGTACATTACAAAACAATCTACTGTAAGCTGTAACATTTTAAGGAATCTTTCATCAATTTCTTGGTTGTAGTGTGGATTGGCATGAATTGTGGTGGTGAGTGTGCGTTCTCCGAAAGTCTGCGACAGAGGCCTCCCCCTGTGGAAGTGGAGGCATGTGGACTGAAAATATCTGATTAATGCAAGTGAAGTAATTTAGTGTTATTATTTTACGCTTTTGACACTTTTTTGTATCCCCTTTTTATCCCTCCTGTTTTCTTTTGGACCCCAGCAATGCCAATATTTGAGATGGTGTAACGCTTATGCAAAATGCGAGCTAAAGCAACATGGCCCTGGTGCGCAGCCATCTTGGACACTCATCTCCCATCACCGTAATGAAAGCCTATGTTTTTCGTGGGCTCAGTAGAGTAAACGTGCATCCCGGCAGCGAAGGCAAAGCAAGGTCACATAAATATTGTTGCTGAGTGGACTTACTGTGGAGAATAGTTATTGTATTGTCTGCTGAAGGATGAGCCAGAGAGGGAGTCGGAGCACTCTGCAGGTGCAGTGATAAGGGGACCTGGGAGAATGTGAGGAGAGGAAAGCTGGGGTTTTCAACTTCTAGCTGGTTTTTTCCACTCTTTGCCCCCTTCCACTTGTGATCTGCTCTTCGGCCGAGGGCAGTCAGAAAGGAGAAGGGTGGGGACATGCCCCCATAAAGAGAAGAGGTTTTTTTCCTCTGTGGTTAGCAGTTAGAATCTGGACTCCGGGGTGATGCAGTCTCACTTAGAGGGAGGATGCTCCGCTCCAGACCCCGTTATTACGCGTGATCTCTTTGCCTACCTGCTCTGGGACTAAGCAGTGTCATAGTGGCCAAAATGAAGGTGTCTTCTGCAACATTGATAACGGTGATGCTCTCTTTTTCTATGTTTCTGTATAACTGACTATATGTTTATTTTATGTATGCTGTGTCCATATATAAGGAGTGAATAAAGAGCCTATAACGAGCCATTTACATTTTTTACCATAAGTAATGGTCTATGTGTGATTTTGCCTGTCTGAGTCCAATAACTTGTTTTGCCAGGGCAGGGGAAAGGTAAGTCTAAAGTTCTCCCCACGTGGCCAAGCAAAAGCAAAACAGATGGGGACTGTGACAAATTCAAGGAATTAATCCCCTCTACCCAAGGGAAAGCCCCTCCCTTTGGGACTAGGCAGGTGAGCCTGCTAATCTTAACACCCCCTAGGAAACAGGGCAAGCAGGATTCCAGTGGGAAAACACCCCCGCCCCCTTCTGGGGACATGCAATCCGTAAATAGGGATAAGTTACCCTCCCTTATCCTGTGGCCCTCATAGTTTTGGTGGTTACATGGGAATTAATGAGTGTAATGACTTGCCTCTTTTTTACACTGATGGCTGGTATGGTTTGACCCCTTGCCGGCACCATCTTATATGTGAGGCAGAGAATGGGACAAAACCCTCTCCCCTCGTCGCACTGGAGATAAAGTCCCAATAGCAGTGGAACCAGGAGAGAGAGGATCCCACTGGCTTCAGTGCGGGAAGATGCTCACAAAGCAGGACCGAAGGTGAGAACTCCTGCTGGTAGGTGTGGCAGAGGGAGGAGGGCACTCGCCTGGCATTATAAGACGAAGCATGGAGAAGCTGGCAGAATGTCCAGCTCCCTTTGCTGAGATCTGAACCAGAGAAGCCCGGTCTCGGAGGGTCTCCCTGTATAGAGCGCTTGGGTAGCCACTGAGCAAAGCCGAGACAAACTGGTACCGAAATACCACAGAGCTGCAGCGGGAATGGAGGAGCTACGCCAAACCGTGCAGAGCCGCCAGAAGAAGCCAGGCAGAAAATCCGCACTGGCCGACAAGAACGCCTACCAGGAGGAGCACTGTGTGAAGAGACGAGGTTATGCGGTTGCTCCTGGGAGCCAGGTGAAAGGGCAGAAAGGCCAAACCAGATACCAAGGCAGGGTGGCAGCAAACAAATCCCAGGAAGGGGTGTGAGACCCGAGACCCCAGGGTGAGGTAGAAGAAACCAGAGCCCTGAGCGGGCTAAGCGAGATCCAAATCCAGGAGGGGGTGTGAAACTCGAGACCCCAAAGCAGGGTAGAAGAAAGCACAGATCAGAGTGGCCTAAAAGAGATCCGACCCCAAAAGGGGGGTGAAACCTACGACCCCAGGGCGGAGTCGAAGAAAGAAGACCACAGAGTGGGCTAAGAGAGCTTGACCCCAAAAGGGGTTGTGAAACCAGAGACGCCTGGTTGGGGTAAAAGAGCCCAGAGAGGTCTGAGAAAGATCAGATCCCAAAATGGTGTGTGAAACTGAGTCCTCAGAGGGGGGTAGATGACAACAGAGTCCAGATTGAGCTGAGTAAAATCCACTCTCAATGCAGGGTGTGAACCCAAGACCCCAAAGAGGAATAGGAACCAAACGGTTTCCGAAAAGGGGCCCCTAGTCATCCAGAGGGGGAAGGAAATACATTTTGTTGACTGCTTTACTTGAACTGTGTACTGAGCAAGAAACATTTACTGGTGACTTTCTTTGAACCCCCTTCTAAAACAGACACATTTCTGTGGGTGGAATGCCCTTATGATAGCTTTTTGTTTAAATTAGGTCATTTTGTTTTATAATGGTCGGGACATGAATCCTGATAGGTTTCTAGACGATGGACAGGCATTTTTGACGTGCACCCTTTTGGACTCTTTCTTTTCCTTAAGTGTTGTAGGACCTAGAATCTTAGGGATAGAATAGGGTTTTTGTTGTGTTCAAATAAAACCACACTTCCAAAATGTCATCTTGTCAGTCTCCTGATTGTGACTTGCCACAGGATGTCGGGTGCGATTGCAAAATACTTTATACTTAGAAGGTTTCCTAGGGGAGGGGACCTCGGTCTCTCTGGGTTTACAATTCTCATGTTGCATTAATAAAAACTAAGCTGTTTGAGGTGTATTTGACTCCTGTGGTTTCTCTTCCATGACTAGGGGCATATAGCTGCACTTTGCATGGCTTTTAAATGGATGCATGACTAAGACTTGCCTCGTCCAGAGAACAGAGGATCCAGCATATCTATCTAATCAGAGGTCTTATCAAATCTCTCATTCTTGAAAACTAATCCAGCTGTGAAGTAGAGTAGTGAGCAAACAGCCTTATTTGGGGTTTACTACCTGCAAGACCTACACAAAGTGAATTTGCATAACCCACCTTTGAGTTCATCAAGGCCCCCGCAACTACTGAACAGTGTCTGCAGAAACTCTTTCTCCCCTTCTCTGTATCACTTCATCTAACTTCTAATATTTCCCCCTCCATATGTCCCTCTTTCTGTCGCTCCGTTCTGTCTCTCCTCTGTTTTTCCTCCTCCATCACTACACACCCATAGGTCTCAGAGCGCGCAAATAAGAGAAGACATTATTATCCCACAGAGGGGTACTCATTTTATCGACTTCAGAAGGATGAAAGGCTGAGTTGACCCTGCCGGGATTCGAACCGGCCACAGCAGTTTTCACACCCCCCCCCCCTCTCCTCTACTCACTGGGGAGTGTGATGCCGGTCGGGGTGGAAATCCCACAAGAGAAGTTGGAGAAGGAATTAAAGTCTGCACTGAGAGTTTGTAAGGAGGACGGACTCTAAATGCATAACACGTGGTTAATCTATGAGGATTTCACTCTGTTATGCTGAAACACCACCCTTAAGGCTCCATATGGATCTGAATGCGTTACTTCCACGTATCTCAAAGAGGGGGCCTCGCTTGGCTGAAAGGTTCGAGATATGCATGTCGTTAAGTGTTGCACTGGCAGGCAAGCACCGAGGAGAGTTGCTTCTTCAGCTAACCCAAAGGTAATTGGCAAGGTGCGAATGGTTCGCGAATGTTTCTCGTGCAAATTGGGTATATGGCCTTTGCGCCATCGTATCTTCCTTATATCAGTACTGTCATGTTCTCATCAATGTTGATGCCCTCTTTGCATGGGCATATCTAGTAACTGGGACTTGGTACAACCCAACATCCTTTTTTGATTCCATCAAATAGTACATGCCCTCCTACGCATGGGGCCTCATTATGAGGTTGGCAGTAACTCGCTGGTGCTACCGGAGGGTTGCCGCCAACCCCATAACACCGATTCCGCCGCCTGATATCCCGGTGCCACCCGGATATTGCTAGTGGCGGCGGAACGGTAAATCCTCATTCCCATGGAGTCCTATGGAACTCCATGGGAATGGGGACACTGCAGCACCAGCACCGTTGCTAACGGTGCCAGAGCTTCAGTGAGAGACATGCCGGCAGGGGCCTGATTTCACAGCAAGTCAGGCCTGTCAGGAGTTACGTGCCCCTACTGGCATTCTTGTAATATTGCGGTCCAGAAAGGGTGCTGGCACGTTGCTACAGGCACCCTTATTTCCGAACCGCCGTACTTGGAATGAGGCCCATGGTCTTGTAGGTCATGTATGCCTGTGTCTTTTTTCAGAGTGGTGTGGTCCCACATTCTGGCCCAGTGGTACATGGATTGCTAAGGGTTGCACTGCTCTGCAGGGCATCGTTTAACCCTTGATGACTTGGCCTTGAAGATGTGCTCTACATGATCAGGATGGTACAGAGATCACAATAACTGTACGCAACTCCGTAGCAGGCTGTGTAAGCCCCAGGCTTTGTGCCTCCGCTGCTGATGTACAATGTTGCAAGTATTTCATCGGCCACCTGAGGCTAGCAGATTGCCGAATTATAGCCACGAAAAGACCGGCCACGTCCGCTTGCATTATCTTTGACCCGAGACAGTTCTTTAGGGGGCAAACTCAACTTCAAGCATGTAAAATGCAGTCTACGACTGCAAATGCAAGACCGCTGCTTTGCAAATGGTTGTTTTCTTTTCCTTCTGCAACTTGTGTAGCTCAGGTTTTAAAATAGTGAATTCAGGAGGACATGTCCTAGAATGCAAAGAAAGAAACAGGACTGGGCAATCCTCTCCCAAATGGAGTGGGCGTGTCATCTTTCCATCCGCCCACCAGCCCTCCAATGTTACGCCAGGCTGCCCTTGGAGATTAAAGCAATATTTTCATTGGGCCACGTGGTGCATTTGGGGAGATCGGCAGAGGAGATATGTAGGATTAAAATGTTAATGACTAGATGATGCATTAATCTTTCATGTGCTGTTTGTGTGACCCCACAGGGCACGCGCGGTATTGTTACAGCAATTGCTAAATTGAATATGTTCTGCAGCCTGTTTCCCTAAGCCCTCCATTCCATTATCTCTGTAGCGACCTCAAACTGGCACTACTCACCTTCCCCAGACAGCAGATCACGTGTAAGGCACCCTGGGTGTGCATTGTAGTGTTACTGCCTCTGCATTGCATCCCTCCCAGTTTGATATCAAGCATTGCCAATGACAATAGGTCGGCTTTTGTTAGGGATCACGTGAATAACTGAATTGAAAGATGCCCGAATGAGCGGGCGGCGGATATAGTTGAATTTGTGGTTGGATGAGTGTATACATATGGATGGATGGCGGATTGATGAGTGGGTAAAAATTAGTGGAGCTAATAAGGCAGTTTTGGGGAGTTGGGAGCAAAGATTACCAAATACTTCGGGAGATTAGTAAACTTGGGCTCTAAGCATAACAGAGCCAGAAACTATGCTTGGGGGACAGAAGTTACATATACATCTCTTTAGTAGGCACATTAACCCACTGAGATATCTCATCAGGATCCAAGCCTCGGCCCTCAATGTTACAGAGATCTCTGTGGCAGGTGCACTCATCTACTGAGAACTCCTGCTGAGGAGAGGGGACTGTCTGCTTGGAGATATCTGTACTACATATGGGGATTCGTGGGCAATAATGCCAGTTCATATGTCCCAAACCAGAAACTAAATCGCCTCTTGGAGCATGAATAATTGGCGTTTAGTGGCGACCACTACTTACTGACATCACAGAAAACCTTACTTGAGTGTGAATAGGAATTCCATATTTTTACACATGTGCCTTGGAGTTGGGGAGTAGGGAGAAATTGACGTCTTCAGTGCTCCAGATAAGATTTTGAGGTGGGAGTATTTTGCTCCCTATTTTTAAACTTTGAGAGTAAATGTGTTTTCAAGAGAGTAAAAATGACTTTTCTCCTTTGCAAGAGAGTAAAATATATGTGACATCCAGCCGACGTGTGCAAAAACGGTTTGTAAATCATTACTATGCTGCAGCTTCCTGCATTGTGACAGAATACACCTTTCAGTATTTCTCTAAGGCCTGGCCATTTGATCACTTCTGTATATATTTAAAAGTTGGAAACACAAAAACCTAGCCAATTATATGGTAAAGCAAACATGAATTGTATTGTGTGTTTTGAGGTTCGATAGCAGAATTGTCTTTTGATGTTTAATGAAAATCCTCATTTCCTGGAGCTATTACTACCAAATGGTATACCAATGTTATGATACAATAGTGAGAGAGGAAATGACTCCATGCTAAATTCTATGTCTAATCTCACGGTCAAATGGTTATTTATTTAGCGCTTTTGGCAAAGTACAGTACATAGAACATGTTTATCACAATTATCCCCAAACCGAAGTCGGTACACCTTTTAGCGACCTCGAAAGGATAAAAGGCTGATTTGGCCTTGCCGGAATTTGAACCTGTAACCTACAGATCACGCATAGATCACAGCAATGAGTGCTCAACTGGCTGAGCTATCTTTATGGATAACATCCTTCAGAGGTTGGTAAACTGAGTATCGACTGAGGTATAATAAACACAGTGTGTATATGTTGGACAAACCATGTATGAAGTGCTACATAAAGTTAAATACCTATCTGGATTATCACAGGGACAGGTTTTGCTGAGTTTCTATATAAATTACAAATTTAACTTTCATTGGTTTGTTTTTGAACAGCGCTTGCACTTCCTGGAGAGTCTGGTTTTGGTTGTTTTAATTGTAGTCTTGAAGATTCGAGAGGCTAGAACACCTGTGATTGGTGTGATGACAATCACTCACCCTTAAGCAAAGACCCTCCTGCCACTGACCATTTATAGTAATGTACCCAATTGACTGCAAGGTTAAATGGATGTAAACTAGACCGTGCATACTCCTCATTTTACACACTGTTTTTATAATTAGAGTGTAAATTAAATTATACGTGTAAAAATGATCTGCCTTTGCACGATTATGCACACAGCACAGGAACCCTGAAAAAAAGCATAATTTGTTACAAAAGATTACTTCTCAATTGCAACTTAGTTTTCCATCTTATTAATTATACAATTCTAAAATGCTAGGAAAATAAATATGCACATTACTTCTATTTGCTCCATGAGCCTCATCACAGCAGACGCTGAGTGGAAAGAGACCATTCCTTTTGATCAGTGTGCAGTTTCTTTTTTTGAAAGTCTTCAAAGAAATACATTCTGCTTCAGAGGCTTTCATCCATGGCTTGCAATTACAACAATGTAGATAAAAATCAGAATAAGCATTCTGGCTTCTGTCAAATAACCTGACCTTTGCACTGCCCTCTGCTCTAAACGTTTGTGTGTATATGTACATAGGAAAATAATAAAGCTGTAGTATTTACAAGATTTTCATGCGTAAAAAGGCCTGGTACGCACGTTAACTGGAGGCCTGTCTCCGCGTGTGGGTGCATGCAGGAAAGAGTGCATGTGCTTTTGCTGAAGGGAAATGATCGGGCAGAGGGATGGAGGCAAGGTGTAGAAACATGACATGTCTACAGGTGATCCACAGAAACGTGATCATATTGGTAAAAAGGTTGACTTCACCAATGAAAAAAAGACAGTCAAAAGAAATCCCAGAGAACTGTTATGCTTTTTGAAGTCTTTACTGGACCTCACAGCGTTTCTGTGTTACTCCTTGATCAATGATACAAGAGTACTTTTCATGATAGCCGCTGTGTACCATTCCAGGAGTTCAGCATAACAGAATTTCTTCCTACTGGAAACATCCTAGGTGACCATCTCATATCATCTGCATAGCAAAAAGCATCTAATTTATTATGCTATACCTGAACTATCTCAGGACACCTGCAAAGTGCAAAAAACCATCCATCACACCTTATCTGGAGCATCCCAGGATGCAGGAGAGCATAGTGCACTGTGACGAAGCCAGGAAATGAATCCCCTCTCCCCAAGGGGGAGCCACTCCCTTTGGAACTAAGGAGATGCATCTGCTAAGCTTAACACCCCGTAGGGGACCTGGCTAGCAGGATCCCACTGGGGGTCACCCCACATCCCCTCTTAGAGCAGAGGCCATCCCTTGATTGTCATATATCTTACCCTTCCTTGTCTCAGGGAGCTAATATCTGTATTGACTATATGGGAATTGCAAGAGACAACTGTATAAACATCCCTAGAGAAGTGGGTAGTGTTGTTGCTGACCTTTTACTGTTGCCATACTTGACTCTAGCACAGGACCTGTGGGATTGTCTCATCTTGTTGTAGAGAGGAACATTATGGTCCTGTGATACTGGCACAGAGAAGAGCAGGTGATAGAGACGCAAGCCTGCAGAGTAACGCAGAGGCGGGACCATCCCCCGTCGAGGCGGAGCCAGGAAGCAGCAACATGGGAGGAGAGCGGAGGAGCAGGACAGCCTGCAGAGTACTGCTGCCTGTAACCAGACCAGAGCTGGAGAAGCTCAGGCTCGCCAAACAGAAAAGAGGCCCGACCGCCCAAACAGTGTTGACCAACGCTTGCTGGAACCAATGCCAAAGGGACGCTTGAGGTGCAGCAGCGGGAGAAGGAACAGATTAAGCAGCGCTGTGCCCCGTGGAACATGTGGGGCGCTCGCCAGGAACGGAGCTTGGTTGATTGGCAACCTGAGGGCTTACCAGCAAGTGGCATGCTCACACCTGCATGCATTTGCCTTTTTTTAAAACAAAAATCTGGAAGTGCTTATTGGTGTTGGGGCGCATATGCACAGTGAGGAGGCAAACTATTTACTCTAAGGTGGCTCCTATACTAACCGAACATGTGCTTGATTTCCATATGCTGTAATGTGGGAATGCACTGCTATGCTCGGAAGCAGTGGGCAGTCGGACTGATGGGTCTGATGTAGTTATTTATTTATTTATTGTTTGCTTGTTAGGCGCTCATACAGGAAATGCATTCTATTTCAAAGCGCCCATGCGTTGTCATGTGCTTGATATAATGTAATGCAGCGCAAAAGTGAAAAACACATTAGCAGCCTAAAAGTGTGGTTCTCAACGCTATCCCCTGCTTGCGCAGCTCTACTGGCTCTTAAACAATGGCCGCTGTTGGAACTGAGTTTTCAGCAAGGTACACACGTCATGCTTGACTGAGCAGCTGGCCGCCTTCCTCTAAATATGTATCTGCAATAGGCTGGCATAGATCAAGCTCTCTGTTTCAAGACCTAAAAATGAGTTCCAATAAATGTGTTATGATCGTGCCTGTTAGTTTCGCTTGTGTTTAGTAGAGTCAACGTGATATTGCTAGACGTGTTAGAAGCCACACAACCGCCAAGATCTAGTGTAGTTTCCACGAGAGTATTCGGTATGGGCTCCTCCTACTGGAGACAAACATGCAGACATCTCGATTGGGAATGAGCTTTTAAAAAATAATGAATATGTCAGCTTTTTTATTTGTGCCCATTGCAGACACAAATTCATGCATGTTTACACAAGCAGCTAATGGCGCCCTAGATGTCTTTGGAGTCTCCTCTGTTCACCCCAGACTTCTAGGGCGTGCAGGAGAGGCGTGCCGTGGCACCTGTGCGTAGTCTCACCAATGAGTCCTTGCAAAGCTCTGCTGTCCTTTGCTCACGTCTCTCACTGCATATCTCTGCTTTTGTATTCTGCGCAGGGCCATTATGGAAAGAAAACTGGCTGCTTCCGTCAATATTTTGAGCAAGTCCGCATCGCTGTAAGTAAAACATTGACTTTTTTTAAACGGTTGGAAATGTGTTGCGAGGGATGTGGACCTTGCCCTCTAGTGTCAAATGAACAGAAGGCTGCATAACTAATCTCATTGTTATTTTACTGGAGATTACAGTACTGGAGATAGCGATGGGTAGTAGTGGGTCAGGTAAGGAAGCTTAGAGATGGAATGGTGGGGCACAGGGGCACGGGCACAAAGAATGTAGAACTAATGTACATGGCACCGTTGGCTGGGAAACGTAGAAGGCGCGCAGCACAGCAGTACAAGGGGGGTGGCACAGGTGGACTCGGCACTAAGGTTCATGTTAAAGGGATTTGTACCACGCACCGTCACCAATGGAGTTGGTCCCCAGGTGCTCCGGCGGATCTGCAAACAAGAAGGCGGGTTGGGTTAGTCGGGTGAAGAGGGAGTAGGAAAGTCAGAGAAGTGGTGTGCTGTTGGCGGCTTCAGCTCGGTTTTCACCATATGCTGAGCCTTGGTTTGAATACTGGACCGATGCGAGACCTCGTGTGCTGTTTCTGCGGTTTATGGGTTGCTTGTTTGTTGTTGCGGTGTGGTTAAGTGCGTGCGGTTTGGTGCGCGAGAAGATGGTTGTGTGGATTTTCGGGTGAGTTAGGTATGCAGAGATTTGAGCATAGGGTTAGTAGGTTATATAGCCTAGTGCTTACAGATCTTGTTCTATGTACTCAGTTGTCCTGTAGGTAGGCATAGTTTCCACTTTTCTTTCTTATCCATCTAATTGTAAGGAATGGTTGCGTGGCGCGTTTCCATCTGTGTTGCATTTGAACTCAGTGTAACAGGACCGGGTGTCCGTCTAGTCCCCCCCCCCCTCTTTGGTACTGGTGCTGTAGATTAGCAGTCACCTACTCCCTCGCTATTTCCGTCGCTTGCCTATTGGTGATGGTACAAAGGTGATGGCAACTTGATATGTAATAAAAAGGAGGGACCTGAAAGGTGCCCGACTGGGGCTAATAGAATGAGAAAGCAAGTCAAAAGGGAAGACAGATAGGAGGAGCATTGTATTGGGTATAGAGATGAAGGGGCATGGCACGACGGCAAAGAGCAAGGGCTTTGAGATTGAAAAGTGAATGCTGCAGGCAGTGCAAATCACATGGCCTAGTGCTGGGTACATGGATAGAACGTCCATGGCACATTAGATGTAGGTGGGAGGGGCACTGTACTATAATAACACTGTGGGCCTCATTCCGAGGTTGGAGGTAGTCATGGCGCTATTAGCTATTAGCGCCATGACTACCTCCAATACCGGTACCGAGTCCGCCCTCGTTCAATGGGGATTTACTGGTCTATTCTGACGTTTGCGGGACCGGTAAGTCCCCATTGAAAAAGCCATTCCCCATTCCCATTTCAGCCCCCATAGGGCTCAATGGGAAGGGGGAAGGCGCTAATTGCGGTACCGTTGTTAGCTCTGAAGTCCCTTAACGGGCCCCGTCCATAACACCTGTTAAAACCAGCCAACTATCTTTCTGTCCATGCTTTACTCACTTTCTCCCTCACTCCCCCTATCCCTCCGCTCACTCCCTCTTCTTCCCCCATTTCTTTCTCTCAACGGGATCTCCGTAACTTTAGCCCTTCTCTCTTCTTCGACACCTGCTCTTCCTCCCTTCCCCTCTTTCTGGCTTCTATCCTGTCTCTCCTCCTCTATCTCATCTTGTCTCGACCAACTTTACCCCCCTTCCTCCTTCCGCCCTACCCTTAAACCCTCTCAACCCTGGCTCTCTCCTCACCTTCTATCTATGCGTCACCTCCTTCGTCAGCTTGAGCGACGCTGGCTCAAGCTCCGCTCTCCTGCTAATTAGGCCTCCTATTTCTTTTACCACTCTCTTTATGACTCCTGCCTCAGCTTAGCTAAACGTACCTATTATTCTAACCTTCTTCAATCCCAAGCCTCCCATCCACGTCGCATCTTTCAGACCCAATCTTGTCTTCTCTCACCACCCACTCCTGACCTCTCTACTAATTCTTCTCTCTCCCCTTCTGACTTTGCCGACTTTTTCTATTCCAAAACTCACTCTCCCTCTGTCATAACATTCTTTGCTCCCCTTCTTATGCCCCTCCTCCCCCTTTTCTCCCCATCCCTTCCTCTTACTTGCCTGACCTCTCTCCTGTTACTCCTTTTGATGTCTCCCTCCTCCTGTCCAAAACTCACCCTACTGTTGCCCTCTCTGATCTCCTCCATAACCCCTTATTCCTAAAATGTACTCTCTTCTCATTCTCTACCTCACCTCCTTCTTCAATATCTGTCTCTCCTCTGCCACCTTCTCTTCCGCCTTCAAACACGCTAACATCATCCCCATTTTGAAGAAGCCCTCTGCTAACCCCCTTCTTGCATCCAACTTTCGTCCAATCTCGCTCTTACCATTTCTCTCTAAGCTTCTCAATTGTCTAGTCTACTCTCAACTCTCTACGTTTGTAACCAATCTCTCTCTTCTTCCCCCCTCTCAATATGAATTCCGTCCTAAACACTCCACTGAAACTGCACTCACCTACGTTCTCAACTCCCTCCTTACTGCTCGCTACTCTAAGCATTCCTCTGTCCTCGTCCTCCTCGACCTCTCTGCAGCCTTTGATACCGTTGATCATCCCCTACTTCTCAACACCCTCTCTTCCTTTGGTATCCCTGGCTCTGTCCTCAATTGACTCTCCTCATACCTCTCCAACCGTTCTTTTGCTGTCTCCTGGGGCAGTCGTACCTCTGCTACTCTCCCCCTGAACTTCGGTGTTCCTCAAGGCTCCGTTCTTGGCCCTTTCCTTTTCTCACTTTACACTTCCCTTCTTGCCCCCATCATTTCTTCTTTCGGTATATCACACCATTTCTACGCTGATGATACCCAGCTCTACCTCTCCTTCTCTTCTTTCACTCCTGAACTCCACCTTAATCTTTCTTCCCGTTTTACTGCAATCAAGAACTGGATGTCATCTAATTTTCTCTCCCTCAACACTGAAAAAACGGAAGTCTTATTCTTCCCCTCTAACACGCTTCCCTCCTCCATCTCCCCCTTCTTTTATTCTCTTTCCCCCTACCAACCACCCTATCTCTTCCTCTGCTTGCAACCTAGGCCTCCACCTCGGCTCCTCCCTTTCCCTTACACACCACATTTCTCTTACCTCCCATGCCTGTCGCTGCCACCTTTTCAATGTTCGCAAAATCTGTTCCTCCCTCACCATCCATGCTACTAAACTCTTAATCGCGTCCCTCATCTTCTCCCGGCTTTTCTATTGTTCCTCTCTTCTCTTCGGTCTCCCCGCCTCTTATCTTGCCCCCCTCAAATCCCTATACCACTCTGCTATTCGCACCCTTTGTCTTCTTGCCCCACATGATTCCATCTCCCCTTCGCTTTCTTATCTGCTATTCGCACCCTTTGTCTTCTTGCCCCACATGATTCCATCTCCCCTTCGCTTTCTTATCTGCTATTCGCACCCTTTGTCTTCTTGCCCCACATGATTCCATCTCCCCTTCGCTTTCTTATCTGCTATTCGCACCCTTTGTCTTCTTGCCCCACATGATTGCATCTCCCCTTCGCTTTCTTATCTGCTATTCGCACCCTTTGTCTTCTTGCCCCACATGATTGCATCTCCCCTTCGCTTTCTTATCTGCTATTCGCACCCTTTGTCTTCTTGCCCCACATGATTGCATCTCCCCTTCGCTTTCTTATCTGCTATTCGCACCCTTTGTCTTCTTGCCCCACATGATTGCATCTCCCCTTCGCTTTCTTATCTGCTATTCGCACCCTTTGTCTTCTTGCCCCACATGATTGCATCTCCCCTTCGCTTTCTTATCTGCTATTCGCACCCTTTGTCTTCTTGCCCCACATGATTCCATCTCCCCTTCGCTTTCTTATCTGCTATTCGCACCCTTTGTCTTCTTGCCCCACATGATTGCATCTCCCCTTCGCTTTCTTATCTGCTATTCGCACCCTTTGTCTTCTTGCCCCACATGATTGCATCTCCCCTTCGCTTTCTTATCTGCTATTCGCACCCTTTGTCTTCTTGCCCCACATGATTGCATCTCCCCTTCGCTTTCTTATCTGCTATTCGCACCCTTTGTCTTCTTGCCCCACATGATTGCATCTCCCCTTCGCTTTCTTATCTGCTATTCGCACCCTTTGTCTTCTTGCCCCACATGATTGCATCTCCCCTTCGCTTTCTTATCTGCTATTCGCACCCTTTGTCTTCTTGCCCCACATGATTGCATCTCCCCTTTGCTTTCTTATCTGCTATTCGCACCCTTTGTCTTCTTGCCCCACATGATTGCATCTCCCCTTCGCTTTCTTATCTGCTATTCGCACCCTTTGTCTTCTTGCCCCACATGATTGCATCTCCCCTTCGCTTTTTTATCTGCTATTCGCACCCTTTGTCTTCTTGCCCCACATGATTGCATCTCCCCTTCGCTTTCTTATCTGCTATTCGCACCCTTTGTCTTCTTGCCCCACATGATTGCATCTCCCCTTCGCTTTCTTATCTGCTATTCGCACCCTTTGTCTTCTTGCCCCACATGATTGCATCTCCCCTTCGCTTTCTTATCTGCTATTCGCACCCTTTGTCTTCTTGCCCCACATGATTGCATCTCCCCTTCGCTTTCTTATCTGCTATTCGCACCCTTTGTCTTCTTGCCCCACATGATTCCATCTCCCCTTCGCTTTCTTATCTTGGCTGGCTTTCCTTTCACTCCCAACTTAAATTTTACTTCTTCTGCCTCGTTTTTAAATCTCCCATGATCTCGCTATCCCCCACCTCTCCTCTCTCATTTCTTTCTACACTCCTTCTCGCTCCCTCCGGTCCGCTGATCTCTTCCTACTCACTGTTCCTCCATCCCCTTGTGCCTCATATCGTTTCCGATCCTTTCAGCTCCTTGCCCCCCTACACTGGAACTCTCTTTCTCTCTCTATCCGCTCCATTTCCTCTTACTCCGCCTTCCTCGCCTCTTTGAAATCTTTTCTTCTTCACCCCCCATCCTGACATCCCTCCTTAATTTCCCCTACCTCCCTCCTTCATCCCTCATTCCTTCCATCCCTCCTACATCTCCCTATCGTCCCCATTCCTCCTTCCCCTCCCCATTAAATCTCATCTTCCTGCGCCGCCGTGACTTCCTTTACTTCTTCCCTCTTTTCTTCCTCAGCTCTATTTCTCTTTTATTGTCCTCAGTAAATTGTTCTACATACAGTTTTTGGTGGTTTGTTTCATGTCTTGTAATTTTATGCTTCTATTTTATTCCATGTATTCATGTTGTTGTAATGTAAAGCGCTTTGGCGTAAAGCGCTATATAAACTTAATAAATATAAATAAATACAGATTTAAGGGGTCTGGGACACGAATACAAGAAATCATATTAAAGGGGTCTGGGACCTGAGCGAGAGAAACCAAAGTGGATGGGGTCTGGGACTCTAGGGAATACCTGGCAGGGGAGTATACCCGGACTGCCCAGCGAGCCACTGAGATGGCTCAAAGCTGCGAAAGGCCAGGGCAAGGGAGACATTCCCCCACCTTTTGTTGTACTGCTAAGAGAAGCCAGAGAAAGGCCAGGGGAAGGGAGACATTCCCCCACATTTGTTGAATTGCAAAAAGAAGGGCATTCTTTTGTTGATTAAGAAAAGACTTTGCCAAAAAGCATGCCACCTGGGTGTCGATCTCCTCCTTCCACACCCTTACAATGTCCACACCTTCTGACATCTTATCGCTTACAATAGTATCTTTTTTCTTTCTCCGTGCTCTTCACCTTCCAGTAAATCACTTCGTTAGAGGCAGCAAGAGGCCTGCATCCGAGTGCTTATTTGTTCAACGTATAATCACCAATGTATGTATTTCCTTACTCCAGGTATATTTGGAAAGGAGAAATAGAGGAAGCTACTGAAATACTATTGGTAAGTGTCATCATGTCTTCATAACTGTTTCTTATTACAATGCAACTATTGGTATGCATTATGGAAATTCAGTACTTTAAAGTCTTGTAACTTTTGCAGGGCCTTCAATACTTAGGGGCTAGATTCACAAAGACGTTACCATGAGTAAATCTTCCTTTCCCTTCCCTTGACTTGCGTATGGCAGTTACCTAGGGACACTTCTTTGACAAGCTGCTCCTTAATGCCCCATCCTCTCACTAAACAGCCCTCTCAATATATTGTAGGGTGAGTATAATTTTATAAACCAAAGCCAGTCCTAGAATATGTGTAGAGAACTGCTAGATATTATGAGGAAAACATTGTTCTCCTGTGCGTTGTTTTGTGGGTGCAGTGAAATCACACGTAGCCATAAGAAGATTCCAAAGATTAAATATTCATCTGTGATCTTTTCGCCCATTCATTAATTCAACAATTCTGCCCAAAATAATGTGCATTAAATATAATTTTCTTACTATGCCAAATTTGCATTTTAACCAGGTTTACTATAAATTTCATTTTGTAAACATTTGAACAAAAAAAAAAGAATCATATTGATTCTGCCCCTTATACGCTGACAGTGGGGTAGCCACTATTGCTTCTCTTCCGTTTACAGACCTGTCAACATTTAGGTGTCTTGAATATGGCCAGCAAAAGGTCTTTATTGCAGCTTAGAATATTATTAGTAATGACATTATAAAGTTGTAGGACTGTGAGGGTGCTCCTATAAATAAAATAAATATAAAATAAAAGAGGAATCTACCTGAAGTAGATCTATTTCTCTCATTCTATAAAGTCCTCCATTGTAGAAAAAGTGTTTCTTTAATAAATAGATAAGGTTTTGCTAATCAGGAATCAGAACCAGCTGCTGAACAAAGCTGCTATTTTTCTCATTCGAAATAAATACTACCACTCTCCCAGCTCAGTCTGTTTTCTAATACTGACAGAGGGGAGTGGCCAGACCGCTGTCTTTAACATGTATGGATTGCCAATTTAGTTAAGTGTCGAGAGACGGTTGCCAGGCCACTCGATGCTTGTAAAAGGAGTCTTTTGTAGATATTCAATGTTTTCCCCCAATAATTTCTGGAGTACAGGTTAACAGATTGCTAAATGCGGATGACCTAATCATAATGGATGAAACACCAATAGGGTTGTAGTGCCAACTGGACGCATTAGCGACGTTTTTGGCTGCAAATGACCTTAAGATCAATCCTTCAAAATAGAGTGTATTGATTTTTGGCAGGAAATCTGGGACGAAAGGGAAAGGAGGCAGTTGGTTTATTGAAGGATCAAAGATTCCAGTGATAACCCAAATGACATATCTGGGAGTATCAATAAATGACAGTTTTGCAGACATCCACCACAAGGTGGAGTTGAAAAGGAAAGCAAAATGTTTGGCAGTGCAAGCTAAGATCATCAAAAAACATTTCTGTAAATGTTCACTTGCCCTCATCATTACCTTCTACCGCACAAAAGCAATACCTATACTGATGGATGATTCCGAAATTTCTCTGTCCTGGAAAATCTGCAATGCACTTGAATGACCTTTTTGGAGATATGTTTTATCATTACCCAAATTCATCCCAGTCGCTATTATTAGAAGAAAGTTGGGCTTATCATCCTTGTATGTACAAACAGTTTGGAAGAGCCTTTCCTTCTATTGAAAATGTTTGGCACCGCCAATAGAAGGAGTGTTTACATTACTCAACCAAACAATCCATATTGGAAGTAATAGCTTTCTGGAGGAATGGTCTTCTAAATGTACCGAAATCCTGAGCAATATTAGGAGGAGTAACAAGTTACTAATAGAAAATACAGAGAGTATCAAAAAGGCTTTAATTGATCAAGATTGGATCGACACACCGGACAATGTTTTTGGATATGTTATACGGCAAAGATTGTATGGAAAATAAAATATGTGGAACTACTTTATCTTAAAAAACTCCCGTCTGATTATGCTAGTTCTCAATTCTTAAGAATACGGTTGAACTTGCTGCCAACAAAAGAGCTGCATGAGGCCTGGAAACTAGCTGCTAACAGGCATTATCAATGCAGACTATGTCCTTATCCACATGAATCGCTTTACCATCTTATCATGAACTGCTCAGGAATTGAGGACGCAAGAGTAAACTTGATAACAACATTTTTTTCAAAATATAAGACATTAACAGAGTCTGAAATTTGGTCTTAATTATTATTAAGTACCAGAACCTCAGTAACTTTTGCCTTGTTGGAATTTGTTCAGATTATCTTTACTAAAATCAAAAACATATTCACTCTTTAAATTTGTTTAGAAAGTTTTGATTGATAATGTTATCATTGTAATAATTTGTGTTGTTTTTTATATATTTTTTCCTCAAACTTATTCTTTTTTCTCTTTTTTCTTTTTTGATAGATGAAAGGTTTCAATTAGAAACTAGATGCTAATAAAAATTAAAAATAAAAAGAAATTGTATTTATTAATTTTGTTTTAACTAATCTTTTTTCTATTTTGGCCAAATGTGAAATCGGGTTACTTTTTTATTTTAAGGAGAAGGCTTGCTGGGGAGTTGGATAAAAATGTATACAGTGCAGTTTCAGCAATTTACGGACACCTCTCATAATATATTCTAGTGCTCTAGCACCGTGAAGAGTCTATTGTGCTACTCAGACCAAATAACCAGACAGACTCAGAAAATATGGCAAAATACAACTTAACTCTCAATTCCATAAAGCTGGGCGAACTGACGAACAATGGACTGATGCTCGCACACTCACACACAAACTTGATTATACAAAGGTTATATGTATGCCCCAATATTCGTCATCTACGACGTCATCCTACGTGGTAAACTACAAAACCTATTGAAGGGAAGGATTGGTTAAGGGAATACGTTATATGTTATGCATAGGGGTAAGTACTTAATTGACTGCCCCTTATCTGTAGGGAACGCCCAAACTACCTCTAAATATGTCTAATGCTGATTTTAGCAGAGAAAATGGCAGCAGATTGGTCTATCCAACATTGTATATCATGTTGCCCCATAGACCCTCTGATTGGTTGGCATCCTCCCCAACCTTGGACTTTTGGCTTGTTAGCAGCACGTAAGCAAAGCGAAATGCAGGTGCTTGAGTCATGTCGGATTACTCCCCACTTTCCCAATTAGTCCATCATCTCTCAACAGTCCACCCATAAGCCAAAGTTTCCCGTCTGTAGTTGATGTTGTAGTCTTTTCTCTGTTCTGGGACATTCGAGGGAGTGTACGCACATCACTATCTTCATCCAAGGCTTAATGAATATCCCTTGTTTTCAACCACTGAATCAAGTGTGAGGAGAACACAAATGTGTCCATTTAGACCTCTTATTTACTGCTATTTGATATACCTATGCTGGGTGTTCTTGCTCCTCTTGGTCTCTAGAGATTTGCTCACTCCGTCTTGTATAGACCTTATTCATTGTTCAGTGTCCAATACTTGGCTCTTGCAAATGTTTTCTTCTTCTTTAATCTAAGAGAAATATGTCTTACATTCATGGTTTATCCATCTGCCTCCCTTTGTGCTTGCAATTATTCCTTAAAATAGCACCCTTGATACCAGGCCACCATAGACTCCTCTTTATTTTGCACATGAAACTGTTTCTTCAACGTCTCCTGACCCTGCATTCCTGGTCTGTTTCTCAGGTAGCTTGATTGAATCTTTACACAAACCGACGTCCATTCCCCTATCATGGCCGTCCTTGCCATGTTATATTTTCCTCTATAGCAAGCTACAATACGTCTCATCTACCTTGCGTTGCTGCATATTTACCCTTATTGGTCAACAAGTTACTTTATCTTCTTTGTATATGTGATTACTTTATAATTTTGTACATGTTTCTCTTGTCACTGCTATTATATCATCACTCTTCAGTATTTTCATATTGTTTCTGTATGTCCTCGTATATCTTCTTCGTGACATCAATGGGCCCTCATCAGATTTCATTCAGTACATGTCCATTGGTGCATGCTGACATCCTTCCACTCTTTCAGTATGAGGGTACATTCGGTATGGTTGCCTGAGTGCATATCATCTCTCATACACTTGATGCGGTATAGGGACAACACATGAGGTGCCACATACAGCTCTTCTCCTGCTGTTCCAATATGACGCAGGTGAGTGGGTGGGAGCTAAGGAAACCACATCTACCTGTTCCTCTACGTTCTGAGTATATTGAGCTCTAGGGTGCTGTGGAAATCTGGGTTTTTATACATCTACCGAATTATGCCTCTTTTTCTTGGGAGTGGTAGTTATTGAATCCAGAAGCTAATCGTTTTTTGCTGCTATGTAGCGGTTTTGTTTCTTTACCCAGGAACATATGCAAGAAGATGAATTGTTTGAATATATTGCTCTATGTGTATGAATTTAGATTGCCAAAATGTATATACGTTTTGTCCGATTCACAAAGAGTTGCACTGGAGCAAATCAGAAAATGCTGATGAGCTTCCCTGATTTCCGCCTGATGCAATTTACATGATTCAAAAAGCCTAATATAATGTATAAGGTGCAAATCCTGTCTTCTTTATGACATCATATCGTCATCGTCAGCCCTGTGTTTTAGCATTCATCCATAATTCTTAGAGTCAGTTCCTTGCATTTAGGCAATTGACATCCTTCTTCGTAACTTCCCTCCATTGACTCAACGTGAGGATATCTTCTGAATGGCCGTCTGAGTGCATATCGTCTTTCATACATTTGACGCGGTATAGACATGTAACATAAACACACGCATGGACTCCTAATGCTAGCCCTTCCTCTGCTACTCCAATAGGACGGTGGCGGAGGGGTGGGGACTAGAGAAGAGGCCTCCACATGCTCATCTACAGAATAGTGACAATTGTACTTGCCTTCAGGGTGGATAAGAAGGTACAAATTCTTTTTTTTTTTTTTTAAACAGATTGAAATGTGATCTTTTTTAACTTGAAACAGGTTATTTATATATAGATAGGTTTTTCCTCAAAATGTAATTAAAAGATGGTGATTGTCCCATTAATTTAATTACAATCATCTCCAACACATTTTCTTGCTGTCATTCCTCTGTTACAGGGCCAATTCTTAACTGTTGACGATAGTCTATAAGAGGGGCATTCAGCAATCTTCTATTCATAATGTCAGCTATAAAAAACCTCAGGGTGAACAATACAGAAAAAAGTTTGATGTTTTAAATGAATTCACACCAGTGAATAGAGCTATGAAGTTACTCATGATCACGAGCGAGAAGGCCATCCAGTTTTGCTGGTGGAGGTCACATAAGCACTTTGTTTCAGAGACTCTTGAAGTGATAATCTCAGTTTTTAGCTGGTTTAGAAAAGATATTTTATTCCTTGCATGTCTCAAATAGAGAAATGGTTTGGGACCTGCAAGATCAGCAATGTTTTTCTTCTTTCCCATATGAGCCAACATAAAGTGAAGTGTTACGCTCACCTGGTCTCTGCGAGGGCGTTGGGGCACGGTTGGAGCCCTCCCTCGACTTGGCTCCCCTGGATCCCCTCTCTCTCCCTGTTTCTGCAGATTCTGCTGTTCTGGATGCTGGTATTGCCCCTGAGAGAAGATAAGAGGCAATGAGAATGGCGTGGTGGTGTTGTGATTTCCCTTGACCCTCTCGTGCCAAAATGAAGTGCGCAAGCGTTTTCCCATGCAAACTCACCTGTTGTGTTGTGATGTTGAGCTATCCATCCTGCTTCTTATGGCAGGGGTGCGTAGAGTGGACCTAGTTGTTTCACTGGTCCGTGGAAGTGTTGATCCAGACCGGCTGCGACCAATCCACTTAGAAGGTAAGTCTTTTGGTTATGATTATAGTTCATTTATTATAATGTCTTTTGTCTTGATCATAAATAGTAATTCTTGCAATGTCTTATCTCTTCTCAATAGGTGTGAAGATGCAGATCGGAGTCGTAGAGCGAATCTGGGGATTCCTCTGAGGATGATGGAGCTCCCAAAGTAGCTGGTAAGTTGGCCTTTATGATGGAACTCTAGTCTCAAGTATGGCGCGGCCAAGCGTTCGTTATCTACATGATTTCTAACCTGTTGTGTTCTTTTTCCCTTGCAAGAGAAGGCCAGCGGCGTGGAGCGAAGCCTGGATGTTTGGCGCATCTCCTCGGTTGCAGGATAAAGGTACAGCGAAGGAGAAGAACAGAAGTGGAGCTCCAAGTAGCTGGGCGCCCGTATCAGGTGAGAAGAAGGCTCCGACTCCGATAGTGATGGGATGCAGGTAAGAGGCGCGCACAGCGATGGAGCGGCTGAAAGTAGGAAAGGTGCGCCTACAGCGATGGAGTAGCTGGAATCAGGTAAGATGCGCCTTGAGCGGTGGTGTAGCTGGATTCAGGTAAGAGGCGCCCTCAGTGATGGAATAGCTGGAATCAGGTAAGATACGCCTTCAGCAGTGGAGTAGTTGGGTTTAGGTAAGAGGCCAGTTGGTCTGACTTTGCTTTCCAAATTGTCTCTGGTGCACTGTGTTGTGCTAAAAAACACATGCTCAACCACCTTGGTTTTTGCATGTGCTTGCTGCCATCCAGATGAAGGTTTAGTTAATTTTAATGGGTTTTCTCTGTGTTGGCAGGTGCAGGTTTTGTCTAAAAACAAGAAAGAGATTTCTTCAGTGGATTTCTCTCTGGAGGTTATTCACCTAAAACAGAAAGGGCCCCTTGGTGCTTAGTCTAGAGATCCTTTTTCAGAACGATGTGGACCTGTGCGGATAGCACTGTGCACTAGATCTAGTCGTTCTATAGCGGACCGGTTTCTGTGGAACAAGGTGGATGCGCCACATTCATCAGGGCTAGGCAAGGCAAGGTATATGCCCGCTGTTATTTAGTTGCAGCAGTGGTGTCTGCTTAACTTCTGTACCTCTCCCTGTAGGGATGACACGAGGGAGGTACAGAAGTTAAGCAGACCATCTCTCACCCCTCCCTCCCTCCCTCCCTTCACTCTACCAAATGGTAAGCTCGCCATAGTTCTAACTTTGTATAGATTTGAGCATTCTTTACTTGGTCAAGTAGTTCGGGAATGAGTGGCAGAGGGTATCTATTTTTTATGGTAATCTGGTTTAACGCCCTATAATCTATACAAGTTCTGAGGTCCCCTTCCTTCTTTGGCACGAAGAAGAGAGCTGAGGAGGCTGGAGACTTGGACGGGCGGATGAACCCATTAGCTAGGTTCTGATCTAGATATGATCTTAGGTACTGATGTTCTTGCTCAGTAAGAGCGTATATTCTGCTGCAGGGAATTTGCGCTCCAGGGACCAGATCGATTTGGCAGTCATACGTTCAGTGTGGAGGCAGGGTGTTAGCTTGTTCCTTTTGGAACACGTCAAGAAAATCTTGATATTCGGAAGGTAATGAACCCGAAGTTCCTCGGATGGGTTTCCTCTTGAGTTGTAGTTTCCTCACGTCCCTATGGTAGCAGCTCTTGGCACATTCTTGAGGGAAGGTCAGCCTTCTTGTGCGCCAGTCAATCCTTGGGTTATGGGTTTCAAGCCACGGCATTCCTAGGATCATATGGAACTGAGGGGCCCCTATAAGATCAAATGAAATGCTTTCCCGATGACCATCCTGACATGTCAGCATTACCTTATCGGTGTGTTGAGTTACAGGCCCTGACGACAGCTCAGAGCCATTCATGACAGTAACGTTTTCCGAGTGTGGTTTTTGCTGAAGTGGAAGGCCTATCCGTGCGGCCAAATCCTGATCGATATAATTTCCCACTGCACCAATATCAATGTAGGCTTCTAGAGCATGTACTTTTAATGGTTGTTGGTGATGGGTTATTAATACCGGGATGACCAGGTGTGAGGTCTGTACAACTTTCTTGATTCCGTTCGACAAGTGGACCCCTACACTTGCTGGGCTTTTGAGTTTTCTGACTTCTGTTCCTTTTCTTCATTGCCGTTGTCCGTGGCACCTACCATCTTCTTGGGGTGTTTAATAGGGCAATCCCGCAAGAAATGTCCATCCTTTCCGCAATATAAACAACGTTGTGTTGCCTCCTTTTTTCGCTCTCAGCCTTGGAAATGGGAGCTCGTAATCCCCCAATTTGCATAGGGTCAGTGGTTTTATGAGCTCTGGTCTGATTGTCCCGAGGTTGTATGTAAACTGATCTCCCTTCCGTCCTCGTGCGGTCCATTTTCGATCTTGTAACCGGTGGTCCAATTGCACCGTAAGGTTGAAATATTCCGCACAACATTCGGGCGGATTGACAACTTGAGCTAGTACGTCTTTTAACTCATCACGTAGCCCCCAGTAAAAGAGTGTGGTCTGCTTCTCCTCAGGCCAATTAGTCTGTGCTATGAGGCGGTTGAAGGTAGCAATATAAGTCAATAAATTGTGGTTTCCTTGTCTAAGAGATAGTAATTTGTTGTCTAATGCTTGTCCTTGGGTGTGCCTGGCAAACAATTTTTCCAATTCCCGTTGGAATTCCACAAAGTTCCGAAGTATTGGATCGTCCTGGGTCTCTAATGGTATGGACCAGTCAGCTGCACAACCTCCCAAGTAGGAAAGTATAAAGGCCACCCTTGCGCTGTCGTTAGGGAAGGCTCCTGGTCGGCACAAAAAGTGGAGACGGCACTGGTTCATGAACAAAGCATATTTGTTCGGGTCGCCGAAGAAGCGTTCTGGTGGGGCGTGTGGGACTGCCACTGGAAGTACCACCTGCACTGGTGGTGATGGTTTTGGCAAGGGGGTTGGTGTAATTCCGGGTAACGGAACTTGTCCTGCATGTGCCTGGAGCATTTGCCTTGCCAAGTCATCCGTCCATTCTCGTGCTACAATAAGGTCTCTCCTCAAGGAATTAGTCTCTTGTCTTGAGGCATGCACTTCAGCCCGCAGAACCCCAGTAATTGGGCTAACTGGTCGGTTTCAGAGGTTTCCATAACGCCCTGGCAGAGATTCAGAGAGGCTTTGCGTTCTGTTACGCTCACCCGGTCTCTGCGAGGGTGTTGGGGCACGGTTGGAGCCCTCCCTCGACTTGGCTCCCCTGGTTTGCCTCTCTCTCCCTGTAGCTGCAGATTCTGCTGTTCTGGATGCTGTTATTGCCCCTGAGAGAAGATGAGAGGCAATGAGAATGGCATGGTGGTGTCGTGACTTCCCTCGACCCTCTAGTGCCAAAATGAAGTGCGCAAGCGTTTTCCCATGCAAGCTCACCTGTTGTGTTGTAATCTTGAGCTATCCGTCCTGCTTCTTATGGCAGGGGCGCGTAGAGTGGAACTAGTTGCTTCACTGGTCCGTGGAAGTGTTGATCCAGACCGGTTGCGACCAATCCACTTAGAAGGTAAGTCTTTTAGTTATGATTATAGTTTGTTTATTATAATGTCTTTTGTCTTGATCATAAATAGTAATTCTTGCAATGTCTTATCTCTTCCCAATAGGTGTGAAGATACAGATCGGAGTCGTGGATTCCCCTGAGGATGATGGAGCTCCCAAAGTAGCTGGTAAATTGGCCTTTATGATGGAACTCTAGTCTCAAGTATGGCCCGGCCAGGCGTTCGTTATCTATATGATTTCTAACCTGTTGTGTTCTTTTTCCCTTGCAGGAGAAGGCCGGCGGCGTGGAGCGAAGCCTGGACGTTCGGCGCAGCTCCGCGGTTGCAGGAAGAAGGTACCGTGATGGAGAAGAGCAGAAGTGGAGCTCCGAGTAGCTGGGCGCCCGGATCAGGTGAGAAGAAGGCTACGAGTCCAATAGTGATGGGATGCAGGTAAGAGGCGCGCACAGCGATGGAGCGGCTGGAAGTAGGAAAGGTGCGCCTACAGCGATGGAGTAGCTGGAATCAGGTAAGATGCGCCTTGAACGGTGGAGTAGCTGGATTCAGATAAGAGGCGCCTTCAGCGATGGAGTAGCTGGAATCAGGTAAGATACGCCTTCAGCGGTGGAGTAGCTGTGTTCAGGTACGAGGCGCCTTCAGTGTTGGAATAGCTGGAATCAGGTAAGATACGCCTTCAGTGGTGGAGTGGCTGGGTTCAGGTAAAAGCGTCTTCAGCGATGGATTTGCTGGAATCCGGTAAAATGTCTTCAGAGATGAGCAGCTGGAACCAAGTAGATGCACGGGTAAGGACAGCGGTAAGCGTTACGCTGCAGAAAGCAGAATAACACGAAGCGAAGGCACGTGGATGGGTTGGCCTTATATAGGCTGGCCCTGGCCCCTGCCTTTAGCCCCGCCTAGTGGCTCCACCTTGCCCCTCCCAGGGACACTTGCACGTGCCTTCCAGTGGAGTTCTATGGCCATGCCCGGCCCTGCAGCATGTGCATTAGGCACAGAGTGTGCAAGGCACACTTTTTCATGAGCCTGGCGCCAGAGGCGCCAGGACTGGGTCCATTTGTATCCTGGGGGTGAGGAAGGACTGGACCCTTGTCCAGTGGCCATGGCATGAAGGTGAAGATGAGTGGGTTAGCAGAAGAAGCTAAAATTTTACGTTTGTCATGTTGACTTCTGTGAGACAAGCATGGTAGGTATCAAGAGAGACAAAGACTCAAAGATAATCATTTCAAAACCTTTATTTTACTAAAGTTCTTGGGTTGGTGTAATGCCTAACTGGCCCTAACACAAAAGGGATGGTTTCCGTAACTGATGTTTCTAAGGGCCGTTGAAGTCTGGAAGAAAAAAATAAAAATATGTCTGTGTCTGAACCTATGTTTGCCCTCAGTCTTTGACAAAATTTGTTAGGAAGTCTTATAAAAGTAAAAAGTAGTGGTTCAACAAAAATAGGAAATCAATGGTTTCAGGCGGTCTTCTCATCAGTTGTAGGTTGCTCAGCTTCAAAAGATCGAGCTCGCTCAAGAAGGACCGTTCATAGGACCAACAATGTCAATGGGCCTCATTACACGGTAGGCGGTAAGGGTTTACCGGTACTGGTATTTTACCGGTACCGGTAAATCCTTACTGCCTTACTACGAGGTCACTTTGCGGGTTGGGGAATTTAACGCCTGCTTTTTGCAGCCGTTAAAAACCAACCCGCAAAGGGACCAGTAGAGCTAATTACGGTACCGCAATTTGCGGTACCGTAATCAGCGCCTTCCCCATTCCCATAGAGCCCTATGGGGCAAAAATGGGAATGGGGAAGGGCAATGGTGGAAGGGGGAATTACCGCCCCGCCAACCTTGGAATGGGGCGGTAATTCCCCTTTCCTCCAAGGCGGTACCGGTAAATTACCGGCATGAACCATGGCGCTAATAGCGCCATGGTGTACCGCCTACCGTGTAATGAGGCCCAATGTTCTTAATGCCTTGGGGTTCCCTTTCCCAAGCTTCAATTCCTTCAGTAACACCAAATAATCAAGATTCCATTTTGATAGGCCTCTTAGGGTTCCCTTCCCCAAGCTTAGGATGCTTCCAAGTTCAAATACAAGTTCAGCTTTTAGGCCTCGCAGGGTTCCCGTCCCCAAGCTCAAGCCCCTCTCAGGTTTAAAAACACTAGTTAAATTTGTCAGGATGTACCTTTCTTTCATATACAGTTCTTTAAAGGGGTAGCATCAGAGACTTTAAAAATGCCAGGTTCTTTTCTCCTCCCAAGCGCGACTACTCTGAACTTTTAACCTCTCTCAGTTTTCTTGACTTCTTTCTCTTGCCCACTGGCACCTTTCTCTCCTTCTTGTGCCCACTGGCACCTTCTTTAACCTTCTCTATGCACACGTGCACTTTCTTTGTCTTTTTTGTGCCCCGTGGCACTTATTCCAACTTTCTCATGCACATTTGCACTCTCTTTATCTTTTCTGTGCCGACTATCACCCTTTCCAGCTTTCCCATGCACACTTGCACACTTTCCACTCTGCCGGGTCGCTTGCACCCTTCTCTCTTGCTTTGGGTCGCTTGCGTCCTCTTTATCAAAGTTCTTTCACTTTGTGCCCCTTGCACGCTCTGCTTTTCTTGCTTTCTCTTACTTTCTCTTTATCTGGTCACTCCTCTTTCAGTCTATATAGCTTTACTGGTTTCTTTTCATTTGTTTCCTCTTTTCCGCTCTGTGCCGCTTTATACATTTTCTTTCGCCCGCTCTGTTTCAGTCAGCTGCCTGAGTCTCTCTCTTTCTCTCTCTCTCTCTCTCTCTCTCTCTCTCACTCTCTGTCTCTCTATCTCTCTGTCTCTCTCCCTCTCCCACACACACACACAAGGTTAACCCAGGCAGCAGCGCAGTGATGAGCGGCCCCTTCTGGTTATGCGGGCCTGAGGTCAGAGTCCCACCACCTCCCCCTCAGACAACCTGGAGCTGACACAGGTCCCAAGGGAATGAGCATTGTTCCGACTGTCAATAGCAGCCTGCAGGGTACTTCGTTCCGGCTCTCTGGTGACACGGCTCCCTAGCCACGCTGCAGCCCCTCACATACCAGCGCCTCAGCACGCTGTTCTCTTCTGGGCCTAAAAGCCTGCTACTCTCTGCTCTGTGCCTTCTCTGGTCCAAACAACGTCCCCAGCTTGTTCATTTACCTGTGTAGAACCACACCCTTTATAGCTTGAAAAACAGTCAAGTGGAGTCAGGTGTGAGTGATAGTTGGTAAAAATGCCTGAGTCTGCCTGACTCTATCAAGTTTAAGTTCTTTCTATAGCCAGTTTCTCTTATACTCCCCATGTTATTCCTATGGGAAATCTTCACTACTCCTGGTTGCCTCGTCCTCGTCCCAGTTTTTATTGGAAATGGAGACGGTGTAATGGAAAGGTTTTGGAGGATAGATCTATTTCCCCATATTCTATCAGGGAATCGACAATGGGCATAGGGAAATCCTTAATCCTGGTTTTCCCTCAAGGTGAAGGTTGCCCCGTTCCATATTCCTGATGGTTCATTGCACAAGTCTGGGTTTGGATGGTTTTCTCTGGGGTTTTAATTGGTAGTGGGAATGGATATTGCCGTCACACTACTCGCTTGGTTTTAGTTGGTTTCTTTTTCACTGCCATCTTGGGCAATTGACCCCTCCCCCTTGGTTTCTTAAGGACGGGATTGGATTTAGGGAAAATGAGAGTTGGATTAGAGTGACAGGAATCAACGTATCCCACGAAGGCGTCCGGGACTTCCTCCTCCTCTTCTGTTGCCCCATCAGAATACTGCGTCTCGCCCGGGTCATTCCTACAAAGGCCACCCCGGTTTCCCCTACCCAGATGATCATCCCTCGCTCGTTTCGATCCAGAGGGATGGACCTCCCCTGGCCACATGAATAGAGGACTGTTGGTGTCTTAATGGGCGAATACCCCTAGTTTCACATATTTCGCTGATAGTTTATTTATTTACTTATTTTAGCTCTTTGTTAAAACAATTTAAACAAATCTGATTTTTTTTTTTAAAACTTCAATGCTGAACTACATACAAACATGAATATGCTTATTAAGAGGTTTTCCGTAAAAATGCTCCTCATGGCACAGCTCTTAGTTGCTTCACAGTAAGGCCCGTGCTTCATAAATCCCATAAATGCAAACATATAATGCTCTTGTTGGAAAAGAAATCCATAATAATTCCATAACGCTGCTCTTCTCAAGCAAGAAATCTATTCAAATGGCTGCTTATATTTTTCTTCTAAAGCAGCCTGGCAAGACAATCCTCCAAATAATAATGATTAACCTGTTTAATTGCAGATAGTTCACCCCCACGCCACTTCATGAATAACTTCCTTACTTGCCTTTGGTGAAAATAAATCATTCTATGGTGTTTTGATTGGCTGTTGCATGTCATGTGGTCACCAGGTTGCAGGGTGTTCTGAAGGTCGTAGTCCTTATTCCACAAGCAAGATATAAGCTGTCCACACTGGAGCTTTATATTTTTTTTCTAGAACGATTTCCAGTCTCGACATTTACCTACACACAGTCTATTTTTTGATAACATTATCCATTTTCAATTTTGATTTAAATGGATGATTTTTTAAACGAAATGTGATTTTAATCATGCTTAAATCTTAATTAAATTCAATTGATTTACATCAAATCTATACTGTTCGTAGTGTGATTGTGTTAGGAGGTGGTTACATTTACTTCATTGAGTTTACAATCACATCAATTCAGCTGCTGCCATGTAACCTAGTTACCAAGGAACCTTTGTTGTTATGATTAAGCAAAGGTTCCACATTCTAGCAGCAGAGAGAGAGAGGATTGAGAGCAGGAGGACAGCCACAGCTGGGGGCCTTTCTCTTGGATGAACTAAAGAAATAAAGCCTCTCTATAAAGACAAGCATCAGCGTGAAGCGTGGTCATTTACCAATTAACATTGGCGACGAGGATTGGGCCAAGGAGAAAAGGCCCCCAGCAGCAGCAACACTGCAGCAATATTGATTACAGTTTGGATGCAAATGGACGGAGTGTTACACTAGATGTGTTGTGTAATAGCAGGCGAGAAACACGGCCATCCTCCTGGAGCGGAGTAAACCAGCAAAGCGCATTTTGGAGCGGAGCACCAAGAAAGAAGTCAGTGCCTGGCAGTGGAGAGAACCATAAAAGCATACTGGAGCTGAGCACGAATATTGAGGAGGTTGGATGACCTGTGGATCACAAATTGGATCGCCTGTGGATTACGGAGGAGGCTGACCTGTGGATCACAAATTGCAACTACCACAGACAGCACTGACAATATCAGCACAGGTTCCACCTGAAATCACACCTTATAAAATTTAAGTACAAGTAAGTGACAGTGTGGCTGTGTAAGGTTTCCTACCTGGGGGTGACATTAATTAATTCACAACATGGCAAACGTCCCAGCCCCAATTTTCTTCCTGCCTACACCAGGTGAGCCCAGAGTGCGTTGGATAGACTGGAAAGAGGGTTTTCAAAAATATGCACTGGCAGCATTTGGACCCAATTTCTCCAATGAGCGCAAAGAGGCGCTCCTATTTCACTGTTTAGGTGCCGCAGGACAGGAAGTGGTCAAAAAACTACCAGAACCTCCAGACATTTCTGATGGGGGTCCATATGAGAAAACATTAGCAAAATTAGACAAACACTACTGTGTTGAAGAAAATATAATTCTTGAAAGGTACAAATTTGCCACGAGAACTCAAAAAACTGGAGAGAGTATTGAGGAATTTGTAACTGCTCTTAGAGGTTTAGCCATCAAATGTAGATTTGACCATGTCGAGATGAGCATGTCAGGGACCAACTCATGATTAAGTGTTCTAATGATAACATCAGGAAGGAGTTATGGAAGGAAAGAAATCCTTCCCTTGATAGAGCAATTGAGATAGCGAAAATGATAGAACACACAGACAAATGTAAACAAATGCTTCAAGTGGATAATACATCTCAAGATAAGCCCAAAACTGATGACAATGAAGCTGCCATACATAAGGTTTCGAGAGTGATGCAGAGAGGTGCGGCAACTGCGCGTCGCACTTGGCAAATGGGTAGGAGACCTGAGGGTCGCCAAGGTCCCTTTACCAGAGCATGGGGACAAGGATCATCTACCAGAGGGTCGCCCAGTGAGAATGTTACATTCAGGGGTGGCAGGGACTCTGGTTATCCTAGAGGTGCATCAATTAGGAGGTGTTTCAGATGTGGGAGTCTATATCACAAAGCATCTGACAAAGAATGTTATGCATCAAACATTATATGTAATGAATGTGGGGTCAGAGGACACATGGCTAGATGCTGTAGGAATTTTTATACCGCCCCAAGTCAAATACATGAAGTCAATGCAGATCAAGAATTTATATCAATTGATGATGCTGGTAGAGAAGTTATATTTTCAGTCAATGCCATTGATGGGAAGGTCAAGAAAAAGAAACCATATGCAACTGTGTTAGTTGGAGGGGTGCCAGTATCAATGCTCATGGACAGTGGAGCAGATTATACTTTGATAAGTGTGCAAGTGTGGAAGGAGAAATTTGGATGTTGTACATTGTGGGAGAATGTAGTCAGAGCAAATGCTTATGGGGATGTGCCCATAGAAATTTTAGGGTGCTTTGAAGCTGAGCTCCAATTCAAAGACAGGAAGGCGTTAGGGACTATCCATGTAGCCAACAGAGGTGGAGAGCTGTTGTCCTGGAGCGATCAGGCAGAGCTCAAGATAAGACTTGAAGCAAGCCACCCAGAACAGGTTTTGACTGTTGAAGGTGGAAAATCCGGTGTAAAATCGGTCTCGAGCATTGTTATGGAAGGGGCCAGAGGGCATATGAGTGGCACTAAGTTAGGGTGCTTGAAGGGATTTGTGCACAAAATTTGTTTGAAAAGGGATGCCATTCCCAAAGTTGCCAAATTACGGACCATTCCCTTGGCCCTGAGAAAAGATGTAGAGAGTGAATTGAATAAAATGGAAAGTGAAGGGGTGATAGAGAGAATTGATTCCTCAGAGTGGGTTAGTCCTATTGTAATAGTGAGAAAGAGCAGTGGATCTCTGCGGATATGCATAGACCTTAGACACCTGAATAAAAATGTAGTGGCTGACAAATTTCCTTTACCCAGAATAGATGATTTATTGGCAGGGGTGTCTGATTCCAAAGTATTTTCTCTTATTGACCTCAAATCTGCATATCACCAAGTAGAATTACACCCTGATTCGAGAGATCTCACAGCTTTCATTACCCCTATTGGCCTTTTCAGATGTATAAGAATGCCATTTGGATTGATTTCAGCAGCTAGTGTATTTCAGAACGTCATGTACAGATTACTGGGAGGAGAGAGAGGTGTCATGTGTTACCAGGATGATGTGCTAGTATGTGGGAAAAATGAAGCAGAACATGATAAAAGGTTAGAGAGAGTGTTGAACATATTCAAAGAGGCTGGCCTTACAGTATCGTTAGAGAAATGCATATTCAAAACTGACAAAGTTGAATATCTAGGTCATGAAATTACAGGTGAAGGGATCAAACCCAAAGAAAAGGCCATAGAAGCTATTCGCAAGATGGAAGCACCAAAATCCAAAGCAGATATACTATCTTTTCTAGGTCTGGTTGAATTTTATGGCAAGTTTGTTAGAGGGTTGGCAAATTTGTCAAGGAACATGAGGATGTTGACTCGTAAAGGTGTTACGTTCAAGTGGAATGAATCTTGTGAGGAAGAGTTTGGTAAGATTAAAGATGCTATAGTCAATGCACCCATCTTGAAAACGTTTGAAGAAAGTAGACATTCATTACTATTTGTGGATGCAAGTGACTATGGTATTGGGGCAGTCCTAATGCAGGAAGATCAGGAGGGCTTACATACCATAGCATTTGCCTCTAGATCTCTCAAAGGACCTGAGAACAGATATTCAGTGGTAGAAAAGGAAGCATTGGCTTGTGTCTGGGGAGTGGAAAAGTTCAAAAGATATTTGTGGGGCAGATAATTCACAGTATGTACAGACCATAAACCCCTAATAGGAATATTTACCAAAGGTGGTCTGGAGGGAGTCTCCAGACGCATCATGAAGTGGGTGACATCCCTACAAGGCCTGCAATATGATATGCTTCACATTAGTGGTGAAACCAACGTAGTTGCTGATGCCTTATCCAGATCAGTAGTGAGAGAAACAGTGTCTGAGGAGTCTCCTCTGACTCGTGAGAAAGGTGTTGAAATATTTCAGGTTCATGAGTCAGTAAAGAAAGAGGAGTGGGACAATGCATGTTCAGAGGATCAATTGTACCAGAGAGTTTTAACATTGGTGACGCAGAACAGAATAAGAAACTATATTGGTGATTTAGGCGGGTTTGCCAAAGTTAAGGAAGAACTCTGGATTGATAAAGGATACTTACATAGAGGACATCAGATGGTTGTACCTATTAAAATGAGAAAATTAATAATTGAGCTAGCTCATGTTGGGCATTTGGGACTGCCTAGAACCAAAGGCTTGGTTAGAGCAGAATTTTGGTGGCCTAATCTTGACAAAGACACTGAAGAAGTGGTCAACAATTGTTGTGATTGCATTGAAGGTAATAAGGGTCTCAGGATTCAAAAAGTACCCATGACTGTTAGAAAGCCATCCACAGTTCCATGGGGTGAGGTTGCTTTAGACTTACTAGGGCCTTTCAATATCAAGGGTGGGAGAGACACCTATGTAGTGGTTGTCATAGATTTATTATCCAAGTGGCCCGAAATATTTACACTAAGAGACATATCCAGCAGTAGCATCATTAAATGTTTGGAGCAATTATTTTGGAGAGAGGGATTCCCCAGAAAGTGTTTATCAGATAATGGGACCCAATTGGTTTCCAAGGAATTTAGAGAGTTCTTGAGTAACCATGGAATAGAACAAGTAACCACTTCATTATATCATCCACAGACCAATGGGTGTGTAGAACGCTTCAACCGCACTCTCATGGATGCAATTAGAATTGCGGTAGCAACAGGAGGTGACTGGATCAGGACCATAATGGAGAGAACATTCCAATATAGACTAGCACCACACAGTGTTACGGGTGTATCCCCATTTGATTTATTAAGAGGGAGGAAACCTAACTCACACATGTGTCCAGGCTGGATGGGAAGGTCAAAATTCGTAGGAATAGATCTGGAGGGAGTGAGAGAGAAGATATTTGAATCTGGGGTCAGATCCAAGGAGCAATATGACAGGAAGAATGCTTGTAGAGAATTCAGTCTTGAGGAAGGTGATTGGATCAAGATCAAACTTCCCACCAAGGTGCGCAAAGGTGCATCCATATTTTCACAGCCCAAACAAGTTGTTAAAGATTTGGGATCTTCGGTGCTTGTTAAAGGGGGTGGGGTCTGGAACAAGGAGAGGATAGCAATTTGCAAAAAGGTAAACAACAACTTGTAACTGCACTGCAAGGTATTTAAAGCAATTTAATTATTTCTTCATATAGCGGTGTATCAGATACTATGTAAATAATGAACTACTTATGTTCAATGAAATCTATTATCTAGTTTAGGCAAATACTTATATTTTGGTAAAAGGAAGGGAGGTGTTAGGAGGTGGTTACATTTACTTCATTGAGTTTACAATCACATCAATTCAGCTGCTGCCATGTAACCTAGTTACCAAGGAACCTTTGTTGTTATGATTAAGCAAAGGTTCCACATTCTAGCAGCAGAGAGAGAGAGGATTGAGAGCAGGAGGACAGCCACAGCTGGGGGCCTTTCTCTTGGATGAACTAAAGAAATAAAGCCTCTCTATAAAGACAAGCATCAGCATGAAGCGTGGTCATTTACCTATTAACAGATTGTCCGTGGTTTTCTTTTTGGTGTTTTGGCTACCGTGCATCCACGAGGAGTCAGTGGCATACCCAGTGGGTTGGTGGTTAAGGGGCCACGGTGTGAGAACATAGTAGAAACACAGAAATGAGAGGTTGGGAATGGCAGGTGCCCCACAACATAGCTCCTTCCTGAGAACTAGATGGGTATAGGATATTTGCACACACGGGAATGGCGCACGGCCAATCAGGTGGCTGGAAGAGCAGGCAAGAATTGTGTACTGCCCGCTCTTTCCAGTCACCTGAGGCCCTTCCCCGGGTGGCGCTGGCGCCATCTTGATTGCAGGGAGGTAACAGGGAGCCTAACCCTGTTGCCTCCCCACATCCCCCACACCTCCAAAGAAATCCTGCTTCCTTTCCCCAACCTCTCCCTTACTCCCCACTTACTTGCTGGAGCAGAGCTTCGTGCTTCGGTGCTGGCACTCCTCCCTCCCGCTACGATAAAATGAAAAAGGGACAAAGTGCCTCTTCCTATGGCGGCAGCCATTTTTTTTAGTTGTTTTTTTTTGTTCTTGGGAGAAGGTGCTCGCACAATACATGCGCAGCACATCTCCTAAGAAAAGAAAATTTTCTTTAACTATTTCCACGCTGGGGTGTGAATATGACGCCCTCGTCTGGGGTGCGTACATGGGCGGTAAGGGCCAGCAGCAGTGCCTATGTCTCGGACGTGATTGCTACATTGGGCTCCTACACAGTGGATCTTTCCTCGATTTGTGTTTGCCTACTTAGACTTTCTAGCAGACCACAAAACCAACAACTGCTTCCTAATGCATGACACACGAATAGCAGCACCTTTATAAACTGGCTTTGCGTTTCCCTGCCATTCGAGGGCTTTTGTCTTTTAAAATCCACATCCTATGACATACAGAATAAAACTGAAAAGACAATGTACTTAACATGATGTCATTTTTCAACAGTTGGTGAAAACAAAGACTTCAAAAATACATAAACTATCAGATTACGTCAGGTGAGAAATATTCCTTTCTCTAATACCCGCCGCGTCTTCTTTCAAAGTCTTGCTCCTTTTGCTGCCTCTGTCTGCACTCTTTGTGAAACTTTAATAATCCATGTTGTCTCTTTGCCAGCATTTGCTAGATTGGGTACTGTCCTTTCACGCAAGGCAAGAATGCAGCGTCCACTAAAATTGATACCCCTGCACTGTAGCAAACTATGCATTTTAAAAGATTCATAGATAAATGAATGCGTGACCTGTTGTGCTAATCACTTCTTATTCAAACTGAGAGGTGTACTGATAACATAAATGGATTTAAACAGGGCCACAGACCACTGTAAAGCAGGTTCCAGGTGATGCTGGATGGTTGGTCTCACCTTGTCTTGGGTGGTTAGCTCAGGGCCAACACGCTCGCCCTGGAAGCAAAACGACACAGAGCAACACAGGTTCGATTCCCCGGGTCCATGCTTAGAAACCTCTGGGTAATAAGCGCGTTATAAGTAACCCATCATATCTAACTGAACAGTGCTTACACTGATGCCTCGCCAACATCCCCTAAACCCCCCTCCCAATTTACCTAGTAATAGTATTTTTGCCAACGTGTACCATGTTCCTCAACCAACAATGCTGCGTTATCAAATACAGCTATAAAAGTGCTCTCAATATTCTGTGATCATTTTATCAATTCTTCCAAACCTAATTATACTCCCATCTACCGCCCAATCAACACAGTGACGGGAACACGTTTGTCTCGTGCCTTCATTGTTTTAACGCGCCATTAAACCACTCTTAAAAATGTTGATCTTGGTCACATCTCTCTAAACGAGGAAATAATTTGAGCAGTTTCATGGTACATTTGCAAATGTGCAAACTCTCTTTGCAGTCCCATTAGCACTCGTGTAAATGTGCCTGCAGTGTGTGAACACTGGCTCTGTGATTGCACATGTGCAAGTGTACTGTAAAACTTCCAGACAGGTGCCCGTACATCCCCTTACCCTGGTGTCTGTTGCGGCAGTGAGCCGCCCCTCTGATATGGCATTTATAACGCATCTGTACACAAGTGTTTCCAGGCGCGACAAGACAAGGAGGGGGAAACTAGGGAGGCAAAATAACGATATTACAACGCCTAGTGTCATTCAGATCCCGCAAGGAAGACGGAAGGGGAGAAATGCAAGGGCGGAACGGGGAGTTGCAGTTAAATCACAAGTGCAGCCAGCAGGTGGCTCTTAAGTGCAGAGAGAAGGGACTGTAGGCTTGCAGATACAGAGCCTTAAGTGCAAGGGCAACTGGACATGCAGGAGCCTGGGCCCGAATTCAGAGGGTGACCTGGTGACCAGCGCGCCGAGCTGCCAGGAGCATCAGCAGGGGGGAGGAAGAGAGAAAGCGGAAGCGAAAAGGAAGGTCTTGAGTTGCTTCTGGAACCAGATGTGGTTCTGCTCAAGTTTGAGAGAGGCAGTGAGGCTCTCAATGTCCACTTTCATATGCAGAGCACTCTAATTACCTGGCGGGGGTGCCTATGGTGAGAAGTGTTGCTTTCAGTCTTTGTACTTCTTATAATTGGATTAATTCTTGAGGAAGTACAGCTTGCAACACTTGGTAGTGGTTATAGCTCTCCACTGCAACTATTATTAATGATGGAGTAAGTGGGAAGAATACATCGGTTCTCCCAAAAAGATCCATGAGAGGAATTGGTTTATTGACTTTAACAGTGTGTCACTGTGGAAATCAGAATGACATGAATACATTGTACAGGTATAGCTGCTACACAAATAAAGTGGATCAGCTTAACAAGCTTTATCCATATATTGCCCCGTCCAGACATGTTTCACTCCCTCAAAGTCTCAGGTAATTTCATCAGGACATATCACACTGGCATGTGTTTCTCTCAAGGCACAGACAACTCTCAATGGTGTTATGAAGGATGGTGCTATGGTGACCTCGCTACATTTACTGTCTATTCATTCAAGTTAGTTTTGCAATGTAGTCAATTCTTCTAAGACAGTTCATGTCCAACTCCGGGAGGGCATGGCATTTTCAGAAAACGGAGGGCGGCGAAGAACAGACCCATTGACAGATGTCTGAGTAAAGCGAGACAGAAACAAACAGGAATGCTTTGTACTCAAGGTTGCTGACGACCCAGTGAATATGTGAACCTGCTGCACAGCATAGAATAAACTGGAAGGGGAGAAAATGGCGACTACAGGAAGAAACACAGAGGGGGTATGACTAGCAGAAGAAGGGAAGTCATTGAGTGAAGAATGGTTGCGGAATAAAAGTGTGCTATAGTAATAACCAGCATGGCAGCACACATGATTACTGCCCTTTTTTTTACTGCGGATCCCGAAAATGTCGATTTCTTTTTCGAATTCTTGCATAGTTTCTTGCAAATAAATGTGGTGGGAGACCCCCACACATATCCCCCATGCACCCTTGCCTAATTAACAGCCCTACCCCACTTACCATCTATATGTGAGAAAAAAAGTGCACAAATTCGACCAAACGAACCCTAAATTTTCGGGTTCGCAGTGATGGGATTCGACATCCGGAGGGAACTGGAATAGTGTAACAGATATAGAGCAGGACACTGCAAAATGCAGCGAGAGCAGCTGAGATTCCAATTCCAGTGCAATAGAAGGGTTCAGATGCTCCCAAGGGCACACACAGCAGGAAGTCCCAGTCAAGGCAATTAATAGAACAACTGCTACTGGAAAAGGCACCTTGTGAGAGCCCCCATAGCTCATGCCTAGACCCACACAGGGAGTAGCGGGCTTTACCCAGAAGCAGCGGAGGGCAGTCTGGTTTCCTCCTTCTGTTCCCCGCTGCACGAGGCATCGGACAGCAACTGAAATCCCATGACCAGCTCTCTGCCTCTCAGAAAGCATACGCTTGCCAGAAATCACCTTCTGGATTCAACCAAGCTCGGAATGGAACATAGAATTATTTTAGACAAATAAAAGCTAAGGCCATTTGTAAGTTCCAAAGTGGTATTCATGGTAGAAGCAGAGTTTCTGGATGTCCTCGTGCAGAGTTGCTTGCAGGCAGATTGTTAGAATTCTGACACATCTCAGTTGCAAAGCAGGAAATGAATAAAGCACCTCAGCTTAAACAGGAAAAAGCCGGATCCACCCAGATCACTAGCCAATCACAGAAGTGAATCACCCTGCGCTATCCCTTATGAATATAACTGGTCAGGGCACACTTTTAGAGAAGGTAACATTGACCTTATGAATTCAAACAGACCTGCATCCAAACTGCTACGCTGTGTGCCGGAGAGTGAGCCTATGGATGGTGGCCGTTTTAGAGGAAAGCCTGATGGGAGTTGTAGTCTTGAGGGCATGGAGCTGCTGGCAAGCTTGGACCATGATCCGTGCCACAAGAACCCCTCCCCGATGGACAACAGGAACCCAGAAAATGCAGAGCCCACCATTATGGCAAGGGCCAATGGGGTGACTGAGAAACACCTGTGGTGCCAATGATGCTACGGTGGAGCATTGATACCCAAGCACAGTGAGCAGACCATGATAGAGCAGGCAGGGGACCTCCATGTGACCAACGCCATCCAAAGCATGTGGCCTGTTTACAGGCACGAGAGCAGGGTGCTAGGAAAGAGGCCTGGCAGCCCACCATTCGCCACACCACTGCCACTACTACATTTAACATTGCATCAAAGAAGATGCAGTATAAAACCACAAAAAACACAGACTTGCAAGTTCACTGAAAGTAAAACAGTGGGCGTGTTTGTGGAATACAGCCACCCGTATACTGCTGGCGGCAGGTTATGGAAATACATTCTGCAGACTAGTGAAGAAGGCGTTATGTATCCAAGAATTCCCCTTTTCGAATCTATGTGAGCAAAACCCTGTCAGCAAAATGCTTGCCAGAGAAGGCTGCAGCAGCCAATAAGCATTTATCTTATTGGCTGCTGCAGCCAATAAGCATTTATCTTATTGGCTGCTGCAGCCTTTCCTTGTCTTGTTTTGCTCAAAGAGAGTCTCCAAAGGAAACCCTTGGAGACTCCCAGTTAGCAAAATACATTCTGCACGTCAGTGAAGAAACGGGGATTTGTGGGCAGACTGGCACGCAAATCCCCATTTTACATGCAAACAATTCCATGAATCAGGGCCTCTCTGAGCAAAACATTGGGACTCATTTCAAATATGGCGGTAAGGCAACAACAGCGCCGGTATCGCAACCGGCACTGTTGCCACCGTACCGCCATACTAGGAGTTCTGCTCGCGGGTGCCCTTACAGCCACCAGGTCTGACCGTACCGGCACCCGTGAGCAGAACATGATGGTAGCACCGGTACCGTTACTAACGGTACCGGTGCTACCACCCTCCCCATTCCCATTCAGCTCTATGGGGCCGAATGGGGATGGGGAGTCCCTTATTACCGGCACCCGCGAATGGGCAATTACCGGGTCTGCCAAACTCGGCATGACCCAGTAATTGCCAATTCACAGGTGCCAGATTTGTTTCGCAAGTTTGGGGGTAGCCTACCTGTATTACAGGCATGGCTACCTCCAAACTTTTAATGAGGCCAACTGTTGGCAAAATACTGCCAGGGGAAGGCTGTAGCAGCCAATAAACAAGTAGGTTTTTGGCTGGTTCAGTCTTCCCTCAGCAGTTCCGCTTCCTTCTCTCAAACAGAGAGAAGATATCTAATCCTAGAAAGTGGACTTTGGCTTCGAGTGAGTTTTCCAGGAAGTATTCGGCCGAAGCCGAAAGTTCAGCCGAATACTCACTCCAAGCCGAAGTTCAGTACACCACTGTTACTCTCACTGCTAGAATTCTGCATCACTTTGAAGCCAACCGTATTTTCTGGTAACATCCTGCTCTATTTAGTGCTCCTTTTATTTACGAAGTCCAAACGCTAATTCCCCCCTATAAATGCCCTCGGCTGATGTTCCTTTGCGATTTGTTTATCCTAATCCTAACCCAAACACTATTTTTTAGACTTCTCCTAACCCCAACTCGAACCAACAAGCGATTCAAAACTCTAAGCCTGTCACCCAAATGTATTTTGACCTCACCTGATGGTTCTTCACATATAGGGGTTCGTGTCCCCTCTGCGGTCTATAGGAAAATGTGTTCCAGCGTGTGCAAGAGGAGGAGAATGTTGGAAAGGCACCTTAACATTGCTCGTAATATTTCTTGGAGCTCACTCACTAGCAGGGAGACTCCAGCACGTACCCCCCAATCCCTCTTCCCCTCTCCTCCCCCTGCACTTATCCGCACTGAATGCTCACTAGGCCTAGTGGATCAGTCTTTATCCTGCAGTGTATTCATTGTTTTCAATCTCATGTTCCCTCTCTGTTGTCCTGTGGGCGCTTTGAAGCACAATTTACTTGTTGTATAAGCGCCTAACAAATGCACAAAAAATAAATAAGCAAATGTGTTATTCTGGTTTTTCAATAAAGAAAATGCCATCACGTTCATAGGTCGGGATCAATTCTCTTAGGTCGGGTTTTTCGAGGCCTGTTTGAGCTCCCCCAGTGAATGGATTCTAGCTCAGTAACAAGCATTTAGTGGAAGAGCGTAGAGCACCTGCTGCAAACCATGCAAGCATTATAACCCACATTACAAGTAATGCCCCTTCTGCAATCCATGCATGCATTATAACCCATATTACAAGTAATGCCCCTGCTGCAATCCATGCATGCATTATAACCCACATTACAAGTAATGCCCCTTCTGCAATCCATGCATGCATTATAACCCACATTACAAGTAATGCCCCTGCTGCAATCCATGCATGCATTATAACCCACATTACAAGTAATGCCCTTGCTGCAATCCATGCATGCATTATAACCCACACTGTGGGCCTCATTAGAAGTAATATCCCTCCTGGAAACCACGCAAGCATTAACTCACATCGAGGGCCTCATTACAAGTCATGCCCCTTCCTGGAAATCATGCAAGCATTATAGCCCACACTGTGGGCCTCATTACAAGTAATGCCCCTGCTGGAAACCATGCATGCATTAACGGACACACAGGGCCTCACTACAAGTAAGGCCCCTGCTGCAAACCATCCAAGTATTATAGCTCGCACAGAGGGCCCCGTGCAAGTTATGCCCCTTCCTGGAAACCATGCAAGCATTATAACCCACACACAGGGGCCAATTACAAGTAATGCCCCTGCTGCAAACCATGCACGCATTATAACCCACAGACAGGGCCTCAGTACAAGAAATGCCCCTGCTGCAAACCATGCAAGCATTATAGCTCGCACACAGGGCCTCATTACAAGCAATGCCCCTGCTGCAAACCATGCAGGTCTCATAGTAGTTTTAAAAGGTTTTTCGAGGCCTAGTTGAGCTCACGCAGTGAATCGATTTTAGCTCAGTAAGAAGTCTTTTGTGGAAGAACTTAGAGCCCCTGCTGCAAACCATGCAAGCATTAAAACCCACATACAGGCCCTTATTACAAGTGATGCCCCTGCTGGAATTCATGCAAGCATTATAACCCTCATTACGAGTAATGCACCTTCCTGGAAACCATGCAAGCATTATAACCCACACTGTGGGCCTCATTACAAGTAATGCCCCTGCTGGAAACCATGCCTGTATTATAACCCACACACAGGGCTGCATTTCAAGTAATGCCTCTGCTGGAATACATGCAAGCATTATAACTCACACACAGGGCCTCACTACAAGTAATCCCCCTGCTGCAAACCATGCAAGCATTATAACTCACACACAGGGCCGCACTACAAGTAATGCCCCTGCTGCAAACCATGCAAGTATTATAACTCACACACAGGGCTGCACTACAAGTAATCCCCCTGCTGCAAACCATGCAAGCATTAACTCACACACAGGGCCTCACTACAAGTAATGCCCCTTCCAGGAACCATGCCAGCATTATAACCCACACTGTGGTCCTCATTACAAGTCATTCCCCTGCTGGAAACCATGTAAGCATTATAACCCACACACAGGGCCTCATTACAAATTTGGTTGTCATTTGATAGTATTTCTGTGGAATTACTTACAAACTCGATTATCCTTACTGCCACTCTGTCCAGCAAATGTACCACAGGATTACGAGTTTGGGCTAATTTCTCATTTTTTAGTCCATAGAGATTTTTTGCAGATTTACTAAGAGAGGAGAGTCTGCCACGGTAAATATGCCGATTATTGGAGGTGAAGTGGAGTATTTACCCTTCAGTGATCTACTGGAGGTAAATCCTCCGTTTCACCTCTAAATTTGAAGTCTGGAGGTGTGGGAAAGCAGCAGTAATTCTGTTACTGCCATTTTACTGTGCCACTAAACTTACGAGACGCACAGATTCCAAATGGACATGTCAGCCTCCAGAGGGTGATCCTTGCAATCGGAGGGAAAGCTCCATAGACGTATCATGCAAGGCATCATGCTTGCGGCAAGACATCCTTGATCTCCATGACTACACCAAAAGCAGAGGAACACATAAGTAACCGCTATTCCGTGTGTCCGTTGCTCTCTGCTTCGATCCTTGGGTCTTGTTGCTATAGTAGTATAGTTGAAGGAAAAGCCATCCACAGCTCCATAAAAGATTCTGTTCCCTGTCTCTGCGTGCTCATGCAAAGCTACTCCCTCGATATCTTCACAGCAGAGGCGTTGCTAGGGCTGGGGGGCCTCAGGGGGATATAGCTCCTGGTCTTTTGGTTGTATCCCCAGATAGAAGCTCAGGGGCTACAACCAAAAGGCTAGCTAGTCCCGACATTAGCGTAGCCTGGGATCTTTTCCAGACCTAGCAATAGCCCTGGTTCAAAGTCGAAGCTGGTTCATTGCAGCTCTCACATTTGTCTCAACATCTCTAAAGGATATCATATCCCGCTTCATACTTCAATAGGTAAAGCACCTTCCCCGCCTCCACAATAACATGGGTGATGATTTTCCATCTGCACATACCAAGAGGTGCTGATCTTTCCTTGCGCGTCCCTATTGGTGACTCTCTGCTCATTCCCCTTGGTGTAGCTTCCTCTCTTCCCTTCTTCCTCGTGGGCAACCCTCCCCACTTAAAATTACCGTAGGAGGAGCGTTGATTCCCAGATATGTTAAGCTAATATTTGTGAAAGTCGCTCTTGCTTCCATAGCTTGGCTTGAAATGTTCTTATGAGTGTCTCCAGCCTTTGCTTCATGAAACTTACACTTGTTATTCTTGACTCAACCACTTTAAGTGCAATTGGCAGAAAGAAGCGCTCACTTGAACTAACGAGCTAATGAAGTTCTCGCTTTTCTTTTCTTAGGTCAGTTCATCCCTTTGAGATTCCAGAGATCATAAGCCTCGCCATCGATCAAGGCAACCCCTTGTATTTCAAGTGGATCGACGAAGGTGTAGCTGAGGATTGGTCGTGAAACACCAGCCACGTCCCACCTGCTGCTGCTCGAGAGAGGGAATTGCCTAATGACCCATTATGACAAGGAGTCAACTTTTGGCCCATTGGATTGAAGAACATCATTATTAGGATTTCTTGAATGTGTCCTTTCTTACCCAAGACACATATATTTTTGTAAATGATCACCAGCGTAGCTACTGACCCACTCTCTCACCAATCCTGGCGTCTCGTGGAAGGAGGACACGGAGTTCTGCGGCAAGAGGGCTGCAAAAAACATGCATGCCGGATTTTATATAAAAGATGGCCGACTGTCAGCACAAAGATGGCCGACTGTCAGCACAAAGATGGCGGGTTTGGTACTGTGCTATATTGGCTGATATTGGTGGACTTCATGGTGAACACTGCGTACCAACGGTGACGATATCTCCCTGTCACACTTTGGGGGTAGCTAATGGTGCCTCCTGGTAAATCACATGTCATGCTCACTATGAGTGTATCGGCTTCAGGTTTCTGGGCCCACCCAGGGAAGACCGGCTTCTCCTGCAAGGAAAACATGGTATTTGCCATGGATGGCTGACAGCCAAGGTGGGCAGGAATGGCTAAAGTGCTCCCCAGAGCAGAGGCATTGCTTTTCTCCCCAACAGAAGTCATGCAGATTGTTTGAAATTACCTGTCCCTAACCAAATAATGTATTAGTGTTCAAAGACTATGATAGAAGTGCTGATGAAAAGAAAGGGACTAGGAATCAGGGGGCTATTTCCCCATCAAGTAAACCCTTTTAACGGGGCACCATGGCACACATTAACTTTCCTTTAACCAAAGAATGTCAGAGTCAGCAAAAAAGAACGTATGCTGTGATATGCTAGAGGCCGCTCTGGCAACATTTGCATCTGTTTCCGGGGCCCTCTTTCCCGGTAAGCAATGGTGTGATGCTACACACGAAGATTAAGCCATGTGAAAGGAGGCAGCATTGACTAGGACAATCTGAATGTCACATGTGCTAGCTTGAAACCTGAGAGCAAGAAGACTGACTATGTTGCTGTTTTACCAGTTCCCCACCTATACTCGTATGCAGAAACAGGGTCTATTCGAATGAGTTTGTTAACGTCTCAGAGTTTTTCTTGCTGTATCAGCGGCAGGTGTTGCTTTCAACAAACGTGAGGTTTTCCTTTCCTTGCATTTGCCATCAAACTGAGGAGAACACCAGGTATGCGTGATGGGCGCTTTGAAACACAATTTACTTGATGTATAAGCGCCTTAGAAATGCACAATAAATGAATTAAATAAATAAATTAACTCATGAAATGCCTCTAAATCATTTTGCGGGAACATATTGCTAGTCGTGCTCTGCAGATCTTTGTGTAGGGGCTGAGATGTGGTTTGGTGCCTAACTTGCGAACTGTGTGACCAGGAACTTGAATCCCAGCTTCCTCCACATGAGAATCTTCTGCTGTCCCCGGCCTGTTTCTCAGACTCAACGTAAACTTTCTTTGCATTACTGAGACATGGATTCCTCCTTACAATACCACGGCTGCTGCTTCCTTGACCACTTCACAGACTTCTTTTTGCCATGTTCCTCGTCCCGTTGCTCGTGGAGGGGGTATTGGCATTCTCTACCATTCTTCTTTTTCTCTTATCTCTTCCTCTTTAGATCTTCCAACTTATTCCTCATTTGATTTTACTTATAAGATCTTTTAAAAACCCCATCCCATTTCTTTTGTTCTTGTTTACTGACCCCGTGGCCCTATCGGTTCTTTTTGTGATGATATTGATCATCTTCTTTCTTACATTCTCCTACTCCCACCCCTGTGGTGCTGCTGGGGAACTTCAGTCTCCATCTTTCATCAACACATCCCACTACTCCTTTTCTTTCGATTCTTGACTCTCATCTTCTTCTTCCTCTTTCTACTCCTCCATCCCAAATCTCTGGCTGCTGCCTTGATCTGATTTTTATCTAATCCTTTTCAGCTTCTCCTGTGTCTTCTCTCCCATTCTATCTTTCTGACCACTATCTTCTTTCTGTATCGCTGTCTCCTCAAGTCCCTGTATGTTATTCTGCTTTCTCTCCCACATCATCCTTTTCTCAACGTTATCTATGCAACTTTAACCCCTCACTCTTTATTTCCTCCTGTACTTCTTCTCTTCCTCCTCTTTACTCTTTCTCAGCTCTCACATCTAACAAGGTTGCTTCCTCCATTTCCTTGTCTCTCTCTTCCTCCCTTGACCTGCTTTATCGTTTATCTCCCTTTTATCCTTCCCGGTTTTGAACTCCTTTATTTCGGCGTGATACTCTAAACATTAATCTATTCTTATCCTCATGGACCTATCTGCTGCATTTGACACTGTCGACCACTCTCTACATTTTTGCGTCACTTTCTTCCTTTGGTCTCACGGGCTCTGTCCTGTCTTGGTTTCATTCTTATCTATCTCACAGATCACTTTCTGTTTCTTGGGACGGCAAGTCATCTAAATCTTACCGGCTTGCCCACAGTGTGTCTTAAGGTTTAGTGTTTGGCTCTTTTCTGTTCTCTCTTTACACCTCCCCTCTTGCAGCTGTTCTCTTCCTTTGGTTTATCACATCACTTTTATGCTGACGCCACTCAACTCTTTCTCTCTTTCCCCTCTGATATTCACCTCACTCTTTTCGCGTGTCTAGTTGCTATTAAATCTTGCATCTCCTCTCACTATCTTACGCTCAATACTGGCAAAACGGAAGTACTCTTTTTCCCTGCTAATACCCTCCCCCCTGAATCTCCCACCTCCTTTATTTCTTTTCTCCATCACAGCTTCCTATCTCACCCACAGCCCAAAATCTTGACCTCCACTTTGACTCTAATCTTTCCTTCTCTCATTGCATCTCTCTAAACTAAAATGTGAATGTCCGACTTAGAGCTAGAAATGGGTATTTGAGGTCTGACTCTGCTAAAATGTGATTGATATAAGACTAACAAAGATAACAAAATGCAGTTTTACACTATTAACTCAGTCTCTTCTTTGTGTCTAATCAGTGGCTTAGAATGTAAATTGGTTGATATGTTTACGTTTGTACAGAGTTTGGGTTCTTGGCTGGCAGAACAAGTTCTTCTTTTTTCGAAGAACATAGGTTTTTAAAGCTCATAATTTATCTGCCATTGTTATTTGCAGGTTTGACGGGCAGATGCTCTTAGGCAGGCGTGCATGTTTGTATCACCAGCACCTGGTCTGGCACTCAATTCAAGCCGACATTTAAAAGAGAAACTTAAAAAGCAGATTGGTACATTTACCCCATAAAGGCACCACTGTTGCACACAAGGCCGCCTCAAACTATGCCTACCCAAAACCACACCCCACTCCATCACCTGCCTGACCTTAAAACGCTGTTTTGTCATCATTGCCTGCGGGGCCCTTTGTCTTGGATCTGTTAAAACTGTGACTGATTTCCCGGCTTCATGCACAACATACGTTTTTGAAAATATATGTTTTGTGCAATCTCGGTTCACTAATCCGGTGAGTGCTAGATTTATTTCATGGTGGTAGCCTCTATTGTATTTTAATACTGTATGTTTCCAAGTCAGTAATGGCATTGAAACCGGGTGGAACATTTTCAGGTGGAGTGATTACTGACTTGGGCCCCGGGAGCTGATCACAAGTTTACTTAAGTCTGTATCAAGAATCCGGTCAATACCGAACAAAAAATCCAGTTGCACCGAATGGGGGCAACTTCTGTCATCTAAAACCACTGCACTTAACTCAGAGAATGGGCAGGATGTCTATATTCACACACAAGCAAAGCACTGTGCTCAGTATACTAGCCAAGTGCACATCATAGATGCAGGACATGTCAGTGATTTTATGAATAAAACAAATTATTAAAAATCCCATTCCACCTGCAGGGCAAGTGCCTTAGTTTACTTACTTGACCTACAAGAAGAGCATCCGCCCCATGGTGACTGGTGACCAAATATTTACTAGTGCTTTCTGTAGAATGGTGCATGTCACCAAAATGACACTTTATATTTGGTGCAGTGCTGCCACGCAAAGGCCAGCCATGCACCATGTGAAATTGCTTTGACAGTTACTGCAAGCAAACTTTGAGTAAAGGACAAATACAAGTTTCAACCATCCATATATTCGCCGGCAAGATTGAGTGCTGTGCAAATGGTACTCACCTTTCATAAAATCTCTCTTCATAAAATCTCTTCACAAATGTGAGTGGCCAAATAGATTTTGCGAGCCCTGGAGAAATAAACACTGAAAAGCTCAATGATGAACTGCATAGCTAGGAATCGGTTGCATACTTGCCAACCTGCCCAATCCATTTGGAAGATTGTAGTCCAGATCTGTTTTATTCTTTGCAATCTGGGAACTATAGGCCTGGATTTCTCTAGTACCACCCACTGCTACCTCTACCAGAATGCAAAGGAAGAAATGGCATGCAAATTGCAAAGACTGTACTACCATCTCCCGAATGGATTGGGACATATTGGTATCTCTGTATTTGGCATAGGATGGGGTTTCTGCCTGAAAGCGTCACAGCTTGCTCCACTAAGCACAGCAGAACACTTAAACATGGCTTCTAAGTGTTGCAAACAAAGTGGTTAGAAAAGCACAAACGAACAAGCTTGCCCGGCTGACTTAACATGGCTAGTAATAGTGTTCACTTGACTCCAACAGAGTACCCCGCCCTGATGACCATTGCACAAAACTTTAAACAAAAACATCCTTATGAGAGAAAACAGGGAGCACATGGAATGGGACAGACCGACATGACACCCGGGGGAGTTATTGCTGCAGTCAGCCCTGACCCAGGGAATGCATGTTCAGAAGTAAAACCAAGTGTACCTGCCCAGATTAGACTATCTGAAACCATTACTTGTCTTTGGTTACAGGGACGAGCACTGTTTCCCCTGCTAGATGTCCACCCCCAGTGTGATTTTCTGAGTGGTTTGCTCAAGAGTAAATCTCTGGTCTATGACATGAGGGCAGCCTTCACTTTGTGAGTTCGAATCCAGCAACAGGACTGAGCTAGCTTTTCATCCTTATGATGTCGATAAATCAAGTACCAAAAAATGGGAGAAAAATAACATCTCTTGTTACAGCGTTTAGACGTGTGAGGATTTGGGCTTGTAGCACTATGTCTGAGCACTAATTACTGTTAATGCCTGATTGCTTTGCTTGTTTTCTCTTTATTGATTTTAAATTATCAATAATAAAATCATTTCCTGCTCTGGATCTTTTGAATTCCTGCGCCATTTGGTAATTCTGAATCTAGAATTCGATTCCATTTCCAAAATGTGTTTTTATCGAGGCTTGTCAACTAATGCGTGCACCAAGGGACATGGGGCCTTGCTACGAGTACAGCAGTAATGGTGAAACACAGATTATTTTAAGTACCACCTGTTTAAAAATACCTCCGAATTATGTGTTGCGATCGCATGTGATATATTTACAGAGACCTCCCCCAGGGCCACACCTGTCACATCCCTGTGTTCGGAGCAGTACGTTTGTAAATGAACGCTCTTTGTTAGAGGAGGACCGTCACTGCCGGAGACGCAGCAATGGGTGGGAAGCAGACCATTGGAGTGGCCATTGTCTGTCACAAGGCTGCCCAAGGGTGACCAGTGCTGTGATACGCATGTCTGAAACACGTTTCCGGAAATGGAGACGGCAAAGCAGGACTCTCCCGGAGGCAGTGGCTTTTGATAAGTGCAGCTGTGAATGTGAAAAGTTGACCATGGCGGTGACCAGCCAAGAGGCTCTCAAGTAACCAGGTCATGGGCGGCCTCTGTTAGCAAGGTTCCTTACTGTCCTGGTTTTAGAGAGTAGTGTGTGGAATGAGTCTGACCTACCATAGTGCTGTGCTGATGCTTTGTGTACGGGTACATTGTACGTTTGTCACAGTACTTATCGGATTCCGTTTAAAACGGTCCCTTTTGGAACAACCCAAATTAGTATGATCTCCCAAAGTCCTTTGCTGTTGAGGTGAGTGTTGGTTTCTGCTATTTTCATTGGTCTGGGCCTGTGCAGTGTTACCGTGCATGCGGGAACATTTGTGGCCGTTTTGTTCTGGGTTTGTGCTGATGTCAGTGGAGGTGGCTGCTCTGGTGCTGTAAGGCTATTTAGTGTTACTGTGCATGGGGAATATTTGTAGACTTTTTGTTCTGTGTTTGTGCTGATGTCAGTGGAGGTGGCTGCTCTGGTTTCGTAAGGTTATTTAGTGTTACAGTGAATGGGGTACTATTTGTGGACGTTTTGTTCTGGGTTTGTGCTGATGTCAGTGTAGGCGGCTGCTCTGGTGTTGTAAGGTTATTTAGTGTTACGGTAGCTGCTCTGGTGTTGTAAGGTTATTTAGTGTTACTGTGCATGGGGCAATATGTGTGGCCGTTTTGTTCTGGGTTTGTGCTGATGTCAGCGGAGGTGGCTGCTCTGGTGTTGTAAGGTTATTTAGTGTTACGGTAGCTGCTCTGGTGTTGTGAGGTTATTTAGTGTTACCATGCATGGAGGAACATATTTGGACGTTTTGTTCTGGGTTTGTGCTGATGTCAGTGGAGGTAGCTGCTCTTGTGTTGTAAGGTTATTTAGTGTTACCGTGCATGGGGGGACATTTGTGGATGTTTTGTTCTGGGTTGGTGCTGATGTCAGTGGACGTAGCTACTCTGGTGTTGTAAGGTTATTTAGTGTTACCGTGCATGGGGGAATATTTGTGGACGTTCTGTTCTGGGTTTGTGCTCATGTCAGTGGACGTAGCTGCTCTGGTTTTGTAAGGTTATTTAGTGTTACCGTGCATGGGGGAATGTTTGTGGACATTTTATTCTGGGTTTGTGCTGATGTCATTGGAGGTGGCTGCTCTGGTTTTGTAAGGTTATTTAGTGTTACCGTGCATGGGGGAATATTTGTGGGCATTTTGTTCTGGGTTTGTGCTGAATTCAGTGGAGGTCTAAGGTTATTTAGTGTTACCGTGCATGGGGGAATATTTGTGGATGTTGGAGATGGCAGCTCTGGTGTTGTGAGGTAATTTAGTGTTACCGTGCATGGGGGAACATTTGTGGACGTTTTGTTCTGGGTTTGTGCTGATGTCAGTGGAGGTGGCTGCTCTGGTGTTTTAAGGTTATTTAGTGTTACCGTGCATGGGGGAACATTTGTGGACGTTTTGTTCTGGGCTTGTGCTGATGTCAGTGGAGGTAGCTGCTCTTGTGTTGTAAGGTTATTTAGTGTTACCGTGCATGGGGGGACATTTGTGGATGTTTTGTTCTGGGTTGGTGCGTGCTGATGTCAGTGGACGTAGCTACTCTGGTGTTGTAAGGTTATTTAGTGTTACCGTGCATGGGGGAATATTTGTGGACGTTCTGTTCTGGGTTTGTGCTCAGTGGACGTAGCTGCTCTGGTTTTGTAAGGTTATTTAGTGTTACCGTGCATGGGGGAATGTTTGTGGACGTTTTATTCTGGGTTTGTGCTGATGTCATTGGAGGTGGCTGCTCTGGTTTTGTAAGGTTATTTAGTGTTACCGTGCATGGGGGAATATTTGTGGGCATTTTGTTCTGGGTTTGTGCTGAATTCAGTGGAGGTCTAAGGTTATTTAGTGTTACCGTGCATGGGGGAATATTTGTGGATGTTGGAGATAGCAGCTCTGGTGTTGTGAGGTAATTTAGTGTTACCGTGCATGGGGGAACATTTGTGGACGTTTTGTTCTGGGTTTGTGCTGATGCCAGTGGATGTGGCTGCTCTGGTGTTACAAGGTTATTTAGTGTTCCCGTGCATTGGGAATATGTGTGGACGTTTTGTTCTGGGCTGGTGCTGATGTCAGTGGAGGTGGCTGCTCTGGTGTTGTAAGGTTATTTAGTGTTACCGTGCATGGGGGAATATTTGTGGATGTTTTGTTCTGGGTTTGTGCTGATGTCAGTGGAGGTGGCTGCTCTGGTGTTGTAAGGATATTTAGTGTTACGGTGCATGGGGGAACATTTGTGGATGTTTTGCTCTGGGTTTGTGCTGATGTCAGTGGAGGCAGCTGCTCTGGTGTTGTAAGGATATTTAGTGTTACCGTGCACGGGGGAACATTTGTGGATGTTTTGCTGTGGGTTTGTGCTGATGTCAGTGGAGGCAGCTGCTCTGGTGGTGTAAGGTTATTTAGTGTTACCGTGCATGGGGGAACATTTGTGGACGTTTTGTTCTGGGTTTGTGCTGATGTCAGTGGAGGCAGCTGCTCTGGTGTTGTAAGGATATTTCGTGTTACGGTGCATGGGGGAACATTTGTGGATGTTTTGCTCTGGGTTTGTGCTGATGTCAGTGAAGGCAGCTGCTCTGGTGTTGTAAGGTTATTTAGTGTTACCGTGCATGGTGGAACATTTGTGGACGTTTTGTTCTGGGTTTGTGCTGATGTCAGTGTAGGCGGCTGCTCTGGTGTTGTAAGGTTATTTAGTGTTACGGTAGCTGCTCTGGTGTTGTAAGGTTATTTAGTGTTACTTTGCATGGGGCAATATGTGTGGACGTTTTGTTCTGGGTTTGTGCTGATGTCAGTGGAGGCGGCTGCTCTGGTGTTGTAAGGTTAGTTAGTGTTACCGTGCATGGGGAATATTTGTAGACGTTTTGTTCTGTGTTTGTGCTGATGTCAGTGGAGGTGGCTGCTCTGGTGTTGTGAGGTTATTTAGTGTTACCTTGCATGGAGGAACATATTTGGACGTTTTGTTCTGGGTTTGTGCTGATGTCAGTGGAGGTGGCTGCTCTGGTGTTGTAAGGTTATTTAGTGTTACCGTGCATGGGGGAACATTTGTGGACGTTTTGTTCTGGGTTTGTGCTAATGTCAGTGGAGGTAGCTGCTCTTGTGTTGTAAGGTTATTTAGTGTTACCATGCATGGGGCAACATTTGTGGACGTTTTGTTCTGGGTTTGTGCTCATGTCAGTGGACGTAGCTACTCTGGTGTTGTAAGGTTATTTAGTGTTACCGTACATGGGGGAATATTTGTGGACGTTCTGTTCTGGGTTTGTGCTCATGTCAGTGGACGTAGCTGCTCTGGTTTTGTGAGGTTATTTAGTGTTACCGTGCATGGGGGAATATTTGTGGATGTTTTGCTCTGGGTTTGTGCTGATGTCAGTGAAGGCAGCTGCTCTGGTGTTGTAAGGTTATTTAGTGTTACCGTGCATGGGGGAACATTTGTGGACGTTTTGTTCTGGGTTTGTGCTGATTTCAGTGTAGGCGGCTGCTCTGGTGTTGTAAGGTTATTTAGTGTTACGGTAGCTGCTCTGGTGTTGTAAGGTTATTTAGTGTTACTTTGCATGGGGCAATATGTGTGGACGTTTTGTTCTGGGTTTGTGCTGATGTCAGTGGAGGCGGCTGCTCTGGTGTTGTAAGGTTATTTAGTGTTACCGTGCATGGGGAATATTTGTAGACGTTTTGTTCTGTGTTTGTGCTGATGTCAGTGGAGGTGGCTGCTCTGGTGTTGTGAGGTTATTTAGTGTTACCTTGCATGGAGGAACATATTTGGACGTTTTGTTCTGGGTTTGTGCTGATGTCAGTGGAGGTGGCTGCTCTGGTGTTGTAAGGTTATTTAGTGTTACCGTGCATGGGGGAACATTTGTGGACGTTTTGTTCTGGGTTTGTGCTGATGTCAGTGGAGGTAGCTGCTCTTGTGTTGTAAGGTTATTTAGTGTTACCGTGCATGGGGGGACATTTGTGGACGTTTTGTTCTGGGTTTGTGCTGATGTCAGTGGACGTAGCTACTCTGGTGTTGTAAGGTTATTTAGTGTTACCGTACATGGGGGAATATTTGTGGACGTTCTGTTCTGGGTTTGTGCTCATGTCAGTGGACGTAGCTGCTCTGGTTTTGTGAGGTTATTTAGTGTTACCGTGCATGGGGGAATATTTGTGGACGTTTTATTCTGGGTTTGTGCTGATGTCAGTGGAGGTGGCTGCACTGGTTTTGTAAGGTTATTTAGTGTTACCGGGCATTGGGGAACATGTGTGGACGTTTTGTTCTGGGTTTGTGCTGATGTCAGTGGAGGTAGCTGCTCTGGTTTTGTAAGGTTATTTAGTGTTACCGTGCATGGGGGAATATTTGTGGGCGTTTTGTTCTGGGTTTGTGCTGAATTCAGTGGTGGTCTAAGGTTATTTAGTGTTACCGTGCATGTGGGAATATTTGTGGGCGTTTTGTTCTGGGTTTGTGCTGAATTCTGTGGAGGTCTAAGGTTATTTAGTGTTATCGTGCATGGGGGAATATTTGTGGACGTTTGAGATGACAGCTCTGGTGTTGTGAGGTTATTTAGTGTTACCGTGCATGGGGGAACATTTGTGTACGTTTTGTTCTGGGTTTGTGCTGATGCCAGTGGATGTGGCTGCTCTGGTGTTGCAAGGTTATTTAGTGTTACCGTGCATTGGGGAATGTGTGTGGACGTTTTGTTATGGGTTGGTGCTGATGTCAGTGGAGGTGGCTGCTCTTGTGTTGTAAGGTTATTTAGTGTTACCGTGCATGGGGGAATATTTGTGGATGTTTTTCTCTGAGTTTGTGCTGATGTCAGTGGAGGTGGCTGCTCTGGTGTTGTAAGGTTATTTAGTGTTACTGTGCATGGGGGAACATTTGTGGATGTTTTGTTCTGGGTTTGTGCTGATGTCAGTGGAGACGGCTGCTCTGGTTTTGTAAGGATATTTATTGTTACGGTGCATGGGGGAACATTTGTGGATGTTTTGCTCTGGGTTTGTGCTGATGTCAGTGGAGGCAGCTGCTCTGGTGTTGTAAGGTTATTTAGTGTTACCGTGCATGGTGTTGTGAAAACAGAAAAATAATATGAGGCAAGGAAGCCCAAAAAGAAACACACCAACACAGGTTACAAAGAAACATACATGCTTTATTTCAAGCTACAACAGTTACCAAGTCAATTGACAAACGGATAGCTATTCGGCTCTCAGTGTAACATAACGAACTTCAACGAGGGTTCGATGTGTTAGTGAGAGAGACCGCACATTGGAATACCTGGGCTTTTTATACAATTTGTCCATCCCTTGGCTAACCCTCTTGCGGGTTAACCATTCTGCGAAATATAATTCTGGTCTTAAGGTTCCTTGCCAGGTCAACCTTTAATATATGCATTTCGATTCGTTTCGCTGATATAAGTAGTACATTTACGTATAGGTCAACAGTATGACAAGGTCTCTGTTCGCGACCCCGACAAGTGACCTGCAGGCATATTAATTATTCAGTTGTACGGAGGTCACAACGGCCAGAATCTTATTCAGAATGTCATTTGGCCTCCATTTTGATGTTCAGGGTGACTTCTACATAACAAGAGAACCTAAAATGGCGGCTTAATCCAAGATGGCGGCTTACATTGATTTCTCTAAGGTCAAGACCTTGTCGTGGAGTTTGTTCGCGCATGATGTTTAGACAACTTGGCGTAGGCCAATACATATACAACTATTACAATAGGAGGCATAATATTATTTCTATTCCGACAAACCCTCTTTTTGGCCTATGCCAAGTGCTAATAACATTTCTAATGTCTTTGTAAATAACTCCATACATTGTCGTCCATACATCCTGAATCGTTATCTGTAATGTCTATAGCCATTAGGTCGTTCACCAGAACCTCTTGCAACACAAACTCTTTAGATGCTGTATCTGGGGCATACACTTTATGTCCTATCGTGCTCACCGCCTGAGCGCAACATCCCCCTAGCATTGCACATATACTAGGTAGACATTGGATACAGCAACAAAGGAATAACAGAATTCCCAAAATAACCAGTATGACAGAAAGCACCTTCCAACCCCAGGATCGTAGGGGATCCCAGAACCAAGCACTAATACTCAAATCTCCCACAGGAACATGTACTTCTGAACTAAGGACGTGCAAGTTCTGTATTGCTTTGAAAATTGTCGGTGAGGAATCTGGTACGAAAACACAACAAGCGGACCCCACTAATTTACATACTCCACCACGTTCTGCCAGAACGACATCTAATGCCATCCGGTTTTGGAGCGCTACCAATCTTATTGCTTTTTGTTCCAGTGTCATATTATAGAGTATATCCGTGGTCCGGTTGATGGTTCTCTCCAGTACTCTTGCTAGCCCCCTAATATTTTCAGAATTTGCTATCTGTCCCCAAAATGGCACAACTGATTTTGTTATATCTCCCAATATTTGCCCAGGGGTATCTCCAGTCTCGTCCCGCCGTGGGCGAGCCTTAGAAACTTCCAATGTACTAGCTATGAATACCCCAGGTAACAGGATTCCTAAATAACAGGTTCCCTGCCAATCCTTGGGCAACCAGGGAAATGCTGTACTACCGCAAACGAAATAGACAGGCCCCCCTTCATACAGAGGCCTGTTCTCTCCGGTCAAATTTACAATGTTCACACAACCTTCAAAATCTCCCATTGACCGAGTGCCATTCCTTTGTACACAGAAGGGGACTGAATCGGGGCTATGGTTAATAGAGTAGGAAGGAGGCACGGCATCCTTATTGCCTATCGGAGCCATTTTAAAGGAAATTAGAGTTTGGAAAGGAAGAGATAATTTATCAGAAGCAACATTAGGCTTACTTCTATTTGCAAAAAGCGAGCATCCCAGGGGAGTCAATTCACGTTTCTCAAAATCATTTAAATTAGTTCCATCAAAGTTCCCTGAGATGCTGTCATTCCAACGGCCAAAGAATAGTGCTCTAAGAGAGGCATAGCAAGCAGTCGTTAAAGGTAAAGGGTGAATATACCATCCTAGCCCCTTGTTCCCATGTTGCGGTAAATGGGTGCAGATCCAGCAATTACTCTTATTAAAAATGGCATGCGTTGAATTCATTATTATCATGAAAGTGTTATTATGATACTTTCATCTATGCTGGGAGTCCCTAGGTGACAAAGTATGAAGGTGTACAGAGGGAGTCAGAGCAGTAGGTACAATTTTAATTGGCAGAAGAGGCTCTAGAGGATACATTTCTTCAAAGTACCAGAGTCCCACGGCAGTAACTATACAAATTCCAATTACTATTATCACAACACAGCAATACGTTTTTGGGGCCCAGGCACATTGTTCATTGTCCGAGTTGGTCACCCCCTTATTTACAAGTCCAATGCGAGCAGCAGCGGTGGAGGTGGCAGACATCGTACTTTCTCAATCGACGACCCCAATGTTCGTTGCTGGCGACACTACGGTTGCGCGACTTCTTAGTCCTTCCCCAACCCTAGCCAGCAGAATCCCCTTTTCTTCCCAAAATTTTCCTTGCAAGAACAAAACTCTCAATGACTCTTTTTTTTCCAGATGCACAGGCAAAACCCGTGCCGTAGTTCTATTTTCTTCGTCGAAGGTCATACCTGGTGGTTCCCGGTACTGTTTGATCCGGAAATAAGGTAACGTCACTTCCTGAAGGAAGCAACGTTTCAGAGACGACGGAAGTCGCAGAGCTTGAAACAACGTTTTCCGGAAGTGACCTTTCCAAAGAGTGTGGAGACAAAATGGACTGCTCACCAAGCTCCACAGGCTCAGAGGGATTCTCCGACACACTCACAGCGCTATTTGCTACCCTAGGATCTGAGATTGTAGCATCAGCAAGGGGCTCTGCTTCTTCTGTAACGTGTGGCGTCGGGTGCGGAAGTTTCTTGACATGCGTCGCGTGGATCCAATGCTTCTTTCCAGCCACCCGCACTGCTGTCTGGGTGACCAACAGCACCTGGTAGGGTCCCCGCCAGTGAGGCGCAAGGCAGAAAGACCTTTCGTAGGCCTTCACCAAGACCCAACTTCCAGGCTGAATATTGTGTCCTGGGCCCGTAAACCGTACAGGTAAAGCTGATCGAACCTGATGATAAATGAGATACAGATTTTTAGTCAACTGGTTACAATAGTCTACAAGCAATACATTTTCAACCTCTCTCAATGCTTTAGGCTTCGGAAGACCCCAAATATTAGCGGGTCTCCCCATCACTACCTCAAATGGAGAGAGACCAGTCTTAGTTTGAGGTGTGGCACGCATGGCTAACAATACAATAGGTAAGGCGTCTGGCCATTTCAGTCTGGTGCCGGCGCATGTTTTAGCAAGCTTATTCTTTAGGATACCGTTATCTCTCTCTACCAACCCAGCACTTTGAGGATGTCTAGACGAGTGAAATCGCTTTTCAATGTGTAATGCTGTGCATATCTCCAAAATTACTGCTGCAACAAAATGTGGACCGTTGTCTGACCAAATTACTCTTGGCAGCCCAAATCGTGGGAAGAATTCCTTTACCATAGTCTTCGCAGTGGTCATGGCAGTAGCATCCTTAACGGGGAAAGCCTCAACCCATTTACTGAAAGCACAAATGATCACAAGGACATATTTTAGATTGCTACACCGTTCCATCTCAATAAAATCAAAGTGGATGACCTCAAAGGAAACAGAAGGAGGCCCAAAACTGCCCCTTGGAGTTACTGTCCCCTTCCCCACATTGTGCTGTAAGAAAATCATGCAATTTTGGACATAGCGCTGCGCGATCTTCAAAATGTTATCATTTACCCAGACTTGTTCTAACATTTTCGTGATCTGCTGAGCACACACATGCCTAGGACCGTGTGCCATTGTAACCATCGCCAGCACATATGAATCAGGGAGCAACCATTTCCCTTCAGATGTATCCACCCAACACCCATCTTCATCTAGTTTCCCCATCCCTTCGGCCCACTTTTTAGACTCTTCTATTGTGGCATCAGCTTGGATATCTCGCACAGACCCAATACCCTCATCCATTACATAGGCATCTCTTGTTTCTCTTAGAGCATATATGTCTGCGCTAAGGTCTGTGGCCGTTTGCCTGGCTATCTGGTCAGCAAAAGCGTTCCCTTTCCCCACATCATCTATGACCTTACGATGCGCTGCACATTTCATGATCGCTAACTGACTAGGGAGCGAGAGTGCCGAGAGAAATTGCACTATCAGGGGGCCATGCTGAATCTTGGTCCCATGTGAGGTTAGGAACCCTCTTTCCGACCAGAGCCTCCCAAAGTTGTGAGCCACCCCAAAGGCATACTGGCTATCAGTATATATATTTACTGTACGCCCTTTGGAGAGTTCACAAGCTCGGGTCAATGCTATAATCTCTGCGTCCTGCGCGGAGTTATGCGGAATTCTCTTAGTTTCAACAACCGTACTCAATGTAGTGACTGCATAGGCAGCTGTAGATGTACCATCCGGAAATTTGAAGCAGGAGCCATCACAAAACAGCTCCCCTTCCGCATTATCCAAAGGAGTATCTATAAGGTCTATCCTGTCCTTTGTTTCCTGTTCATTAGTATACATGCAGTCATGTGATTCTTCGTCACCGCAAACAGTATTTTGCGGGAAAGGTAGGAGTTCAGCCGGATTAAGAACACAACACCTCTTAATTTGAATGTGAGGGGCAAACAAAGTTAATTCATACCTCGTCAGCCGTACAGAGGTGAGGTGCTGTGTTTGGGTTTTATTCAATAGGACATCTACAGAGTGAGGTACCATCATGGTTAAATCATGGCCTAGGACCATTCCCTCACTCTGTTTTACAGACACGGCAGCAGCAGCGACAGCTCGCAAAAATCTTGGCAAAGCGCATGCGACAGGATCAAGGGCGGAAGAGTAGTAGCCGCACAGTCTATTCTTCCCTCCGTGTTCCTGTGTTAACACAGCCAAAGCACATCCATCACATTCATGCACAAACAACACAAAGGCCTTATTGTAATTTGGAGTACCCAGAACCGGTGCAGAGCATAACGCGGTTTTGAGAAGCTCAAATGATCGTTAATGTTCCGACTTCCATGGCAGCGGCGAAGAAATGCTCTTCTTCGTCAAGACCAACATCGGTTTTATCACTAGTGAGAAGTTCGGGATCCACAGCCTACAGTAAGAAGCCATACCTATTAAGGCTCTGACTTCCTTCTGTGTATTTGGAACAGACATGCCAGAAATGTGTTTTATTCTTTCAGGTGTCAATCTTCTCCCCTCCTAAATAGGCGACCTCCTGACAACAATATTGAAATTTCTTAAGCAAAGCTTTATGACCATGTTCAGCCACATGAATAAGCAACAATACAGTGCCTTCTTTACAAGCACTTTCAGAATCTGCAGCTAAAAGCAAGTCATCGACATACTGAAGCAGTGTACAAGTAGAAGGCAATTCAAGGGTGTCAAGCTGCTCTTTCAAAGCCCTACTATAAATGCTTGGACTTTCAGTATAACCTTGAGGTGCACGAGTAAATGTGAACGAACGTCCCCCCAAGGTGAACGCAAACAAATATCTACTATCCTTGTGTATAGGAATACTGAAGAAGGCATTCTTCAGATCCACAACACTAAAGTGAGTAGCTGTAGCAGGGATCATCGTAAGTATCATTGTCATATCAGGCACAATTGGAAATTGTGGAGCGACAACTTTATTAATAGCGCGTAGATCAATTATGAAACGGAATGGGATTGTATTGTCGCCTTTCTTGTACACGGGTAAAATCGGGCTGTTACATAAACTTCCTGCAATATCTTCGATCACTCCTCGATGCACAAAATCAGAAACAATGCGCTTCAAAGCACGCTCGCCCTCAACTGATATTTCATATTGCGGAATGCGTGGTAGTTTAACTCCATGTTTCAAAACTATTTTAACGGGTTCAACCTGTAATACCCCGACATCATTGTCGCCAACAGCCCACAAACATTCCGGGACAACGCTAAACTCAGGAGGCAATAGTCTAGTCAAAAACTGAGAACTGAGAAGTTGCTGTGGTGAAATCGTCAGTCGCACTCCGTCAGAGGAACAATGAATTACTGCATTTAATTTCTTCAACAGATTTAACCCCAGCAAATTCTCTCCACAGTTTGAAGTCAAGAGGAATGGACAGTGGTCCGTAAAGGGACCCAAAGAAACAGGCACCGGCGAAGAAACCGGACAAGCAACTGGTATGCCAGAAAACCCTACAGAAACATTAGTTTGCCCTGACAGTGGAATGTTTGGAACCCAAGAATGATCAATGGAGCACTCCTGTGCTCCAGTGTCTATCAAGAACTGATGTTTCCTATTCCTCACTAACAGTTCAACGTAGGGACCTTTTTGACTAACGGGAATAGGTGAAGGTTCCAAACCCTGCTTCGGGCAATCCTAACGAAACAAGATGTCATCGAAAGGAAGCTCTTCAGAAAGGTAGGCAGCAGAAGGGTGATCAAATATGTTTCTCGTGTCCACACTCGAAGTCTGATTATCCCGTGAAAAAGGTTGCTGGGGATCTTGTGAGAACTGACCTCTATCAGGGCCCCCCACTCCGAGGCGACCTCTAGGTCGTCTACCCATACTCCCAAATGTGTTGTTTGACCTCTGTCGAAGGACGGGGCACTGTGCACGCCAATGACCTTCCTGGCGGCAATAGGCACATTGATTAATATTCACAGGACCCAAGGGGACGTTCCCTTTTGGAACATACTGGCCTCTAGTCTGTGAATTACCTCCTCTGGGATTTCTAACAATTTGCTGTAACAATACTTTAGTCTTCAAATCTCCTTTCCTCTTCTCTATTCTCTCTTTTTCATTATTTACATGATTCTCATAATACTGAGCCATGTGCAAAACTTCAGATTGGGATTTCGACTGCCAAGCGCTCTCAGAGGACATAATCTGTGACTGGATGTCAAGCAGCAATCCACGCACAAATTTGTCCACAAACAACCTTTTCCCAGACTCTGTGCCCAAGTCCTGTCCACTGAAGTCAGAGAATACCTGTTCGAATCGATTAAAGAATTCGGTGGCACCTTCAGATTTTCCTTGAACACAGGCGGTAAGCTTGTCCCAAATAATTCTTTTCTCAGGAATTATGGTTTTCAATTTTGCAACAATTCTATCAGGCAAAGTGAGTATTACCTGAGGTGGTTTCTCACCAGCTGGTCTTTCCCCATCAAACCTAGTTATGTTAGCCCATGTATCTCCCAACCCAGGCACATCGTCTATTGTTCGAACCTGCTTCCATAAATCTATGGGCAGGAGTACAGGGAATAGCAAGTCAATATCACTTAGGGTGAACACAGAGGACTGTAAAACGGACTCTATCCCTTTGTAGAATCCTGTCGTATTTTGCCTAATATCAGGAATCGATTGTCTAATAGTGTTCACCTCCTGTCGCGAAAACTGGACGTGAACAAATTGCAATACATAATGTGCAGGAATGTCCACAGCGGGTGCACCTGTCCCAACATTAGCGGGAATCTCAACCTTTGGGACAAATGTCGGAGGAACCTCTCTCATTGGCAACTGAGATATAGGTAATTCCGATCGCTTACTAAGCAACAGTGCCAGGTCGAGCGCTAAGGCAATCGAAGAAGTGTCGGGCGAAAAAGCCCTCTTACAAATACCCAATAACTCTGTAGGACAGCTAACCTTCTTCCTTACACATTCATTCTGTAGGTACTGTACCATTACCTGAATCACCTTCCTCTGCATTTCTACCGTATACTGACTATACCTGTCATACACTTCATCTGGCGGTATGGATGAATCCGAGATCCATCGAATCGCATCTTTGGTACAGATTCGTACTTCCTCAGATGCCGATTTACGACACGGAAGGAACCGTTTCTGTACATACATACTGTCGTCTTCATCATCCTCATCCCGTAATCTTTCTAAGTCCCTCCTATACTCAAATAACCTCTCAACATGACCATGTACTTTCTCCTCAGTGTCCCTCGAAAGCGCTAAAGTATTCAGATCCCTCAACCCTTGTGGGTTCTACCCCACATTACACATAAATAAGTCCCCAAACCTTCAATAAAAACATTTGTCTCGGGAAAATTGCTCATATTTGATAATGTGGAAAAAACATCAGCTTGATCACCTCTCTCCATACAATGCTTAGCCCATGCAAATAATTCCTGTTTCTTTTCTGCAGAGACAGTATTACGAGTGACAATCTTTGACCCCGCACCCTGATCAACTTCAGTCGGTACAGAACCACTCGGGAGCGGAGGTGCGGGCAAATTCAATGGAGGTGCGACTATCGGCGCAAGGGGAAGGGGTGATAGAGTAGGTGGATGAACAACAACTAGAGGAATAGGAACAATAGGTTGTACAGGGGAACAGGAATAACAGCAGGAATAACAGCAGGAATGGGCAGAGCACCAGGGAGAGGATCATACGGAGGTGGCGCAGAGGCACCAGGCCTTCGCTCGTTTAACAATTTATCAATAAATTCTTCGGAAACATGAAAATCTTTAGAGGGATAGATTTTTTGGATACCGAGTGAGAAAGCCCTATCCATATTCTTGACTGACTCTGAATGTTTTTCCTTATCATATAACAACGCCTTTTCGGCATTCATTTTATGATGGCGTGCATGTTTATCCCTACTTTTAAGCTGCTGCAACGCTTCTTTTTTCCAATTCTGCAAAACATCAAATGCTGCAGGTCTGGCCTTCTTCTTTAACAAGACCGATTCTAGGTATTCAATACGGGGGATCTCGAAACTACAATTGATTGGCCACTGAAATTCGGAGGCATGTCTGGTTTGTCTGTGCCAAATATCATTAAATACTATACTTCCAATGCCATGCTTACAGTACATAGTACACGCCGGCGACCCCTCCTGTGGTGCCGGGCGGCTAAATTCCAAAGATTGTCAATCGCTGCCGAACAGTGCCCTAAAGCAGCTAGACAATTTCCCAGGCATTTCACAAAAAATTGGTGTTACCTGGTCAATAATTGTGTCTGCAGATACAATACACCAAATTCAAATTTTCATGGTTAAAATTAAGAGTCGGGTCACGACTACACCTGACCAAACCTAAGGAGGACCGTACGGTTTACCAAAGAACTTACCTAACGAATTTTACCTTGTGTTTGGTGGTTTCGACAAATCTGCCTGCCTCAAAAATGGACCCTTGTCAAGATGCCGTGTCAGACCACACGACTATCGTCCAAGGATCGGATCGTGCAGCGCTGCCGAGGTGTTGAGTCTCGTTCGATCGGGCCCGCAGTATCACACCGTCCTATCCCGGTTTGATAGCCTGTGTCAACCTTCAATGTTTCGGCATCAATCTTGAGGGTCCCTATTCGGGCGCCAACTGTGAAAACAGAAAAATAATATGAGGCCAGGAAGCCCAAAAAGAAACACACCAACACAGGTTACAAAGAAACATACAAGTGCTTTATTTCAAGCTACAACAGTTACCAAGTCAATTGACAAACGGATAGCTATTCGGCTCTCAGTGTAACATAACGAACTTCAACGAGGGTTTGATGTGTTAGTGAGAGAGACCGCACATTGGAATACCCAGGCTTTTTATACAATTTGTCCAGCCCTTGGCCAACCCTCTTGTGGGTTAACCATTCTGCGAAATATAATTCTGGTCTTAGGGTTCCTTGCCAGGTCAACCTTTAATATATGCATTTCGATTAGTTTCGCTGGTATAAGTAGTACATTTACGTATAGGTCAACAGTAGGACAAGGTCTCTGTTCGCGACCCCGACAAGTGGCCTTCAGGCATATTAATTATTCAGTTGTACGGAGGTCACAACAGCCAGAATCTTATTCAGAATGTCATTTGGCCTCCATTTTGATGTTCAGGGTGACTTCTACATAACAAGAGAACCTAAAATGGCGGCTTAATCCAAGATGGCGGCTTACATTGATTTCTCTAAGGTCAAGACCTTGTCGTGGAGTTTGTTCGTGCATGATGTTTAGACAACTTGGCGTAGGCCAATACATATACAACTATTACAATAGGAGGCATAATATTATTTCTATTCCGACAGTGTTGTAAGGTTATTTAGTGTTACTGTGCATGGGGGAACATTTGTGGATGTTTTGTTCTGGGTTTGTGCTGATGTCAGTGGAGGCGGCTGCTCTGGTGTTGTAAGGATATTTAGTGTTACGGTGCATGGGGGAACATTTGTGGATGTTTTGCTCTGGGTTTGTACTGATGTCAGTGGAGGCAGCTGCTCTGGTGTTGTAAGGTTATTTAGTGTTACCATGCATGGGGGAACATTTGGGGACGTTTTGTTCTGGGTTTGTGCTGATGCCAGTGGATGTGGCTGCTCTGGTGTTGCAAGGTTATTTAGTGTTACAGTACATTGGGGAATATGTGTGGACGTTTTGTTCTGGGTTGGTGCTGATGTCAGTGGAGGTGGCTGCTCTTGTGTTGTAAGGTTATTTAGTGTTACTGTGCATGGGGGAACATTTGTGGATGTTTTGTTCTGGGTTTGTGCTGATGTCAGTGGAGGCGGCTGCTCTGGTGTTGTAAGGATATTTAGTGTTACGGTGCATGGGGCAACATTTGTGGATGTTTTGCTCTGGGTTTGTACTGATGTCAGTGGAGGCAGCTGCTCTGGTGTTGTAAGGTTATTTAGTGTTACCGTGCATGGGGGAATATTTGTGGAGATTTTATTCTGGGTTTGTGCTGATGTCAGTGGAGGTGGCTGCTCTGGTGTTGTAAGGTTATTTAGTGTTACCGTGCATTGGGGAACATGTGTGGATGTTTTGTTCTGGGTTTGTGCTGATGTCAGTGGAGGTAGCTGCTCTGGTTTTGTAAGGTTATTCAGTGTTACTGTGCACGGGGGAATATTTGTGGGCATTTTGTTCTGGGTTTGTGCTGAATACAGTGGAGGTCTAAGGTTATTTAGTGTTACCGTGCATGGGGGAATATTTGTGGATGTTGGAGATGGCAGCTCTGGTGTTGTGAGGTTATTTAGTGTTAACGTGCATGGGGGAACATTTGTGGACGTTTTGTTCTGGGTTTGTGCTGATGCCAGTGGATGTGGCTGCTCTGTTGTTGCAAAGTTATTTAGTGTTCCCGTGCATTGGGGAATATGTGTGGACATTTTGTTCTGGGTTGGTGCTGATGTCTGTGGAGGTGGCTGCTCTGGTTTTGTAAGGTTATTTAGTGTTACCGTGCATGGGGGAATATTTGTGGATGTTTTTTTCTGGGTTTGTGCTGATGTCAGTGGAGGTGGCTGCTCTGGTGTTGTAAGGTTATTTAGTGTTACTGTGCATGGGGGAACATTTGTGGATGCTTTGTTATGGCTTTGTGCTGATGTCAGTGGAGGTGGCTGCTCTGGTGTTGTAAGGTTATTTAGTGTTACCCTGCATGGGGGAACATTTGTGGACGTTTTGTTCTGGGTTTGTGCTGATGTCAGTGGAGGTAGCTGCTCTTGTGTTGTAAGGTTATTTAGGGTTACCGTGCATGGGGGGACATTTGTGGACGTTTTGTTCTGGGTTTGTGCTGATGTCAGTGGACGTACCTACTCTGGTGTTGTAAGGTTATTTAGTGTTACCGTGCATGGCGGAATATTTGTGGATGTTCTGTTCTGGGTTTGTGCTCATGTCAGTGGACGTAGCTGCTCTGGTTTTGTAAGGTTATTTAGTGTTACCGTGCATAGGGGAATATTTGTGGACGTTTTATTCTGGGTTTGTGCTGATGTCAGTGGAGGTGGCTGCTCTGGTGTTGTAAGGTTATTTAGTGTTACCGTGCATTGGGGAACATGTGTGGACGTTTTGTTCTGGGTTTGTGCTGATGTCAGTGGAGGTAGCTGCTCTGGTTTTGTAAGGTTATTTAGTGTTACCGTGCATGGGGGAATGTTTGTGGGCGTTTTGTTCTGGGTTTGTGCTGAATTCAGTGGAGGTCTAAGGTTATTTAGTGTTACCGTGCATGGGGGAATATTTGTGGACGTTGGAGATGGCAGCTCTGGTTTTGTGAGGTTATTTAGTGTTACCATGCATGGGGGAACATTTGGGGACGTTTTGTTCTGGGTTTGTGCTGATGCCAGTGGATGTGGCTGCTCCGGTGTTGCAAGGTTATTTAGTGTTACAGTACATTGGGGAATATGTGTGGACGTTTTGTTCTGGGTTGGTGCTGATGTCAGTGGAGGTGGCTGCTCTTGTGTTGTAAGGTTATTTAGTGTTACTGTGCATGGGGGAACATTTGTGGATGTTTTGTTCTTGGTTTGTGCTGATGTCAGTGGAAGCGGCTGCTCTGGTGTTGTAAGGATATTTAGTGTTACGGTGCATGGGGGAACATTTGTGGATGTTTTGCTCTGGGTTTGTGCTGATGTCAGTGGAGGCGGCTGCTCTGGTGTTGGTCATGGGCGGCCTCTGTTAGCAAGGTTCCTTACTGTCCTGGTTTTAGAGCGTAGTGTGTCGAATGAGTCTGACCTACCATAGTGCTTTGCTGATGCTTTGTGTACAGGTACATTGTACGTTTGTCACAGGAATTGTCGGATTCTGTTTAAAAAGGTCCCTTTTGGAACAACCCAAATTAGTATGATCTCGCAAAGTCCTTTGCTGTTGAGGTGAGTGTTGGTTTCTGCTATTTTCATCGGTCCGGGCCTGTGCAGTTTTACCGTGCATGCGGGAAAATTTGTGGCTGTTTTGTTCTGGGTTTGTGCTGATGTCAGTGGAGGTAGCTGCTCTGGTTTTGTAAGGTTATTTAGTGTTACCGTGCATGGGGAATATTTGTGGACGTTGGAGATGGCAGCTCTGATGTTGTGAGGTTATTTAGTGTTACAGTGCATGGGGGAACATTTGTGGACGTTTTATTTTGGGTTTGTGCTGATGTCAGTGGAGGCGGCTGCTCAGGTGTTGTAAGGTTATTTAGTGTTACGGTGCATGGGATGTGGCTGCTCTGGTGTTGCAAGGTTATTTAGTGTTAACGTGCATTGGGGAATATGTGTGGACGTTTTGTTCTGGGTTGGTGCTGATGTCAGTGGAGGTGGCTGCTCTTGTGTTGTAAGGTTATTTAGTGTTATCGTGCATGGGGGAATATTTTTGGATTTTTTTTCTGGGTTTGTGCTGATGTCAGTGGAGGTGGCTGCTCTGGTTTTGTAAGGTTATTTAGTGTTACCGTGCATGGGCGAATATTTGTGGACGTTTTATTCTGGGTTTGTGCTGATGTCAGTGGAGGTGGCTGCTCTGGTGTTGTAAGGTTATTTAGTGTTACCGTGCATTGGGGAACATGTGTGGACGTTTTGTTCTGGGTTTGTGCTGATGTCAGTGGAGGTAGCTGCTCTGGTTTTGTAAGGTTATTTAGTGTTACCGTGCATGGGGGAATATTTGTGGGTGTTTTGTTCTGGGTTTGTGCTGAATTCAGTGGAGGTCTAAGGTTATTTAGTGTTACCGTGCATGGGGGAATATTTGTGGACGTTGGAGATGGCAGCTCTGGTTTTGTGAGGTTATTTAGTGTTACCGTGCATGGGGGAACATTTGTGGACGTTTTGTTCTGGGTTTGTGCTGATGCCAGTGAATGTGGCTGCTCTGGTGTTGCAAGGTTGTTTAGTGTTACCTTGCATTGGGGAATATGTGTGGACGTTTTGTTCTGGGTTGGTGCTGATGTCAGTGGAGGTGGCTGCTCTTGTTTTGTAAGGTTATTTAGTGTTACCGTGCATGGGGGAATATTTGTGGATGTTTTTTTTCTGGGTTTGTGCTGATGTCAGTGGAGGTGGCTGCTCTGGTGTTGTAAGGTTATTTAGTGTTATTGTGCATGGGGGAACATTTGTGGATGTTTTGCTCTTGGTTTGTGCTGATGTCAGTGGAGGCGGCTGCTCTGGTGTTGTAAGGATATTTAGTGTTACGGTGCATAGGGGAACATTTGTGGATGTTTTGCTCTGGGTTTGTGCTGATGTCAGTGGAGGCAGCTGCTCTGGTGTTGTAAGGTTATTTAGTGTTACTGTGCATGTGGGAATATATGTGGATGTTTTGTTCTGGGTTTGTGCTGATGTCAGTGGAGGCGGCTGCTTTGGTGTTGTAAGGTTATTTAGTGTTACGGTGCATGGGGGAACATTTGTGGATGTTTTGTTCTGGGTTTGTGCTGATGTCAGTGGAGGCGGCTGCTCTGGTGTTGGTCATGGGCGGCCTCTGTTAGCAAGGTTCCTTACTGTCCTGGTTTTAGAGAGTAGTGTGTCGAATGAGTCTGACCTACCATAGTGCTGTGCTGATGCTTTGTGTACAGGTACATTGTACGTTTGTCACAGGAATTGTCGGATTCTGTTTAAAAAGGTCCCTTTTGGAACAACCCAAATTAGTATGATCTCGCAAAGTCCTTTGCTGTTGAGGTGAGTGTTGGTTTCTGCTATTTTCATCGGTCCGGGCCTGTGCAGTGTTACAGTGCATGCGGGAAAATTTGTGGCCGTTTTGTTCTGGGTTTGTGCTGATGTCAGTGGATGTAGCTGCTCTGGTTTTGTAAGGTTATTTAGTGTTACCGTGCATGGGGAATATTTGTGGACGTTGGAGATGGCAGCTCTGATGTTGTGAGGTTATTTAGTGTTACCGTGCATGGGGGAACATTTGTGGACGTTTTATTCTGGGTTTGTGCTGATGCCAGTGGAGGTGGCTCCTCTGGTGTTGTAAGGTTATTTAGTGTTACCGTGCATTGGGGAATATGTGTGGACGTTTTGTTCTGGGTTGGTGCTGATGTCAGTGGAGGTGGCTACTCTGGTGTTGTAAGGTTATTTAGTGTTACGGTAGCTGCTCTGGCGTTGTAAGGTTATTTAGTGTTACTGTGCATGGGGCAGTATGTGGGGATGTTTTGTTCTGGGTTTGTGCTGATGTCAGTGGAGGTGGCTGCTCTGGTGTTGTAAGGTTATTTAGTGTTACCGTGCACTGGGGAATATGTGTGGACGTTTTGTTCTGGGTTTGTGCTGATGTCAGTGGAGGTGGGTGGCTGCTCTGGTGTTGTAAGGATATTTAGTGTTACGGTGCATGGGGTAACATTTGTGGATGTTTTGTTCTGGGTTTGTGCTGATTTCAGTGGAGGCAGCTGCTCTGGTGTTGTAAGGATATTTAGTGTTACGGTGCATGGGGGAACATTTGTGGATGTTTTGCTCTGAGTTTGTGCTGATGTCAGTGGAGGCAGCTGCTCTGGTGTTGTAAGGTTATTTAGTGTTACCGTGCATGGGGGAACATTTGTGGATGTTTTGTTCTGGGTTTGTGCTGATGTCAGTGGAGGTGGCTGCTCTGGTGTTGGTCATGGGTGGCCTCTGTTAGCAAGGTTCCTTACTGTCCTGGCTTTAGAGAGTAGTGTGCGGAATGAGTCTGACCTACCATAGTGCTGTGCTGATGCTTTGTGTACAGGTGCATTGTACGTTTGTCACAGTAATTGTCGGATTCTGTTTAAAAAGGTCCCTTTTGGAACAACCCAAATTAGTATGATCTCGCAAAGTCCTTTGCTGTTGAGGTGAGTGTTGGGTTCTGCTATTTTCATCGGTCCAGGTCTGTGCAGTGTTACCGTTTTTTTGTTCTGGGTTTGTGCTGATGTCAGTGGAGGTAGCTTCTCTTGTGTTGTAAGGTTATTTAGTGTTACCGTGCATGGGGGAACATTTGTGGACGTTTTGTTCTGGGTTAGTGCTGATGTCAATGGAGGCGGCTGCTCTGGTGTTGGTCATGGGCGGCCTCTGTTAGCAAGGTTCCTTACTGTCCTGGTTTTAGAGAGTAGTGTGTCGAATGAGTCTGACCTACCATAGTGCTGTGCTGATGCTTTGTGTACAGGTACATTGTACGTTTGTCACAGTAATTGTCGGATTCTGTTTTAAAAGGTCCTTTTTGGAACAACCCAAATTAGTATGATCTCGCAAAGTCCTTTGCTGTTAAGGTGAGTGTTGGTTTCTGCTATTTTCATCGGTCCGGGCCTGTGCAGTGTTACCGTGCATGCGGGAAAATTTGTGGCCGTTTTGTTCTGGGTTTGTGCTGATGTCAGTGGAGGTAGCTGCTCTGGTTTTGTAAGGTTATTTAGTTTTACCGTGCATGGGGAATATTTGTGGACGTTGGAGATGGCAGCTCTGATGTTGTGAGGTTATTTAGTGTTACCGTGCATGGGGGAACATTTGTGGATGTTTTATTCTGGGTTTGTGCTGATGCCAGTGGACGTAGCTACTCTGGTGTTGTAAGGTTATTTAGTGTTACCGTGCTTGGGGGAATATTTGTGGATGTTTTTTTCTGGGTTTGTGCTGATGTCAGTGGAGGTGGCTGCTCTGGTGCTGTAAGGCTATTTAGTGTTACTGTGCATGGGGGAATATTTGTGGACGTTTTGTTCTGGGTTTGTGCTGATGTCAGTGGAGGTGGCTGCTCTGGTGTTGTAAGGTTATTTAGTGTTACCGTGCATGGGGTACTATTTGTGGATGTTTTGTTCTGGGTTTGTGCTGATGTCAGTGGACGTAGCTACTCTGGTGTTGTAAGGTTATTTAGTGTTACGGTAGCTGCTCTGGTGTTGTAAGGTTATTTAGTGTTACTGTGCATGGGGGAATATTTGTGGACGTTTTGTTCTGGGTTTGTGCTGATGTCAGTGGAGGTGGCTGCTCTGGTGTTGTAACGTTATTTAGTGTTACCGTGCATGGGGTACTATTTGTGGATGTTTTGTTCTGGGTTTGTGCTGATGTCAGTGGACGTAGCTACTCTGGTGTTGTAAGGTTATTTAGTGTTACGGTAGCTGCTCTGGTGTTGTAAGGCCTAGTGTTACTGTGCATGGGGGAATATTTGTGGACGTTTTGTTCTGGGTTTGTGCTGATGCCAGTGGAGGTGGCTGCTCTGGTGTTGTAAGGTTATTTAGTGTTACCGTGCATTGGGGAATATGTGTGGACGTTTTGTTCTGGGTTTGTGCTGATGTCAGTGGAGGTGGCTGCTCTGGTGTTGTAATGATATTTAGTGTTACGGTGCATGGGGTAACATTTGTGGATGTTTTGTTCTGGGTTTGTGCTGATTTCAGTGGAGGCAGCTGCTCTGGTGTTGTAAGGATATTTAGTGTTACGGTGCATGGGGGAACATTTGTGGATGTTTTGCTCTGAGTTTGTGCTGATGTCAGTGGAGGCAGCTGCTCTGGTGTTGTAAGGTTATTTAGTGTTACCGTGCATGGGGGAACATTTGTGGACGTTTTGTTCTGGGTTTGTGCTGATGTCAGTGGAGGCGGCTGCTCTGGTGTTGGTCATGGGTGGCCTCTGTTAGCAAGGTTCCTTACTGTCCTGGTTTTAGAGAGTAGTGTGTGGAATGAGTCTGACCTACCATAGTGCTGTGCTGATGCTTTGTGTACAGGTACATTGTACGTTTGTCACAGTAATTGTCGGATTCTGTTTAAAAAGGTCCCTTTTGGAACAACCCAAATTAGTATGATCTCGCAAAGTCCTTTGCTGTTGAGGTGAGTGTTGGGTTCTGCTATTTTCATCGGTCCAGACCTGTGCAGTGTTACCGTCGTTTTGTTCTGGGTTTGTGCTGATTTCAGTGGAGGTAGCTTCTCTTGTGTTGTAAGGTTATTTAGTGTTACCGTGCATTGGGGAATATGTGTGGATGTTTTCTTCTGGGTTTGTGCTGATATCACTGGAGGTAGCTGCTCTGGTTTCGTAAGGTAATTTAGTGTTACCGTGCATGGGGGAACATTTGTGAACGTTTTGTTCTGGGTTTGTGCTGATGTCAGTGGAGGTGGCTGCTCTGGTGTTGTAAGGTTATTTATTTGCAGAACTTGTGTGCAATGATTATTGACATTTTGATTTAGCCAGAATGGTGTGGAGAGGTTAGCCTTGATGATTCCGCTTGCCTGCACTCCGTGGCTGATGTAAAGTGTGCTGCTCTGTTTTATTTTTGCAACAGTGTTGGTTTAATTCCATTTCAAGTCACACAGAGTCTGGCCCGATTTAGTCCATTCTCCCATAGTCCTTTGCTAATGAATTTGCTGGGACAGGAGCTTTATTCCAGCCGTTCTTTTCCTTTGCCACTGCATTTTCCAAGGCGCAACTATCCACATTCCAGTGTTCGAATTAAGCTTTAGAGTTCTGGGCTGAGTGCCACACCAGGCGCTTTGTGTCCTGACGACATAGTCTTCAGCCTCTGCCCCCAGCACCAAGCTCATAAATGCAGTAAAACATTTCCTCTCCACCCAGAACCCCCTCTCGTTAGCCAGAGCCAACATAGGGGCTAAACTAGATTATTGCAATGTCCTCTTAGCAGGCACTTCTGCAAGAAATATCAATAGACTCCAAGTCATACAGAACAACGCACTCAGAGCTGCACTAAACATCCAGAAAAGAGACCACATTGCGCAAGCGAGGAGAGCTGCCAACTGGCTCCCAGTAAAGAAACGGATCCCATTCAAGACCCTCACACTAAAACACAAGTGCCTCACACGCACATCCCCCCTACCTGTCTGAGACTATAATCAGAAATACCTCCTCTCGCCCTAAAAGATTTTGCCACGCAAACCAACTATGCATCCCTCCCATCTATAGGTCCAAAGCGGGTGGGGTTGGTTTCCCACATATAGCACCTACACTTTGGAACGCCCTAACTAACTCACTCAGAGCTGAAACCTCCCTCTCAGCCTTCAGGAAAGTACTAAAAACCACCCTCTTCAACTTATTCCGCCACCCTCCCTCTTCCTTCATGTACCTTCAATATAACTAAGAATGCATTATATAACCAAGAATGTTGTCTGTAACGGCGCCACGATGCCTCCGGCTGCTGCGTGCTTTATACATGTAAATAAATAAATGAATTGTTAACGGCCCGGGAGCGGCACATTTTTGGTATTGGAATAAACAGGCATATGCTCTGCCATATGAACGGCACAGGAATCTGCATGGGTGAACACAAGGAATTGGCTGTGGCACACTCTGAATTGCTGCTGGTGGACTAAGAATGCTCCATGTTAGGTAACGTGTGGGCTATACCAGATTTATAGCCTAGACATTTACCAATGACAGGGCTTCATGAATGTTCCAAGGGATGTAGAGGATGCTTCGGTTCATAGCATGTACAGAGCAATACACTAACATACCTTTGCATACGGGACTCCTTACTCTTTCTTAACCCCTTTATCACACCCTTCCATCAGGGAACTGAAGGGCCTCAGATACCTCTGTGTTATAAAGTGCACATAAATTTAACATAGGGTGTCCGCATCTTGCCTTATCCTTACTTCTGCTTCCCACTCTATTCTGACCTCCCCTAGCCACCATATACTCAACCCCACCCTGACTTTTTAAAGTAGCTAAAGGGCAGTACAGATGCTGTATAATCAACATAACATGTGGTAAGAGGGGGAGCCTCTCAACCGAGAATGAGCAGGGATGAATGACTCGCTCTACGGGACAGTGCCTACTCAGCAATGTCTACAGTCCCGTTCATACCAGAGGAGAGCCATCCTTTGCTCTTCCCTTCCTACCTGCTGCACCTGGCTGAGTACTCCTAGTTTGTTAATCACTGTGCTGTTTCTCCACGCTGCAGTACTTGCCTATGATGCTTGCATTCCTGCTGCTCATCCTACTCACATTTCCCTATGCTTTTTCCAATCACACTACAACTTCTTCTTTCCTATCCCTATCCCTATCATAAAACTCACATCTCCAAACTCCCACCACTCCATCTCTCTTTTACCTACGTCCAAAAACAAAATCAATGAGCAAACCATACGTCCCCTAACACCTAACCACCTTGCCTCTCTTCCTCTGAGCTCAACTTCTCTACTCTTCCTTGCCTCATCCACTGAACATTGCACTCTGGAATGCTCAGCCTGTATGCAACAAACTTCCTTTGTCAATGACTACTTTCACACCAGCTTTCCTCCCTCGATCTCCTTGTTAGCACTGAAACCAGCATCTACATCAGGCACTGCCACCCTGACAGCCCTACATAACTACAAATTAACCTTTATTAACTCCTCGTCTCACTGGCTGAGGAGGAGGCCTCGGACACAGAGTCTCTTCCTGCCTCAATGCCTCACAAGTATCCAATGCTCGGTTCACATCATCTCCATCTATCACCCTACTGACCCATACTTTGATGAACTTGGGTAACTCCTTGATTCCCTTTCCTCAAACACAACCTCATTCACTTAGGTGACTTTAACATTCCCTCTCCAACCACTTCTCTGAAGTCTAAACTTCAGTCTTCTTAGTGACCACGCTCTCCGTTCTATCCATAACCTCCCAACCCACACTGGGGTTAACTCTTTGAATCTCTTGCTCATCTCCACCTCTCGTTCAGCCATTAATACTACTGTCACACAATCCCTACCTGATCATGCAATAGTTTTCACCACCATCTTCTTTCCACCCTCTGACCTCTCCTTACCATTTGCCTCACCTATTACTAAAAGGAAATTTAAACATTCTGCCATTCCTCCCTCACTGCCTTCTCCAGCATCCAATCCCTGCTATATGACTCCTTCTCTTTTCACTTCCCATTCCTAACTTTCTCCCAGTCTCAGCGTCCTCAACCATGGATCACCCCATTCATACGCTCTCTTCCCATAGCCATGCATCAGCTGCTGTGCAAATAAAGGTGAACTCACCCGCATGAGGACATGCAACAACTCACTGCCTGGAACTCTATCAAATCTGTTCTTGATAGAGCGAAAAGGCAATAGTACCTCACCCTCATTGACTCACTCCAACCATCCTCGCTGGCTACAGGGCACCCTAAGCTCACTCCTCACTCCTCCTAAACATATGACCATCAACTCCACTCTCACAGCGAATAACCTAGCTGAATGCTTCATTACAAACATTTCCAAAACTAGTGACACTCTACTGACCTCCCACTGCCCTCTCATACATTCTACACTCCACCTACTCTACCATCCTCCTCTGTCTCTATCTCCCACTGTAGCCACACTAATACTGGAGAAGACCTATCTGTACTGATGAAGGCTAACCCCTCTTGTGCCCCATCAGACCCTCTTGCTCCTCAGCCAGTCAAGCCCATTGCTTCTTTAGTGGCCTCTCACCTGGCTGATCTCTTAAACCTGTCCTTCTACTCCGCTTGCTTTCCCTCTATTGTCAAAACAGCCTTGGTCATCCCTCTCCTAAAGTAGCAAGAGTCTGACCCGAACAAACCAGTTAACACTTGCCCCGTGTCTCTCCTTCCACACTACTATATAGTGCTCAAAAGGGTTGTGTTGAAGCGTCTTACACTTTTCTTTGACATCCACAACATTTGCGACCCCTTACAGGCAGGTTTCCGCTCCCGTCTCTCCATGGAAACTGCTCTAATGAATGTCTCGAACTTCATTGCTTCTGCTAAGCACTCCAACCTATCCTCTATCCTAATTCTCCTTGACCTGTCCACTGCCTTTGACACTGTTCACCGCTCTGATCTGCTCAATAATCTCTCTTTTCTTGGGATTAGCAATTGAGCCTTGCCTGGATTGAATTCTAGCAAGCACCTCGTCAATTCTATGTCTCCTGTAACAAAAACACATCTCAACTCACTCCTGTAACTGTTGGTGTTCTGCAAGACTCTGTCTTGGGTCCTCTGCTCTTTAAACTCTACACCTCTGCTCTTGGGACACTTATCTCATGGAAGCAATTGTAACCCCTCAACTTTCCCACTTCTTTGAATCTAATCCTCGTTTACACTTTTTTCAGTCTGGCTTTAGACCACATATAGGTACTGAGTCTGTCATGGTCTCTCTTTTGGCTGATCTTGCTTTTTTATTCAGGACCACTGCAAGGTCGGAGTGCTGATTCTCCTTGACCTCCCAGCAGCCTTTGATAATATACATCATGACATTCTCCTTTTCCGCATGCAACAGGCTGGCATATCTGGTCCTTCTCTTGCTTGATTTTCTTAATTTCTTACTGAGCGTATGCAAACAATACCATGTCATTCTTCCATGTGGTGTTCCTCAGGGGTCTTCTCGGTCCCCTCTTCTTTTTAATTTATATCTTCGTCCTCTGGCTGACCTAATTTCGAACATTTGATCTGTTTTTACACCTATGCAGACGATACTCGGCTGTTTTGTCTTGACTCACCAACAGCTGACCCACCATCCTGTTTGAGAAACTGTCTGCAATGGGGAGTCTGTATGGCTAGAAATTGGTTTAAACTGAATGGGGATAAGACCCGGGGTCTTGGTGATCGGCTCCCCAAACTGCATTACGACCTGGAGTACTGAGTACCGGCTAGACTCTTTGGGTCTCTGTCCTGCCCCTAGCAATTCAGTTTAAAGCCTTGGCGTAAAACCTTTACCGCCAGGCTCCAGAGATGCCCAAATCTCCTCATTAAGCAATGCTAGCTTCATCCGACTTAGAGTACTGAGGAAGATTTTGCCTTTTCTTCCGACTGAATGCTGTACGATGATGGTTACTTCTTCCATTATGATTCCATTATGATATTGTTATGCTACTGTAATGGAATATATTTCGGGCTATCAGCCTTTCTGATCCAGCGTTTGCAACTTCTTCGTATTCGGCAGCTCGTCCAGCTTTGGGCGCCACCAGACTTGCCCATTCTCAGTCTTTGCTATGTCGGCTTCACTGTTTGCCAGTGAGTGGCCGAATTAACTTTAAAATCTTATGTGTTACATATCGTGGAATTTATAAAACAGGTGCTGATTATCTGCAATCCAAACTGGCCGGCTACCATGCTGCTAAAGGCTTGGGCTCGGTCTCGCAAACTCTATTAAGAATTCCTTGTTATCGCAGGGTGCACGCCCCCACTCTGTGGAATTCCCTTCCACTTCCCCTTTGCAAAATCACTGACGATATTTGTTTTCATAATGCCTTTAAAATGCATTTATTTTGAATCCTTCATTTTTTCCAGTCAGCTCATCGGTTTGCTTTCTTCTTGTTCTTCATAGCGCCTAGATGCCTTTGTGTGTTTGGTTTGTATTGTATGAGCATTTATGGAGCAGAGTCTCCTCCTTTGGGTCCTCGTACCAAATCTTAGCGGACGACACCCACATCTACTTCTCTTTTCCTAAACTCTCCTCTGATCTCTCTATCAAAATCTCCAAATGTCTATCTGTAATAAAATATTGGATGACTTTGCACTCTCTGATGTTAAACTCTACCAAAACAGAGGTGCATTTTTTCCCCAATATGCTCTAATTTCTTCCCCTGCCCAACCAGTTTGCACCTGGTCCTCTCTTCTACCATTTCAGCTCAAAACCTTCAGTGTCATCTATGACCCTTCTCAAAACTTCCCTACTTTCATCTCTAAAACTGCTACAGCAGCTCGCCTCAACCTCCTAAATATTAGGAAAATCGGGCACCCCTTTATTTCAATGCTACAGTGCCAGAATCCTCTTTGGTATCTCCAACCATGCTTTCTTTCCTCTTGACAAGATCATTAACTTTGCCACCAGGACTCTCTTTGAACTCCCTCTCTCCACACCTACTTCCTCTTTCTGTCACCAGGCTGAATGGCTGGTGATTCAAAATGGGGCCAAATCAAAAAATGTTCTCCTGGTTGACAAATCTATCCACGTTAAGGCACCACCATATCTATCCAACTTTACAAGCCTTCTGTTAATCTCCACCCTGCCTCCTTGCCTACCCTTGTGGCACCTCGACCTCCCTGTGCTTCTGTTCTCTTTTTTCCTGCTCCACCTTCATAGAATTCTCTTCTGCTGCACATCTGAGAAACATTCCTACCTCTCCCCCTCAGAGTTACCTACCCTCTTAACCTACCTCTCATCTGCCTTCAAGCTAACATTTTCCTCTCGCCTCTAACCTGCCTCTGTCCCCCACTTTCTCTGTCTCCTCTCTAGTGCTTCATCCATCATGGTCCCTTCTCTAACACAGCTGGCCGGACCTCCTACTAATGTGGTTAGTGCTTCATCTATGTGTATCCACCCATGTGTTGTCCCCGGTCACTGCTCCATTTATTCCTCTCCACAACCTGGCCAGATTGTCACACAAACTCACCCCATTGTAAGAATCTCACTGATTCCCATGAAATCTGATAACTTGTACATTCTTTTATGATCACAAGAATATTGTCTTTCCCTGTATACAAATAAATAAACAACACTTAGGGTTTAAGGAACCCAACAGACATATTTGTATTTTTTTTGTGTTGGAAACATATTTGTGCTCAAGTACTTCAGAACACAAACATGTTTCCAGCACAACAAGCGAAACAAATGGCACGTTCGGTACACCTGCCTCTAACGCCTTGTGGGATGTCTTGGGAGTTATGTAGCACACTTCTGCCATTTCCATGGTCTCTTTGTGCTTTGGGACCTGCAGACACATGAGTTGGGTTTGTTTAGTAGAAGCAGACGGAATAGTGCAAGGCTGCATTGCTGCTGATGCATGCAGATCGGAAGGGACCAGGCTCTGTGCGCTGGTGGGTTTCTAGGGAGTTGTGGGGAGGGCACTTGGAAAATGTGCACCCAGAAGGGAGCCCCAGGTGGGGGGGATATTGCTACTAACCAGGTCTGCACTGAGAACTAGAATGGTGGAGGGTTGCTGGATGGATGTGTGGGGCAAACTGGCAGGAGCGGTGTAGAGTTTGGAAGGTGATAGTGTGTGCTGGGGAGAGAAGTGCTAGCCAGGATCACTGGCAGCATGTGAGTGGCATGTTGATGTGTGGAGTATAAGGTGGAAAAACCTGCCTATAACATACCTTACCGCATACCTGATGTAGCCCCCATACCATGAGGTGCGGCTTTACCAGACTGTGCACCTACCTTTATTTTGTCTGTGTGTATCTGCATTCTTGATGTAGCCCTCCATACCATGAGGCACGGCTATGAGAGATTATGACTTTAAGACCACTACATGTTGTAACCCTTTATGCCTGGTCCTGCACTTAGTAGAATGTCACTTCACACTTACTGGAACCAGTGCCTAGATGCCTAAGGATTTTGTGTGCTGCTATAAATGTAAAAATAAAATAAATATAAAACAGTAGGCCAGTCTGGGTAACAATGATTGTGCCCAGGAGTAAAATGAAAAACCGTTCTCCCTAGGTTGTACATCTCTTCACACGTCCCTCAAACCAATAGCCTCAATGAAGGTAGCCAGTTTAGCGTGTGTATAGACTGGGCTGGGTCTCCTCCCGCACGTGTAGATATGTCCTTGCCGGTGTGCATTAAAGTCTCCTCCTACCGCTGTCAAGACTGCCCCCTGTGCAGTCAGTAGTGTCTGAGTGACCTTCAGCTGATCTGCTTGTAGGGGTGGCGGTGCGTACACACTGAGCAAAGTTATTGTTTATTCCCAAACCTCTCCCTTAACAAGAATACATCTCGCATCAGTGTCTCTTTTCACCGTGTCAATCTTAAGTGGTATGGAGAGCCTGATTAGAGTGGCCACCCGCCTCAATCCTCTATAGTAGCCTGCATGTTCCACTACCTTGTACTGACGCCTCCACAGGAAAGCGCATGATTTTCCCATCGGGTGGGCTTCCTGCAACATCGCAATGTCTGCCTTATGTCTGACTCTCCCTCTTTTAATTTTGTTCGGCAAGTCCCATGATTCTGCTTGGTTGGTGAAGAAATGTAATCCTTGGGGACCGACCACCCTGAGCGGTGCTCGGTATATCATGGTGTATTTGATCTCTTGTAGTCGTAGCTTCCTCTGTACCATGTCAAAGGATTGCTGAGTCTTCTCTACTGCTTTAGTGAAATCAGGGTAAATTGATACTTTTGCTCCAATTACCGGTATTTCTCCATGCAACCTGCAAAATTAGATTGCAGTCTCGATAATTTTGGAGTTTCTCTATGGCCGGTCTTGGTGAGTGGGGGGATTATGGCTCCTTTCCTGGTACCCTATGGGCTCTTTCGACAGAAAAGAAGTTTGTGAGGCCATTTGTGCCATCCCACTCTTTGATCTAGGTTTCGAAGTATAATTCCATTGATGGCCCTCCTTCTTTTCTGCAAGATCATTTATCCACAAGTTGCTCCGTCTTGCTCACCCTTCTGCCTCCTCCACTCTGCCTTCTAGCAGATGCCTCCTGCTGAGCAAAGCCCAAACGTCCTTTTAAGGGGGGCCATTGCATCTTCAAAGTCTGAGATTTGCCCTTCCATTTACCCCACTCTAGCCGACACCATGTGAAAGTCTCGCCTACGCAGCCCAAAATCTGTACCAATGGTATCAATTTTCTGTTCCAGCATGACTCTGGCCTCATGTATGATACATAGGATATCCTGAGTCAAGTAGGTGTGTCTCCCTTCCCGATAAGGTTGCTTTGGTGCTATGCTAACTTCTGCTGTTTGGTGTGCTTGTTACCCCCTGTCGTATAAGCATCAATTTTAGACTGTCCACTTTTTTTCTTGACTTTTTCTTACTTTTGTCATGACCTGGGCTTCATTGGGGTCATGCTTTGCCCCCCTATTCGTGGAGGGTTCTCTGGGTGTTCTGATAACTCCCGTTCCAAAACGGACAGTCTCTGCTTCTGTTCCCACCTTCTGGGACCTGTCCCTGGCTGCTGGATTTTAGTCCTATGATGTATACTTTGTTATTGCTGCTGGACTTTATTTAGTCCTGTGATGTATACTTTGTTATTTTGCCTTCGCTCTCTCCTTTCCGCACCCTCCTATCTGGGGTGTCTGGTTGTCCATCCCCACTGGGTGGCGTGCAGTGTGCTGATTCAGCCTGTGGACTCGCCTCCCGCTCTTTTACCGCTAAGTCCCAAGGAGCCTTCCTGCTCCCGGATTGGGCTGTTGTTAGTATCTTGTGTTCCATGGCACGAGGCACGCGTTGCACGCCATGGTACGTTGGGTGCAGAAGTGGGAGATGTGGCATTTGGGATTCGGCAGTTGGGGGAATTGTAGCTGGTGGAGGTGGCTGGTGCTGGCCTGCGTGCAACCCTAATAAAGTACTTAACTTACCCAGTGTACTTTCTTTCATCACCACGAGTGGCAATGAGGATCCACGTTGTGTGGGGCCAGCACTGGTGTGGTGAAGGCTGGCGTGCTGGTCGGTGATTGTACCATATTTCAAAAGGCGGCCCTATTGACTCTGACTCTCTTATGGAGTGAAAGTAAGCTGGAGGGGCGGGGAGAGTTTCAGGCGGCATTGCCGTGTAATAACGTCTTGAATGAGGAGGAGGCCAGTGGGCATGTAACAGCATTTCACACGCCGTCGCCGCAATTACTAGTATCTTTTAATAAATACAGTGAGGTGAACTGTGACCACACAAGGGCGCCAGAAGGCTGTCGAAGACATGTTGAAAGTCGTTTTGTCACCAGATAAGATCATTGACATTTATGCTCTGTGAAGTTCGTCAGACTACAATATATCGCAGATTCACTGTGGTACATTATATAATTATCCTAGCATAATGGCCGGCAGTGAGCAGAACCAGCCGCCACCACCATTTTTAGCCACTCCAGGCAAATCATCAGTGAGATGGGGTTTGTGGATTAGAGCTTTTGAAATCTGTTTAGCAGCCAGGGGCGGGACAACGTATAAACCAGAGAAGAAGGCTGTGTTATTGGTCAATGCCTTAGGTTTGGAAGGATAGACTGTTTTCCACCATTTGTATGTAGGTCATGTGCAGGATGAAGAGATGTATGTGTGCAGAGGCTGTGCTGCGCATGAGGAAGAACTAATATTTGCAGTCCAATGTGATTTTGGAAATGCACCACTTCTATACTCGCCAGCAAGGATCAGATGAATCTGTGGAGGGATATCTTGCAGTGCTCAGGATATTGGCAGCTGATTGTGAGTTTGGACACCTGATTGATCAGCATTCGAGGGACCAAATTGTGGTGCATCGCAACAGTAAAATAACCCAGGAAAGACTGTTGAGTTGTAGGGATCTCACCTTGGACCAGGCGGTGTACATAGCAACAGGCATGGAAGTGTCTCCCAGTGGAATGAAAGCTTTGGATAAGCATGTTGGGGAGATTCCATTGTGTTCCTATGTCAATTAGAGACCAGCAAGGATGTTGTCAAGAGCAAGAGCTGCATTTGTCAAAAGAGGAGCAAGAGGCCCTGTATGTGATTCAAGGTAGTGCTATCATTGTGGCAATGTAGGGCACATAGCATCCAGCAGGTCATGTCCTGCGGCAGGCAGAGAGCGCAGCGCGTGTTGATGTGTGGGACATTTTGCAAAGACATGCCGATGGGGAAGAGGAGGTTGGGTGAAACTTGCAGTTGGAAGTGATGCAGAAGATAACAGTAATGGCGAACACATTGTGGTGATGGTCAGCATAAATAGTGAAATCGCTAGGGGGAACAGATTAGCACACTGTAAGGTGAATATTGACGGAAAGTATGTCAACTTGGTTGCAGACTCTGGTGCTACTGTTACCATAATATCACTGGACACATACATGTCAAATTTCGGTCAAGTGGGTCTGATGAAAGCTCAAATTGTACCAGAGCAGTATGAAGGAGAGAGAATAACACTCTAGCTTGTTTTCACGCACAGCTACAATTTAAGGAACATTACTCCAAGGACAACATGTATGTGGCAAAGAAAGGCATAAGGGTGCTCGGATAATAGACATAGGCACGATTGAAGATAGTCTTGGACCCATCCGTTGAAGAAAGGGTTTTGACTGTACCCCCCTAATGTGATTTGGAAAAAAATCTTCAGGAAATCAGGAAAGTTTTTGGGGACAGGCTTGGTAGCCTGAAGGGCTTCATGCATCAAATTAAACTGAAGAGGAATGCGGAACCAGTCAGACAAGGAGTTAGAGCCGTACTGTTCAGTGTGCGGAAGGAACTTGCTGACCATTTGGAGAACATGGTTAAGGATCAAATTATTGAGCCAATCGAATTGTCATTGTGGTTGTCACCTGTGGTGGTGGCAAGAAAAGGGAATGGAGACATTTGGCTTTGCATAGACTCGAGAGGACTTAGTGCTGCGATATGGGTGTTTGCCATCCTTTACCCAAACTTGAAGATCTGATTGCAAAGGTGGTGGATGCAACTTGTTTTACAACTCTAGATCTAAGAGCTGCATATCACCACATTCAACTGCATCCGGATTCTAGACATTTGACAGCTTTTGTGACGCCAGAAGGAGCATATCATTTCAAAAGGATGCCATTTGGACATTGTGAGAAACCAAAGGGTTTCTCACCGACCAGTCCATTGGGACCTGTCATCCAGGTGGTGGGGGCATGGCCATCGGTATTGGATCCAGACCAGGGGGTGGACCAGTGCAGGCGGATCACCTGGATGAGAGGTCCATGGGGAGTGGGAGTGGGGCACCCAGAGGAGAGACTCAGTATCCCTGTTCCCATCTTCCTGTTAAACACTCTCATTCCATGTACTATCTAGGAATTTTAACCCTCCTTTCCTACACACACTCTGCTGCACAGACAAAGCATTTCAGGGAAAGACAGACTCACACACAACCAGCCTGTTTGACATGTCCCAACATCAGGGTCAAGCAGAGTCAGACATTTAACCTTAATGACTTGCACCAGAATCCTGTTACCTTTCCCCAGTGGGATAAAAGGCGGAGCATGAGAACACCCGGAGAGCAAGGCGAGAAGAGCAACCGAAGCAAGCAAGAGCAGCAGAACGGAAGTGTAGGAAATCCCAGGTAGGTGACGCAAGGAGAGCAGATGGGACCAGGAGGCGTATGAAAGGCCATGGTCCTACCAGCTGCAGGGTGAAGGTCACTGCAGAATCTCAAAGGGGCAACTCCTTGCTACAGCAGAAGGTCACTGCAGTACCTCCTTCATGTATGGTGTGAGGACTTGAAAGGAGGCTAGACACACTGGGCCAAAAGCCTTGACAAGATGAACGTCTTGATAAACTGTATCAGCCATTGCCGGAGAGTAAAATAGGAGGTAGACTTGTGTTGATAAATGAAAAGGACATTAACATTTGAAGTGCTCGTTGGGTTCTCGAGAATCTGTGAGCAAAAGCACATTGTAGCAAGAATGAATAATGCCGAGATTGTGCGTGTGAGAGAAGCCGCCAAAGAAAATAACCAAGACAGGAGGCAAATAGTCAAAGTGGACATAGAAGGGTAAAGTCAAGGGAACAAGCTCACCCCCCTAGTACAGTTGAAAGTCTGAAAAAAGATGAAACGAAGTGTAAAGCTAACCTAAGGAATTATTAGTCGTGTGATGTTAATTAAGTACTGCAGATACCAGAAAGCTTCGGGAGAGGAGGCTCGTATAAACCTTTGAACTGTATCCAGTATTGTGGGTTGCACGTAGGACGTCAGCCACGAGGAAGAGAAGCCTGATTGTTGAAAGTAAACACACTTGCTACAATATAATAGTGTCCCTGCGAGACACAATTGCCTACTATCGGACGTCTCTGTATTGAAATGGCAAGTACATTGAAGTGAAAGCATGAAAGATTACAAAGTACCAAGTGTTATGCTAGTGGTTTGAAGGCTTGCGCTCGATCGAGGGAAGCCAGAACTGCCTACAGAGTAAGGTCTGAGCCCGGAATTGGTGAAAATTTACCAAATATTTGTTTAACAAGACATTAAGAGCTCCTGAGTGTTATAAGCTAGTGGAACTGGTAAAATTAACTGAACTGTGATTTGAAGGCTACAGTGAACCCGACGGAGGGATGCCAAGTGAAAGCAAGGGAAAGTGAATCCCGCATTTTGATAAAGTGACAGAACAGTGTTCTAAAGACCAAGGTGACCCCAACAAAGGGGTATCAAGAGAAAGCCGGGGAATAGTAGAATCCTGCATGGTAAAAGCTTGGGAAAAGTCTTATGATGCCAAACAAAATAGATTGATTACGAGGGATCCTGCCTTTTCTGAAGAAACTGCTTCATGATGCCTAGGGACTCAAGGGTTGCTCACAGTCATGGCACTGTTCAGCCTTGTCCCGTGATGTAATTTGGGGAAGGGAGTGCATTAGTTCAGCAGTCCTGAACTACCAATATCCTTTTGGACATTTCAGTTATAGATATCGCTGTCCCACACCTTTTTGTTATATAGGGTAAGGATTTGGCAATAGGTTTATTAGTATAGGCTGTTTTGTTTTGACACGACACCACTACGACAGCGTTTTCTTTACTTTGATGGACATAGCTTTCTTCCATCTTAGATCTAAGTTTAGATTAGGCGTTTTTCTCACCCATGTACTGTCCAATAAATACCCCTGGATTGTACTCCTTCTGTCTGTCGTACTTCTGATAACCATGCCTTTCTTACATCTGGCATCCGCTTCTTCTGTTTTCCAGCGCATCATGCATGAGATATTTAAATGTTTGAATGGTGTGGTTGCATTTCTGGAGGACTTGTTGGTATTTGGGCGTAACGAAGATGAACACAATAGAATTCTGCCTGAGGTGTTAAAGAGGTTGCGTGAGAGAGGAATGACTTTACAAAAGGCCAAGTGTGTGTTTTTCAGTGCATCAGTGGAATACTTGGCTCATGTCATATCGGCTGAGGGAGTGAAACCGAGGGTGGGTTTGGCTACAGCTATCAATCACGCTCCAAGACCTTGTGATAGTTTGCTGTCATTCATGAGATTAAATTTACATTACTCACTGTTCGTTCCTGGCTACACTACAATTGTTGAACCATTGATGGGACTATTACTCAAGGGTGTAAACTTTGAATGGACGGACGAGAGAGAAAAGTGGTTTGCAACAATCAAAAGATGCATTGGGGAGGCGCCAATTTTGAGGGTGTTTCGAGAAAATATCCCATGTGTGATCACTTTGAACGCAAGCTTGTGTGGTTTGGGTGCAGTGTTAGGTCGGATGAATGCGGTGAAGGAATGTACCATGGCAGTTGCATTGTGTACGCTGCAAGAAGCCGAACGACAGTGTGTGGGCTGTGCAACATTTTAAATCATATGTTTGGGGTATGGTTTTTACTTTGAGGACCGAACACAAACCTTTGATGAGTGTTCTACAGGCACGAGGATCGGGAAAATCAAGTCAGAGGTTGGCTAGCCTAGCTTCTAAGCTGTATGAGTTCACGTACACTATCGTATTTGTGCCAGGTAACAGAAATATAGGAGCTGATTTCCTGTCTCGGATGCCTTTATTAAATGTTGAGGCTAATGTAGATACAGAGGATGATGTTGAAATGGTGGCGGTTATCAGGGATGGAGAGAGTCCCATAGCATGGAATGAGTGGAAGAACAAGTTAGGGAATGGCGAAGTGCTGGCCCGTGTAGTGCATAACGGATGGCATAGATAACGGGTTCTGGACAAAGTCTGTGGAGGCTGGTATGTTGATTCGTGATCACAGGATAATGAAACCTGTTGGAGTGTGATGGAGGCTATTAAAAATGGCTCATGAAGGGCATGTGGGGGCCACACATACTAAGAGGCATCTACAGGATTGTTATTGGTGGTCCGGAATGGACAAGGAGGTTCACTGGTTAGTTAGCAGATGCAGTATGTGTTGCTTGGTTGACAAGGGATTACAGAGTCGTAGTGTGTCATTGCAAATTGTTGATTGTCCTAAGAGGCCAGGGGTCAAATTAGTTGTGGATTTTATACGTCCCATGAACATGTTGTCACTCAAAGAGCATTATGTGTTAGTTCTGATAGATTATCACTCCAGGTCCTGTGAACTGAAATGTATGTCTGTGCCAAACACTGCAAACGTGATTGAGTATTTACAGGAGCGTTTTGGAATAGAGGGGACCCCTGAGATGTTGGTGACTGATAACACGGTGCAGTTTACCTCAAGGTAGATGCAGATATTTTTAAATGAAATGGGGATCAAAGGTTCATGTACCTCACTTTACCATCTCCATGTGAATGTTTTGGTAGAGAGGTTAAACAGGAGAGTGAATAGTTGCATTCAATGGGCAGTAGCTAACCGGGTATCTGTGCAGTCACCTATGTGTGACATGTTGTGGCCATATAGGTCCACGCCTAATGTTGTGACAGGTGGCTCTCCTTTCAAATTGTTGAGAGCTAGGAAGGCTGGGTCAAAGTTGGTGCCAATTTGGGTTGGCCGCTTATTGTGTGAGGGGCTGCCTGCTGTAGATGTTGATTGTGTGCACCAAAGGATTTTGGAAACCAAGAACAAGATCAAGGTTGGGTTTGATAACTGGATGTGTGTCAAACAGTATCACCTTCTAGTGGGTGGTGTTGTTTGAGTTAAAAACCTGATTAAAGTATCCAAAGGAGAGTCACAGTATTTTGGACCTGATGCTGCCACTGAGACGAGTTGTAGTGCTGTGAAAAAATGGATGGTGGAGGAAAGAAAGGATTGTCAGGTTGAACAGGAGGGGTGGAATGGCGGAAAATGAGTTGGTAGTGGAGATGTTACTTGTGATGAGAGCAGAGTGGAGATTCCTCCCGTGTGTGGGTGGGAGTATGCTTTGACATTCAATGCTTTGGTGTTCGATGCAATGACTGGATACCCTGTGGTTATACCAAGTAGGTCGCCTCCTCACTCGTCTCCCCTTTATCCGAGTCCCATCCTGCCAGTATGGCAGCTGCCTTCTGGGCGCATCTGCCTGGATCACAGCTGTTCTGTGATCCCCCTCGTATCCCTCTCTTTCTCTGTTCATTGTGCAAGTCCCTTCACTCCCTTTTGGTACAGGGGTTACACCTTCTAGTCCTATCTCTCCGGGCATTCATCAATCGTTATTTCAGGATAAACTTGGAGTGTGCTGCGCCGTAGAAGCGGCCGGAGTCTGCTTCTAATCTATTACACCGCTCGACAGAGCCCCCACTATGAGGCATCTTAACAATGTTAGATATCACACATATTCATATTTTTCATATGTGGCTCTACACAAATCAACATATCTCCCTGTGTGTATTTTTTAATAAGTGTAATGTAAATATGTGCCCGAGGGATGCATTGCTCTATCATTTCATGTCTTGCCTTATTTGCAGGTTGAACCTGCAATTCCACTTGCATCCCTTCTTTTATAATCCGTATACAACTGCGTTCCATTTACCATATGATTGCATCCAGTTTCTGGTGTGAAATTCTCATGCTACAATACATATTCGATGTCAAGCGCTCATCTCATTCCACAATACACAAATAACTGCATTCCAGACAAGTGGAGACCTTGATCCATCCATATCTGTTAGTGAGGGGGGTCAATTATCAGAGTTCCGTGAAAAATGTCTTGTGTTGGACTGTTTATATTTAGTATACTCTAATGTTGGTTTCTTGCAGAAATATGCAGAATATGTATAACCCACGTGCAATTCCTCTTTGGGGTCTCACTGTCATGTCTTCACCGTCAACAAGAGGAGAGTAGTTAAGCCAGGGGAGTTGCTAGGCCTGGAAAAGACCCGGGGCTAAGCTGATGTCAGAACTGTTGGGACTGGGGGCTAGCTAGTCTTTTGGCTGTAGCTCCTGAGATTCTATCCGGGGCTACAACCAAAAGATCAGGGGCTATAGCCCCCTTAGCCCCCCCTAGCAACGCCCCTGAGTTAAGCAATTTGTGTGCAGTCACAATTGCAGCATAAGTACACTACATTTAAACACCTAGTTTGTAGCATATTAGTATTGCCTTTCATGGTTTAAAAGCCTATAAAGAGAATGTGCGCTTTGTACATTAAATACGTGGCACACCGTTGTTACATCGCCAGGCTTTTTTTCACGGATTGTTTTGCCACACATTTTCGGCCAAAATAAATCCTCAAAAAATAGGGGGACCAGGGAGATAGGGGATATAATGGGTAGGGGGTGTGGGCAACAGGGACTAGATAATAGGGAATGGCGGGTTGTGCGGGTGCAAATAATTTTGAAAAAGATTTCAGGTTTTTTTAGCTGAAAATATTTAGCAAAAAAACTCCATGCAAAGAACCCTGCGATCTTAGAACATAGAAGCAAATGCACCTTGTCCGAATAAATCTGTAGAATTATGGATGCTGAGATGTAATTATTCATAATCATGAACAGTGTGGAAGTGGTGCAAGCGGTCTGTCATGGTCATCCCTCTTGGATTGTGCTAAGGATTTCTTTAGTGGAAACTAAGGAGAGGAAGAGCTTGCTTGCAGACTGACTGGGAAGCAAGCTTAAAACCACACTAACAGCGCGGAGCACGCGCAGTGTGGAAGTGGTGCAAGTGGTCTGTCATGGTCATCCCTCTTGGATTGTGCTAAGGATTTCTTTAGTGGCAACTAAGGAGAGGAAGAGCTTGCTTGCAGACTGACTGGGAAGCAAGCTTAAAACCACACTAACAGCGCGGAGCACGCGCAGTGTGGAAGTGGTGCAAGTGGTCTGTCATGGTCATCCCTCTTGGATTGTGCCAAGGATTTTTTCAGTAGCCACTAAGGAGCAGAGGAGCTTGCTTGGAGTCTGACTGGGAAGCAAGCTTAAAACCACACTTTCAGTGTGGAGCACGCACAGTGTGGCAGTGGTGCAAGTGGTCTGTCATGGTCATCCCTTTTGGATTGTGCTAAGGATTCTTTCAGTGGCCACTAAGAAGAGGAGGTGCTTGCTTGGAGACTGACTGGGAAGCAAGCTTAAAACCACACTATCAGCGCAGAGTGCACGTGGTGTGGAAGTGGTGCAAGTGGTCTGTCGTGGTCCGTTGGGGACCGGTGGGGGCTGGTTGCCGAAAATACACAGGAGGCACAGAAGCCCTTTAATGACACTATCTATGGTAAGTGGTTTAAAATGAGCACGGAATAATATGAACACAAAAACAAAGCAAAACTAAACCTTTTTTCTCTGTCTGGAATACGAGAGGATCTCTCATATATTCCGCTATACTAACGTACAAAAAAGAAAGACAGTGCTATAGTGGGGAACAAGGAGTTGGAGCAGCAAAACTCAAAAAGTGTTACCCCATAGCTCCCAGATTGAATTACCGAGCCCCAAAGAGTAGTAAAGAGCAGTATATCTGCTACGCGGCGGGAGACTGTTTAACTTTCCCTCCTTTGATCCCACCGTCAATCAGGAAGACGGTATACTAAAGCCGTCGGAAGCTTGGCAACCCTGGAGAGACAGAGCAACAAAATACAGAGGGAGTTCAACAAACTTCAAGCAGAATCTATGTGAACCATAGATGCAGCCTACGTGAGACGCCGGGAGACTGTTGGACTCCGGTCCTTTGATCTCGACGTTTTCGGGGGGCTGTGTTGCTGGAGCTACACTGGCGCAGCAATAATCTGACTGCACTGAAGCAGTGAGAAAGAGACGGTACACACATTGTCACGTGGGACGATAGCCACGCCCAGGACGAGGCAGGCAAGGAAACACACAGAATATGGTACGAGACTTTTGATTGGGTGGAATTTGGAAAAACAAACAAAAGCTGCTAATAACATTAGTCAAAAGTCTTTTAAATCACCCAAAGCATAGAAACTGGAACAGTTGCAGTTAGCTAACATAAAAGGGGACAAAGTCCTTTTATTGATTAATTAGCCATTGAAGATAAAAATCATCAAGTGGCCATGAAACTACGGAGTAACCCCATCCTGGAGAATAGAAGAGCCCCAGAATGGGAGGAACTAGGTACTGTTATTAGTCCCCATGCAAGATGCCTAGAAGGCTTTTTGGAACCAGTTGGGGGGGAGGTGCCGCCTGCAGCAGGGAAACAACATGTTTAAGACCAGGTCCATGGGGAACCTGTCATTTATACACTAGTAAGACATAGTGGTTTGCAGGAAGATGAAAATATATTGACAGAAAATTGGAAAAAAGGATTGGAATTTACAATAACAACGACAAAAATACAAACAAAAATTGCATATCATTTTGGGAAAAAAAGACTTATATGTGAAGATGAGCCCACACGGAGGAAAGACAGCACGCCAAACATAAATAAAAGACCCAGAAGAGATAGTGGTTCAATAAGTTCAATCACAGGTTTGGATTCAAGTGATCAAACATTTGGCAAGTTGAACCTCTCTGGCATGGAGAAAAACCAAGAGTCGATAAATCCAGGTCAAGAAGAGAGATCAGATGAACAGCAATTGTCCCCAGAACTGAGTGACCGCCAAGTAATAACAACACAAGCCAGGGATCATTCAAATGAAAGCACACTGAGTGCATTACATTTTGTGCTAAACTCATTGGTCTCAATGTTTGAACTATTAAAGGGTGAAGTCCAATAACAAACTGGGTCCTTAATAGAAATGACAAATGAGGTGGCAACTCTGGATGGAGCAGTAGTAGGCTGCTGTAATGCCATTAACACAAATGTTATGCAGAAATGGCAAGATCTGAAAATCGAAGCAGTCAAGCAAGGCTTAGACCTTTTGGCCATTCAACAGTCATTGACAGCACAGAAAAAATATGAAGAGGCGGACCTGGCTGTGAAACAAGATATATTGATACAATTGCAAATTTTGAATTAAAAAAAAAGCTAGACTTGGAATGAAAAGAACTCGAAGAGGGTCAATATTCACAGATGGATGACGCCCCACTTTCGGAGGGGAGGAGTTCCGGAGACTGGCTAATGTTGGGGATGGATATCTAGATGAAGATCCAGAACCAAAAACCCCAATGGTTAATCCTCCAAGTCAAACGGAAGCTCGAGAGGAGGGAGAGATAACAGCATGCCCGTATAATGAACCCACGGGAGGAAAAAGAGAGAAGCAAGGAAACAAAAAAGATTGAAAGAAAAAATAGTAAAAAAGAAACAAGAAAAAAAACAGAATCAGAAGAAAGGGAAAAACAAGAATACAGATACTAATTCATTTTTGAAGAAAATCGTCAAGGTTCATATATCAGCAACAGAGGCAGAGCAGGAGATTGTTGAGCTATACTCAGAGGACGAGTCCCAGGTGAAAGTTGACACAAGAAGGAACTCAAAAGAACAGCATAAAAGTAGCAAAAATCTCAGGAGGGCGGAAGAAAGCTCGGAATACCAAAAGATGCCAATACTATTCACATATCGAGAGGATCACAAACTGAAAAAAGTGAAGACTGATTTGCCAGTGGATACTGTGTTACCAAATTTGAAGGGGGGGCTAACAATAGCCCGGTATTTCTAAATGCGAAATCAAAGGTAGGGGAGATAAAACAACTACCAAAGGTGATAAACTCTGGAGAAGTGAAATAAGCCAGAAGATTGCCCCGATCTTCCTAAAAATGCCCCAATTTCTGAAAAAAATATCAATCCCTTTGGAGGAAACAAAACTGGGACAAGACAAATATAGGATGATCGGGGATTTTAGGAACGGTTTGGGAAAATTCAAGGAAACAGATGAGATAGTGATCTCAGACACTGGCTCTCTGGCTTCAGATAAAAAATGAACTGTACAAGGGGGAACAGAAATCAAAACTACATCACTGTTTGCAATGCCGATAATTTGGTTATCGTTGAACACAAAAAAAAAACTACAAAAATTCCTAAATCGGGGGGTGATCTTGTCAAAATTAAAGAAAGTACCAAGTCTTTTTCTACTCAATAGTCAAGATAAAGAGTCTGTAAGATTTCCGGATAAAAACAACCCCCTGGTTGCGGAGGTAGGCTGTGTTTCAAGAGAGGAGTATGAGGCTATCGATCAAGCAAAATTGGACTTAAAGAAACATGATATGCTAGTGTTAAAATCCCAACCGGAACCTCTGGAAATAACTGGTACAGTGGGGCTACAATGTTCTCAAAAACCGGGAGGTGGAAATTGCCATCCGATCCACTTACCGTATACTCCCCGCTCCGGCGATTCTCTGGGAGATATAAATAAGGATAGTACTTTAGCACTCCTCCCGAGTATTCTGACGGAGATTCTTCAGAAGCTTGGGCTAGGACAACAATCTCTTCAAAAATGAAGGGTTGAATATTTTTTGTTGTAACACACGGAGGCCCAGTCATTTTACATCTAGGGAAATTAAAAACTATCTTTTTGGGGACGGGGTGCACTGATGCTGCAAGAGACATGGGTAACCAACCAAATTGCAGTAGTTGGATACCATATAGAGGTGTAAGGTGCCTCCCAGAAAGCTAGAGGGCAGCCTAGTGGTGGGTTGCCTATGGCCTTCAAATGTTCAAAATTTAAAGATGTCTCCATGATAGAATCGAATATACAGGGTTTGCAAATGTGTAAAGTGATTCTAAAAAATATCAAATGTGATTGAGTGATGTTATTTTGTAACATTTATTGGAATCCTGTGTGTGTAGATTTCTGTGTTTTGGGCCCTCCTACTCAAATCCCTGAAGAAAATGAAAGTTCTATTCCAAGGGGCGGATATAATTTTGGGGGGGCCTTGAACGCACAATGTATTCATCTGACAAGAGATCAAACGAAACAAACAGGGAGGAGAATGACAAAGAATGGGCATATATTGGTGGAATTCTTAAATGACTGGGATTTGAAAATGACAAATGGAAATTTGCCAGGAGATATCCCAGCCCAAACTTCCAGAATTCAGGGTACCTCAGTCTCAACATTGGATTATTTGTTTCTTTCGGGTTCCCTCTTTGAACAAAAAGTTACCCAGAACATCAGAGAAGGGGGTTGGAGTGATCATCTCCGGCTAGAGCTCTCCTTCCCAGAAATATCATTAGAAACTCAACAAAGAGTCAGTCAGAGCTATGACATTAGGAATGGAAGAGTCTGTTTGCTCAAATATAAAACTTGGGGAACAAAACTTGACAAAACGGTTATCAGTATTGCCCGAGCATACTCAAAAAGAGAATTGCTCCCCATCGAGCTTTACAAATTTTGTTTGGTTAACTTGTCTACCCAAGACGGATGGTGGTGGATCGAAACAAATTAACCGACACGTGTATGTCTGAGGAAACAATGAAAAAGAAAAAAGAACTAAATAAGAATTTAAGACTGATCAAAATAAACAAGGGCAACAATGAGGACCAAAAAAAAGAAAAAAGTGCCTTAAGAAAGTCATATAAAGAGTGGTCAATGTCTAGGAACATAAAAAGACACCAACAGGATGGGGAACACATGTTGGAGCTTTTAGGGAAAAGGGACGCAAAGGGGTTTTGGTCTGTAATACAGGAGTTGGAAGGGAAAAAAACAAATCAACAATGCAATTTGGTATCAGAGAAAGAGTGGATTAATTACTTAAATTTAGCATTTAGTAAGCCTGAAAAAACTATATGCCAATATAACACACAGGTAAACTGGCATTTAACCTTTAATGAATCATATATCGAAGAATACATTTTGAAAGGGTCCACGTCGAAAGCAGCAAGACCGAATCGTCTCACCTATCAGGTACTAAGAAATAGCCCGGGTTTATGGGCAAAATTGCTTAGTTGGCTTTTTAGAGAGATCTTGGCCAAAAAGCAGCTGCCTCTGTCATGGCGAACCGCTACCATTATTCCACTGTTCAAGGGGGGCGATAGGACAGTGGCGTCAAATTACTGCCCTATTGCCCTCCTGGACATTGACAGCAAGATTTTCATGAAGGTCTTGTTGGGAGAATTGGAGACATGGGAAAGAAAAGCAAGGGTGCTGTCTAAATGCCAGACGGGTTTCAGGAGGGGGCTATCTACCGCAATAAATGGCATGGTGATAAATCTCCTGAGTGAAAAAACCCAGCAGAGGGGGGAAGAACAACTGTATGAAGGCTGGGTGGATTTCTCTAAGGCTTTCGATCAGGTAGGTAGGGGAAGGCTTTGGCAAAAGTTAAGATCCAAGGGTATACCGGAAGGTCTTTTGGGGATGCTCATAGAGTTCCATAGAGATAATGACATCAGAGTGCGATTGGATGCAGAGGGTCATAAGTCGGAACCAGTTGGAGTGAACTGGGGGGTCAGGCAGGGATGTCTTGGGGCTCCTTTTTTCTTTAACATGTAAACAGCTGAGATGGGGGGCTATTTAGCATTGTATGCATTGGCAAGCCCAGGATTGAACGGGACAAAAATCCACTGGCTTGCCTATGCAGACGACTTGGTAGTCCTGGATAGAACGGCCTTTGGCCTACAATGTCTACTCAATGGTCTGCATCGCTATGCAGGCGAAAATGGGCTTTCCTTAAACCCTAATAAATCAAAGGTAATGGTTTTTAGACAAAAAAAAACAAAAAAATTGCCTTCCCCCAGTGGACAATGGGGTGTGAAGTAATAACAAGGGTGGAGGAACTGATCTACTTGGGATACAAAATCTATGCCAATCTGCCAATTTGTAAAGTGGAGTTGGATATTGAAATAAAAATAAAACTTCTTGCAGCACAAATAAAGAAAATTCTATGGAAATATGGGAGATGGTCAATTATCCCAGTCTTGAAGTTTTATCAGGCGAAGGTAATCCCTGTGTTGCTACATGGTCTAGAAGCTAAACCCCAGCTATGGAATACCACATGGCAAAAGTGGGAAGGCCTATTGTGGAAACATGCATTGGGACTTCCAATGTGCCTGGGGATGGATAATCTTAGATTCGTGCTGGGTCTCAGATCCCTAAAATGCCAGGTCGGATGGAAACTGATATCATTGTAACAGCGAATCACTACAGCTCAGGATAACTCACTGTTACGCTCACCTGGACCCCACAGGGCGTCGAACGGAACTGGACTGCTACGGACTTCACCAGCGTGACTCGTAGTGCGGTGATGGCTGACTGGACTGGCCCTCCTAGTTTTGTCTGCTTGACCCGTAAGAATAATCTCCTAAAATTAGGAAAAAGGGAATTAGCCACCTGTGGGCGAGAGGATACACGCACTCAATTGTTCCCCACTGAACACCTCCTGTATTCCCTTTCACTGGTCTCACCTTATAGTTTGAAAAGATGAGCTGTCCATCCTGCGTGGAAGGCAGGGGCGCGTAGAAAACCAGTTACTTCACTGGTCTGAAGGAGTTGGGCGGGTTCCAGACAACTGATGACTCCGAGGTAAGTAGCATATAATTCTTTAGAGTTCAAAATGTCTGTTATTCACTCTTGCCCCTCTTTTCTCCCTTTTTTCTATCAGCTTGAGCCGAGGGGTGATCACCTCATTGGAAGCAGAAGCGCTTAGGTAAGAGTCTGTATTACCCAAACTGTCCGGTGAAAAATAATGGTCCAGATGTATTTAACTGACTACCTTCTGTCTCCCTACAGGTGCGGCGTAAGAAGAAATGATGTGCAGAAGAAGAATGCCTCGGGCGATGAACTCAAGTAAGTATCTTGCGGTGAAAGAAGATTGTCCTTGTTGGCAATTGGCTCACCTTGTTATTTGTTTTGTCTTTTCAGATGCCAGGATTTCGGCGACGAGGCGATGGAGGCTGCGCCGGGTAGTGGAGATGCTGTGAAGACTGGTGAGCATGGCACGGCGCTGCAACTGGCGATGCGACGCGTTTGAATTTTAAGTCTTTTTCTCTATTCGATGGTGCGACAGCTCTGAGAACTGCTGATGATCAAAAGGTAATGTCCTTGTTCTAACTTTTCCTTCTTCTTTCCCTTCTTTCTAGGATCTGGTCCGGAGTCGAGGCGGGCATGGCTGAAGACAGGATGCTCGGCTTGCAGGCACGGTGAGTGTTACGCTGCAGAAGGCAGAATAACGCGAAGCGTGTGCTGTTCGTCGGGCGTGGTTTAAATAGCCTTCAAAGTAGTCCCAGGTAAGAAGTCCCAAAACCACACCCAAGCAAAAAATAGTCCCTAAAGAAAAGTAATCCCTTCCAGGCCACACAATGGCCTATGCTTAAGTTCCTTGCAGCATGGTCTGCATGAGGTCCTATGGCGCCAGGACCGCACCCATATAGCCCCTAACTGGGATTGTGGGAATCCTAGTGGGTGCTTGGATGCCTGTTCCTGGGCAGATGGACTTGATCCTGATGTCCGGGGGCAGGCATCATGACACTCACTCTATACTGATATGAGGAAGCACCTAGAGGGGGGTAGATCAAAATCCCTTGAAAAGATAAATTTATTGGTGAAAGAGTTACTCTTAGGTGCGACTATAGAGAGTAAACTGCTGCAAGAAAATCCAACAAAGGCAAAAAGGAAATGGGAGGACATGGATTGGATCCACACTATTGAAAAAATAAGATCAGGGTCCAATCCGAACCCCCAGCAAACAATAGATCGAAAACTGGGTTTCCTGAGCAGATATTTAATCAAGTTTCCTGATTGGAGAATTAGGAACACATTTCCAAGAATGAGGTTGAATATCTTACACAATGGGGAAGTGCTGGCAAGAAAAGTAATGGGGGAAATGGCCATAAACCTATGCCAGATTTATAAAAACCCAGAAAATCAATCCATTAAACACTTGATGATGGAGTGCGTAGGAACTAGATGGGCCAGACAACAATTTTTAAGCAAATGTGTCACTGATGCAATATCTTGGGTGCAAGAGCTACCATGGGAACTATTGATTGATGGGCAGTCTCAGCAGCAATCAATAGCAGTGATACAAATGCTTGAGAGCAAGATAGGGCTTTAAGCACATGTAAAGAAGGGGCAGTTTGCTTTATGTCAAGTTTCATGTTAAAGCTTTAGTTTTATTATTTTCTGGCCTTTTTCTTTTTCTTTTTTCCTTTTCTTAAATATTTTTCTATTTTTTCCTTCTTTTAAATATTTTTACTCACTTCCAACCAATCATCTACAATAATTTTTTAATGATTTCAACCATTCTGAATTAATTTTATTGCTATTTAGTTCAATGCGATGAAAAAAACTGCTGTTTTTATATGTGTATTGTGACAATATGGATTTGGTGTTTGTGAAAGGTTAATTTGTAACATATACAATAAACAAAATAAAAAAATAATCATGAACAGCTTTCCTTGTTATATTCAAATTGACTGTGTAAAGCCATGTGTTACGCTCACCTGATATCCCCGGGGGCGTCTGGAAGGCTCTGAGATCTGGAACCCTGGATGTGTAGTTACCCAGTGCTGAATAATGAATCTTAGTTATTTGTAGGGTGAGCTATCCGTCCTGCGTTTCTTGTGCAGGGGCGCTTGACGTTTGTTGGCGAGCTGCCCGAGTTGCTTCACTGGTGCAGTACGACTTCCTTGGGCCCAGGCCTGCCGTGACTCCGAATCTGCTGGTAGGCAGGTAGGTTTGTTAATTGTAAGTCTTTGTTCTGTGTATGGTGGGAATTTGTTAATGTCTTTGGCCCTCATTACGACCCTGGCGGAGGTCCATGGTGCAATTTGCACCATGGACCATGGCGCAGAGCTGCCAACACCGCCATGGGGGTTGGCGGACTTACCGCCCCATTCCGAGGTTGGCGGGGCGGTAAGTCTCCAATCCCCATTTACCCTTCCCCATTCCCATTTTTGCCCCATAGGGTATAATGGGAGTGGGGAAGGCGTTAATTACGCCACCGTAAATTACGGTGGCGTAATTAACAACAAGTCCCGTAGCGCCATGGATTTTTCCGCCTGCAAAAAGCAGGCGTAAAAATCACCATGGCGCTACGGAATGTCGTAGTCTGGCGGAGAGGTACGCCATGCATTACGCTGGCGTAAACCCCTCTCCGCCAGGGTCGTAATGGGGGCCTTTATCTCCTTCTTTTCAGGTGCGAAGGTCTTGATGCTGGTGTGCCGTATGGAGAGGCACGTTTCTAGGTAAGAGAAAGCGCGAAGCGCAGTGCCTTTATTGTCTTTTAAAGCTAACCTGTGTTTTCTTCTTCTTCTCCTCACAGGCCGCTGTGGTGCTGCGAGTGGAAGAGAGCGCAATGAAAAACAGGCCCTCGGAATCTGGTAAGGTAAGTACAGCGCTGTGCGGTTGTTTAATATTGAAAGCGAACCTGAATATGTCTCTTTTCCTTTGTAGATGTTGCTGTGGTGCTCCGGATGAAAGCGCAGCGTAGCGCGATGGAATTCAGGTAAGACTGATGGAATTCGATGTTTTGGAAGCGCGCGTTCTAATATTGTTTTTCCCTTTGTCATTATTGCAAGTCGCGATGTTCGAGTAGCAGCTGTGGTAGCGGTTCGCCGGAAGTCCTTAAGCTAGTACTCACAGGTGAGTGATGTTTCTTCTTCCCTCGGTTTCCACAGATTGCAGCCCATTTGAGATGCTGAGTGCTGGATGGTGTTTTCTCAGGTAAGACAGAATAATCATGTTCTTGTTCTTGCAGGATTACAGGAAGATGCTGAAGACCAGGAGCTGGACACGGTAAGCATCACGCTGCTGGTTGCAGAATAACACAAAGCGTGTTCTGCAGACAGGGTGTGGTTTATATAGCCCAGGTAAAGTAGTACCAGGGAAAGTAGCTCCAGGCCTGCCACACTCAAAACACTAGACTGCATGGCTTGGTTCTTAGAACTAGGCTGTGTGGGTGCTTCCATGTTGGATTTAAAGGCCCATGTACATAGTTCCCAAGTTCTGTCTTGAGGCCCCTACCCTTTCCAGTCCACTAAATAGTGTAGCTTAGATATGGTACATTTCGAATCCAGCAAATTCAGACTCTCCATTAACTAGCACAGGCTTTGGTGGTGTTAAGACTCGGGTTCCTGGTTGTACAGGTTTTACAAGTGACACATGGAACACCGTGGGCCCTTTTGCAGTGGTTTTAAGGCCCTCAGGGTTCTGGTGGGAGCCTGCTTGTATCACAACATGCGCCCCCTCACAGTGGCCAAGACACCATGTTCCCATCGAAGTGCATTGGGGACATGAATCTTGAGGATTAACCGCTTCTTCCAGGGTTTGTGAGTAACCTGCTGATCATGTTATTATAAAATGTTGGATTTCAAGACACTTGGGACACTTTGTGGGAAGGAGAGACTCCGCTTAGTTCATCCAGAATGTCTGTGCCTGAATGGAGTACTCTAAAAACCTGCAGCAAGAAAGCTTGCCATGTTGTCATCACGATGGAAATGCACTCCAAGTCAGCAATTGCCTCAACAGCAGAGGGAGCAAAGGACATGTTGCTTTGAGAGAGAATATTGTATGTAAACGTTCCCTGTGTTGCAATATAAATATACTCTTCTCTCTTAAAATATTGTGGGAGGACAAGCACAGATTCTGTGGGTCTCTCTGAAGACAATTAAAGATGACGAGCTGCACCAGCATGGACAAGATTATTCTGTGTACCCCATAAACTAAATGGGGAGCTGAAAGGGAAGCCACATTGGACCAATACTACAAACAGCTCCCACCTGCCGACCGGCTTTCTTGAATAAAGCCAAGCAACAATGAGCCCTGCAGCCTTGTGGGAAAAAGATTACAATCCAGCTTCAAAGCCTACTTTGTCTCACACTACCTCTCCACCTACCGACATGCTGCGTGCCCTCTATGGAGTAAACCACCAGAAACAACACAGGAAAGCTAGTACATGACTACACGACTTAGAACCGTGAAACCCCCACAGCCAACCTTACACACGACCAGCACAAAAATTCTGTCCCACTCATCACGCCACAGTTGCCCGAGACCACATGACCTGAAGAAGAACCATCAAACTATGCACTACTTTCATCACCATCAGCCTACCCAGCTAGAATAAGATTCATTAAACAACCCAACCTGTAACCAACTGCACATGTATAACAATGAAACAGACTCTATGCAGCAGGGCAGCCCCACAATCATTCAACCATCGGACAACTCAGACTCTGGTTCACACACTGAACATGGAGCCAACAGAGCATCTGACATGTGATCCAGAGGAAGGAGGCATGATACACTGCAGCCTGGTCAATGCCTGCTCCTCTAAACAGAGGACAGAGAATTATCCAATTACTAGCGTGGGAAGTACTCACATGGTCCTTATAATAGAAACCTGCTTGTCAGATGACTTCAAAGTAACAGCAGACAAATCTATCCTCACTAACTTCACACTCATTCTGGTCATCCTGATGGGCAAAGAGGAGGAGGTGTCACCGCAGGAACACCTCAATATCCCAACTTCACTTTACATGGACTTCCAGGACATTGAAGAACTCTTGACCTACCTCAATCGCAAGCACCAAACCAGCATCTCCTTCCTACGTATTTTACAACCCACTCTTTGCAGAAGACTTTGCAGATGGAATTGCTAAACTAGTGATACAACACAAACATCTAACAGTCCTCAGAGACTTCACATTTCCTTTGAGGAGCAAACATAATCTGCACCCAAAAGCTTAGGCTCCTACATGGCTAGCTTTCACTGCAAACAAATGGTCAAAGGAGCGACACAGACGACAGGCCATGGAGCAATCATCTTATGATTCCTTTTTCTATCAACCGCCAATTCATCCACTCATAACTCACAAAGTTCAAATGGCGACCACTAGGGGAATCTGGAAAACTCTAAACCTGGAGGAACTCAGATATTTTATGGAAGAGACTAAGTCTGACCCTTATAAAACAGAAATCCGACTGCTGGGAGAAATTCTGATGACACTAGAAAACTGTATAGCCAAAGCACTATAGACCCTCACACTACTGAAGCTAATCATGCTCTCAGAAAAAAAGTCTTCAGCTAGATGGTTCACACCCCATCTGCGAGTCCAGAAAAAAAGAAATTGAATACTTGAAAAAAACGTGGAGGAAACACTACAACCCAAAAGGCACACTGCTCTACCAAATACCATTCTGCCATTACAAACCAGGAATCCTAAAAGCAATGGAACGTTACAATTCTGACTGAATCAACAATGCAACTCATCCAGAGAAATAACTTTACCCGACTATTAATGAGATGTGACACCCCTGCAGCAAAGCACCTTCAGCTACTCACAAACTATATGAAAATATCACCAAACATTTCAGAATTAAAGTACTAACGATACAGCAAGCCATCAAGGCTACAATAAAGAACAGATTTGGAAACAACAATCAATCCCTGGGCAATGGCATGCAGCCTACAACTCCACTGATGAACGCTATTGAACTAATAGCGGAACCAGATGTGATCAAATTGGTCAAACTCAGCAACAAAGCCGGTTCTCCGAATGACCCTTGCCCCTCCAAACATCTACAAACAGAATCTTTTTTTTACCACTTTCTGTATTGGCACACTTGGTAAGACATGGCACAAATATGGTGAAATAACATTATTGACAGAAAGGTCGGAGCAGATGACATTTACATTCAGGCAGTATCAGACAATGATTGGGAATACAAGAGTATATTGTTGGATGGAATAGATCAATCTATGTCGAGGGGGGCTGGGCACCTCGGGAATATAGTTCATGTGGACCGCATGGTTGCGGGTGTATCAGGTGTTGGCCTTGTGCGCAGGAGATATGACTTAAGTGGAGACCATATATCGATGGGGCGCGTTTGGGGTGGTTGCATATGTGTCCATCGGTCTTCCATGTAGTTTGCCCAGACCACATCCTTTAGTCAGTGGTCTTTGTTGGGGAATGTGGACTAGTCCATCACAGTAAGATACACCGTTTAGCCAAGAGGAGACACAGTAATATACATTTACACACGCCAGCCAAGGAGGGGTAGGAGATGTGGAACAGACACATAAGGGGCAAAGGGTCAGCAGTATTACAGACCATTTCAGACAAAATTGAACATACATCATTCCAGAAGGGCGTAAGTCGGGGACAATCCCATATCATATGGAAATACCTGGCTTTGGGAAAACAAACAGCGTGGGCATGCTCTGGTACCTTCCTTGGAGAACAGATGGAGTTAACCTGGGGTGTAGCGATACCGGTGCAACACCTTTAGCTGTATCAGTCTTAATTAGGAGTTGTTATGACACTTTGTTTGTTTGTGCGCACATATCGGACCAGAGGTCATCACTCAGTTCTAATTGGAGGTCTGCAGATCATTTAGATCATGCGTTGTAATGTGGTGTGACAGAGTGAGCCTGGATCAGGCGGTATAACGACGACTCATGCCTGTGGTTGTCGCCAGGAGTTACCACATATCCCAGTACATAATCATTTCCGGGTTCGACCGGGTAGCAATCCCACAGCTTCTTACAAGCTTTGCGTATGCAAGCCTATTGCAGCCACTGCAAGGACTTGCCATGCGACAGTCCGGGAACATCGGAGGGCTGGATGAATTTGTCCCCAAGAACAACAATCCCAATGTATTAAATCCATGTTGCATTCAAACCCTACAGGAGCCAGGATCCACCCGTGGCAAGGAGGGAGCGCAGTTCCAAAGGTTAAAGTCTTTGTTTAATGGAGCGCAACGCCCATCACCCTCCAAATTCCACGCCGGGCTGTGCCATGACGCTAGCACGGTTGAAGGTGCAATCATCCATAACCCTCGTTGGGAGTATCAGTGACCAGAGATCACTATTCCCGGCCGAGAGCCTTTCGAGCTGTACATGAGGGGGGAGAGAGTCGTCTCTGAACCAGTAAACCGTGAATTGTGCCTGTGCAGCCAGCCAATATAGCCGGAAATTAGGTGCATCAAATCCTCCCCTGTCAAATGGTTGTGTCTGCATTTCCCATTTCAACCACACTGAGCCGTAGTGCCATACAAATCTGAAGATTTCGCTGTCTAATTCCTGGAATAGCACCTTCCCAGGCCACGTTGGGACGTTTAGAAACAAATACAGGAGTTTAGGGAGTATTGTCATTTTCAGAAGTGCCATTCGGATGGCAATTGTGATAGGTAGGTGGGTCCAGCATGCAAGTTCAGCTCGCAGCTATATTATATACGTCGTGTTGTTGTGGTTGAATAAAGAGAGGTGGTTACGTGAAAATGTCACCCCCAGATATCGAATGGTTTCTGGAGTCCATCTAAAACCCTGAAGATCTTGAGGTGGGTTCGTAGCGTCTGTGAGGGGGAAGAGCTCCGACTTGCTGCAGTTTACCGGGAGGCCAGAAATCTCCCTGAAGCTTGACATGTCTTGCATAATGGGCTTCAAGTGCTCCTGTGGGTCCTGAACGTACAGCAGCCTGTCATCTCCATAAAGTGAAATTATTTGTGGGACTTCCACCATTCCGATCGCTCTGTGCCTGTGCCGAGGGCGTATCATATCTGCCAGTGGTTCGATGACAGTGGCAAATATCAAGGGGGACAGGGGACACCCCTGGCGAGTGCCTCTGCCTATCATGAACTGCGGTGAGAGCAACCCATTTGTATTGACCTTGGCCACCTGTGATGCATAGAGGAGGGAGAGAGTATCCAGGAATCCATGGCCAAAGCCCAATTCCGACAATACAGCATACATGAACTGCCAGGACACAGAATCGAATGCCTTTTGGATGCCCTAAACCATCTAAATTAATTAATCTTGGCATTTTATTGGACAACAGATGCACGTTGGAACTCCAAGTCAAAGCGATAGCCAAAAAGTGCTTCTACCATGGTCAAGTCTCTCGCCACTCCTCTTGAGCAACTATATGACCACTTTGATGAAGATCATGAAATCATTTGGGTTCACCTGTAAAAACCCTCTGGACACAAAACCCTTGATGCCTCCTTTGTTTCACAATCCAAAGTTTCCAGTTCCTTAAAGGGAGAAATTATTCTCTTAGATGGAATCCACAGACTTGGTTCCAGTCCTTCAATTGGTTCTTGGCTTTGAATTACAAAGTTGAACCCTCCAGGTCCCCAGTATTCCCAGTGAGGCAAAGTGTTACTTAATTTTCTCCATCTCTCCAAAGACGTCTGACCCTCTGATTCACTCAAGTCAGTAGGTTCTCTCTTGGGCATCTGCCCATGTCCATCGAGCGGGTTTCTCAGGCTCCCGTAATCCTTTTCCTTTCCCCAGCCTCTTAGCTCACCTGCGTTCGTTAAGCACCTTTTGCTTTTGTCCTACTTAACTGGGACATATGTGTCTGTACCTCTCCCTCGGGTTACCTTCTCGGGAGCGCTTGCTTCCCCTTTTCAACCCGGCTCTGCAGCTGCTCTTTTCAGATCGGGGATTGGACTTTGCTGTTGCGGTCTGGTCTCCGCATCGCGTACTGGGTCACTGGCTCACCATGGTTTCTGTGTGCTCTCACCACCAGCCTAAAGGTTCTTGCTACAGCCCCCGTTTCTCTGTTTCGGTGTTCTCGCCCTTCAGAATGCTAGTGCTCCAGATTCACTCACTCCTTAGCTTCTCTCTCCATGCTACTGCTGGCTCCGAAGCCTAGTGTGGCTCCGCCCCCTCCAGGACATTCAAACATCAGAAGCTTGCCTCTGCATATGATTGCTCCTCCTCCAGTTCAGCCTCCTCATCTCTTTATACTCGCCGCCATACTTCCAGGGGGCGTGTTGATCTCCATCAGCTGTTGGATTCACAGAGCTCCCTGCATTGCCTGCAGCCAAAGATATGGGGGTGAGATCAGTGTGTTGGGTAGGCCAATCCACCCCAAGAATATCAGTCTTTTCCAATCCCATGTAGGCAGATACAGTGTTCTGTATAGTGAGTTCCTTAAAGGAATGGGATATCTTGTCCCCTAGTGGGGAGTCACTCTGCGTGAGGTCCTCCTTGCCCAGACCCCTAAGGAGGGCATCAAAGGGAATAACTCCCCCCAATATGATATGATATAATCTGTCATTTATAACGCACCTCTCCAGAAGTGTTTCTAGGTGCAACAAAACAAGGGGAAGACAGAAGGAGGACAAGACAAACGATCTTACTAGTCCGTGTGTCATTCAGATCCTGCAAGTGTGACAGCGCAAAATTGCAGGAGGAAGGGAGAGGGGGAAGTGCCAGGGGCAGGGAATGCGAATTCCAACCAGGTCAGCATTGCTCTGAGTGAGTGCAGTCAGCGCACTGCGGCTCTGGGTAAGTGCAAGGAGACAGTGTGCTGTAGAGGTCACAGTTACAGCCCCTAAGTGCGTGGTGGGCCCGGAGGCATATTATTGGAAAACAGACTCACATTGGAACTGATCATGGAGGAGCCTGGTATCCAGTGAGACTCTAGGGGTAGCCAAGCAGCCAGTCAGCACAGCAGACTTTAGGTCAGGAGGGGAGAGAGAGAGAGAGAAAGCAGAGGAGAAAATAAAAAAATGAAGGTCTTGAGCAACTTCCGGAATTTCATCTGGCCCGGCTCAAGCTTGAGAGCGGCAGGGAGGCCATACCAGAGGGAGGCACGTGCAGATGAGAAAGGTGTACCCCCCCACTCTCTGCCTGGAGAAGAGTCTGACCCTCAGAGAGTTGGAGGTAGCTGAACGTAGGGCTCGAGAAGGAAGATATTTTGGAAGAGAGAGTTGGATTTAGTTTGGGCCCCAGCCCCAGAAAGCCTTGTGGATGATTCAGAGGCCCTTGAACTTGATCCTTGCAGCCACCAAGAGCCAGTAGAGAGATTTCAGGGCTGGAGTGATATGGTCCTTGGGCTTGAGGCCAAGGATATGTCTCGAAGTCATGTTCTGGATTAGTTGCAGAGGGCGGAGAGTAAAGGAAGGCAGAGTGGCTGTTACAGTAGTCCAGCCTAGAGAGAACCAGGGCTCTGGAGAGTGAGCTTCTGGGGGAAAGTATGAAAAGGAAGAATACCTCTGAGGAGGTGCAGCTGGTAGTGGGCCTTCTTGGCAAGGTCTGTGATGTGAGGAGAGAAGTAGAGAGTGGAGTTGACGAAGACACCAAGGTTTTTTGCTTCACAGGAAGGTTGAAGGAAGAGGGCCAAAGGAAGGCGGCCAGAGCGAGAGAGAGAAAGTGGGAGCAAGGGTCCCAATGAGAAGAATCTCTGTCTTCTGGCATTAAGGCAGAGATCGCTGGAGGGGCACCAATCCTGAATTGCGGATAGACAGTCAGGAATGGGCGGGAGAGGAGACGAGGCTGAGGGGAACCTGAAGGAGAGCTGAGTATCATCCGCATAACACTATAAGTTAGAGGAGAAGGTAGAGATCAGGTGGACCAAGGGGCCATGTAGAAATTGAAGAGACAGGGTGAGAGGATAGAGCCCTGGGGAACACCGCATGTGGAGAGAGAGGCAGTGGAGAGAAAAGACCGAAGCTGGACCTGGGAGGGTTGGTTCAGGGGGAAGGAGGTCAACCACTACAGGGCCTGATCTGTGATGCCCAGGTTCTCACAGAGTCGATTGATCAGGATGCGCGATTACCTGTGTCAAAAGCAGAGGAAAGGTTGAGGAGGATGAGGACAGAAGGAAGGCTAAAATCGAGATTAGCAAGCAGATCTTCAGGGATATGAACTCCTGGAAAGAAATGATGAATTGGACGGATTTGTCACTGTATCCATGGATCATTTTGTCACTGATTTCATTTTATAGACTTGTTTAAATATTTTAATTTATGTTTGACCTGTTAGCTTTGGGTGGAATGCAGGTGTGTTGGGTCAGCTATTTGTTGTAGCTGGGAGACATGTCTTTCCACACATTTGTTCATCCTTAATGCAAACTTGCTAATGTCAACACACAAAAGCTGCCAGTAGAAATATCTCCCGTAGAGTTGCATATTCCCCTCTTGCACCAGTGCCAGGAACCACTTCATCTCCATCTTTGTCTTTGCGACTGCCTCAACTTTAAAGACTGGACAGGTCAGGATCTCTGTTTGCACCTCTCACCTTGTAGAGGAACTATTTATAGAAAGGACTGATGGGGTTGTCCCCAGGGAATTGATTAATGATCATTTCATTCCATCCTTTGCCCAATAATTTCGCAAAAGCACTGTAGGTAATAATAAGCAGCGCTCAGATACCTGAGGGTTCGTAGCGCTATATAAATGTGAAATTATTATTATTATTATTATTATTATTATTATTATTATTATATTATAATGGTGGGTGTGTGTTGTTCTGGAGGTTCCATTTGGGTATTCGGAGTTGATCAATCCCTGAGGACCTTTGGTTGATACTTTTTATATTGATTCTGAATGTTCTAGTTTACTAATGGGACACCTATGAGGTGTCCCAGATCGCAATAGCTTTCCTTCTGTATTGATGTCCAATAGCCTTACCATATATATCCATAGCTGTCCAAGGGCAATAATATACAATGACATTTTACACATCTAGAAGGAACATGGGAGAGTTCTGTAATGGATTTCTTTGATTAAGTAAGGATGTGGTTAGCACGATATTGTACAAATATACTCGCCCTTGTATTTTCAATAATTGTCTTTCTTATTTTCAGTGGAATTGTTTTATTTTAATAAACTATTTCAATATTTGATATGGGGATCTAATGTTTCATAGGTATTACATTATTTATGCATTCAGTTCTTTCCTCCATGGATCCATTATGTAATGTTTATCACTTCTTTATGTTTAGTGTATTCTCCGCATTGCACTTGGAATATTGCACTACTATCTGTCCTTATTTCTGGCATTAGTCACATGTCCTTAATCTCTGGTGAACTTTATCATCTTTAAGATACTGTTTGGAAGTGAATCCTTGGAATTTAGTCAGATGATCCCTGGGTATTATTCCTCATGTTTCACTCAACCTGAGCTTTTTCCAGACTTTCTTGTCCTCTTTTTTTAATATTTCTAAAAATAACAAGACATTGTTACATATGTACATATGTGTGCATTTATAGTGATACCTCTGCATTAGTTGCCTCTCTAGTCCTGATCTGATATTTTGATAAGTGGTGGTTTATTCCCATAAATCTTTCAGATTTAACAATGGGGGATGTAGAAGTATCAAAGGGTCCAGCATTACCCCACAAACAATAGGCCATGGATTGTTTTTCTGATATGACTCTTTGCACCTCAACTCTAACTAGGATTTTAAATTCTAAACGCGCGTACAGGTCTTTCGTGGCATGACAACCATTTACCCACTGAATCTTTATGTGTTTACTATGTATGGTGGGAAATCTATATTCCTCCTTATTTGCATTTGGGGCGGAGGTATAGCCTAGGGGCAATGTATATACCCCCCCCTCCATGCACTTTTCCGCTCCCCGTCTCCCATGCACTTGCGCGTTCTCAATGTCACTAGGCCTAGTAAGATTGTTGTTTTGTTCTCCCCTGTTCCCCTCCCTTGCCTTGTCGCGCTCTGAAACACTTGTGTACAAGCGCGATAGAAATAAAATAGCAATATCAATATGTCTTGGAAGCAAGACAACACAGCGCAACACAGGTTTGAATCCCAATCCTGCGCTTAGAAACCACTCGCTGCTATTAAGTGCGCTATAAATGAACACAGGGGGGGTTGCCAAGTTCAGGCTATAGTTATAGTGGATCTCCCTACCATGCCAACAGGCTATCAATTGTAGCTGGAATGGGCAATTGTAGGTTTTGATTGTAGACACTGAATGACCCTCATCCTGTTCTAGGTTTGTCATAGAGGTCCTGCTGGGTTACTGATTGGTTCATATTAAAATATATGCTGCGCAATCTTAAACAGTTCAGAAAAAGGTCTGGGAGCCCTTTGTTCCCAGTAGCGGTGTTCCCACATGCTTGTTTAATTTGTAAAATGTGGGTTTCACCCTAAGTAACCCTGGGTAATCCAGACGTGGTCCCCTTGCTCACTGTGTCTTGTAGAGGCTCAGCTTCACCTCACTGAGGAGGTCCAAACAAGGCCGAAAAACGTGTCTGGGATTCTGAGGGTAGTCTTGGTCAGAGGAGAATTGCTTAGCATGTCAGTGCTGTACTGCCCCTGTGAGTGAGACCAGACTTATATGCAAGTGGGTATTTCTCTTCTTTGAATGGTGCAGTGAACTAAAATATGGTTGTAGACCCCCCCCGAGCGGGAAAAATTAGCAGCAAGGTATATAGCAGCAAAAGCTATGTTATGAAAAACACGGAACTGAGGCAATGTCAGTAGAATTGAACATTTATTCGACAGCTGAAACCATCAACACTGGGAGGCCTTTCAAAACTACCTTTGTTCCTTTAAATTTACATTATCATGCAGCAATACCACATTTCGCCATCCCGCTCTTATGCTTTGGACGTCCTTTTGGAGACTTTTTCGCTCTACAAGAATAATTCCAGGGACCTGCCCATTTTGTCAACCTTATAAAACTACCTAGCACTGAAGTTCTAATCACTGCAATTATTCTCCTGCAGGGTGGCCCAGATACACTGTGCCTTGTAGCTACCCATGACCATATCAATATACTTAACCCTTTATCCTTTCTTGTCAGTTACAAAATATAAAAGTATTCTACATAGCACCTTCCTCACTCCTAGATGTCTTGAAATGTACATTGATCTAATTCCGCCCGTGAAGGCCTCCAAATGTTATACCCTTGTTGTAGATGACCCTTTATTTGGTGCAAAATATTCCCTTATGACTTCCCTCACATGAGCAAGGCACACCACCAGATTCCTTTTATAATAGGATGCTAATCCCACAGAAAGGACCGCGTACGCTACCATGTACTTTTCTACCATCCTCTCCATGTGATTGTAATACCTTTCTGGTTGAGATGGTCAAAAAAGCATGGAGTTGTCCCGGGTGCCAATGCCTTTTTTGCACCTGACCAGAAAAGAAGCAGTAATGCTGTTTGCCATTTGCATGCTTGGTGGTTGCCATCACCAGGAATCCCTATGGACTCTGCCTGCTTAATACAATTACAAAAAGCAGATGTTATTGGTCCGGATTCAGGTTTGGGTCTATTTGACCTAAAATATTTGACCTAATCTCATTTGATCGAATTTATTTTACCTTTTTTTTTGTCTGAAATGCAGGGGGGGACGACCCGCAGCCTCCCGCACTTCCTCTCAACCTAATATATACCCTTAGCCACCCACACACACATTTTTAATTAAATTTGACCAAAAAAGGTCCAAAAAATTCGATCAAATGTTTCAGGTCAAATGTTTTTAGGTCAATTATGCTAATACCCTGGATTCAAGCCTGTCCGTCTACATCAAAATTAGACGTGGGAAGAGACGCTGGTGGTTTTCCTGCACGATGCAGCGGAAACAAGCTGGGTGGATTTGATACTGCTTGTCCAAACTCCACCCAGGAAGTAAATCCACAATGACACGGATCTTAAACTGCAGGCAGAGGCCCTGCATCCGCATGTCTTTTACATTCCATGTCATTTATAGCCAAAAATCAAGATGAGCCTCAACATCCTTTGAAGCCCCGATTTGAAACATCCAATGGTCCACTCCTAAAGCCCAAATGTCAGTGTGAGATGATCATAAATGCATCTACATAGATACACCACACTTGGGATCATATCCATGTGGCCACTACTCAGCCATTAGCCACAATGGGAGTAGCTGTTACGTGCTAGTGAATAGTGTGGATTATCTCTGACTGATATCTCCGTACTTCTGCAAGGTCATAGGGCCTCATTCCGAGTATGGCGGTAAGGGATACCGGTCACCGTTAACGAGACCGGTGCCGGTAAGCGTTAGGGACGAGGGCGCAAAGGGGCTTTTTAGCCAATAACGGTGACCGTAAAGTACGGTCACCGTTATTTGCAATTTCCCCATTCCCATTGAGTCCTATGGGGGCTCATTTGGGAATGGGGAAGAGCCCTGGGGAATGGGAAATTACCGCCCTGGTCAACTCGGAATAGGGCGGTAATTTCCCATTCCACCAGGGCGGTGCCGGTACGGGTCCGGTGCCGACCAAGGCGCTACTACCGCCATTGGTTAGCGCCGGACTCGGAATGAGGCCCATAGTCTGCTATTGCTTGGTTAATATCCCGTGCTAGCTGCAAATGGAATATAATAATCGGTGCAGATATATCCAGAACTGGGTCTAGTTCACATTTAAAACACTCCACCGTTTATCCCTTTATCCACCGCTAGAAGAGATAAATTGAGAATTTACAGGCTTATTTCTAGTGAAATCCCTGCTTCTCTCTGTTCGGCCCATAGATGCGTAAGAAACGCACTCCAGTTTTGGATCTTCGCCGGAGCTGTCATGCGACGAAACATCCAGTAATTAATTTAGTCCGGTCTCCACAGGTTGAACTTACCCACATCTTGTCCATGTTCTTTATCCCCCTATTTAGCCTGTTGTTTCTTGTACCAACACCCTACCACTAGTCACATGATAGAAGGAGGCAGGCTGCACTAGATGGTATATCCTATGCTGTAGGCTGGATCATGTGACTGAAGAGACAATGGGGGCTGGGTGCTAGAAATTCCTGTGCAATGCATACCCCGGAAGAAGGTAAATAGAGTATCTATAAGAAAGCGAGATCTAGGGCACTAGAATATAGAGACTGCTGTGCTGATCACTGTATGAATCCGAGGACCCTGCTGCGTGTCTGTGTGGGCTCAAGAGAGACGGTGCCCTACCGTCCCGAGCTGAGTTTAAATAAGGGAGGGGAAGAATCCAGACACAATAGCGCTGGGTATAAATTCACCACATGATGTATGGATTGTGTAGTCCAAGATCTCACATTTCTGCTTATGTCAAAAAGACCTCATTTAATTACATTTCCAGCCAACCCGTGTTTCAACCCTCCTGGGTCTTTCACAAGGCAAAAAGTCAATTGAAAGGTCAATGACCAATGAAGTTGCTAGTAGAGATGTCAAGGCTTGAAGCAATCCTGATATGAAGTATAATAATAAATAAGCAGACTGTCGTTCTCCCCGTTGGTTAGAGATTGTAAATGTTCAGCCCTGGTTGGGCAAAGGGTAGATGAATTCTGGGAGTATCCCATGTGATATAATAACTTCCATTATTGGGAGTATGGCCAAGTTATCTGAATAAGGCAGAGTAGGGCCTGTATAATGATGCCTTTCAAGTGCACCTCGAGTATGCCCCAGGGTTTCCAGTCCATTCTCAGACTTAAGAGCACCACTCGTAAATTGAACTTTAGTAGACCCCAAGATGAGACATTACAAGAACCTGAAAGGATGAGGCACCTAAACAGAGCACACCTGTAAAAGAAGCAAGAGGCCCAAGTGTTCAGTAGTGGTTTGCAATATGGCAGTCATGGAGAGGACACTGACCTTGGTAGGGAAATCACGCCATGTGGAAAAGGAGTTGCCTAATTTCCCCCTGAAGAAACATTCAACTGAACTCATGGTAAACGCTTCCACCCATATGCCATACCATAACTACGAGAGGCAGAACATGCGGTCTTAATCTGCTGCCACAGAAAACATATTTCCCAAGCCTGAAGGACACTTTCAATCTTCCCAGAGCTGTGCTAAGAATAACTTCCCCCAATGTGCCTGATAATGATTGTTCTACCCCTGTGACCACTGCCACTGGTGGTCACTGTACCCTGAGACACATAACGGTTCCAGGGCTTGCAAAATCTACTAGCCCACTCGCATTGGCGAGGAGATTTTACGAAGGGAGAGTACCATTTGCATGTTACTCGACCTTGTTGGTGAGTATGAGATATTTGAAACCTTTATTTGACATTTACTGTAACCAAACTTTGTTTAACGTAAATGGCAAATCCAAGATTCACTGTGCATGGCTGGCCTTTGGTTGGCAGAATTGCACCGAATATGAAGTGCTTATGTTGACTAGCTCCACTTTACAAAAAGCATTGGTCAATATTTTATCACCCACCACCATGCGGCAAGTGCATTTCTCTTAGGTCGAGTATGTTAACCAAGGAGCTTGCCCTGCTGGTCTAGTGGGATTTTTAAGATTTTTCAAGGCCTCTACAAGACGAAGTTTGACAGAACAATTGAATTAGCATGACCCTCTTGTGGAAAAAGAATCGAAAGCCCCCCCATGGACACTCAGACACAAATATTCAATGTTGGTTTACAAAACAAGAGTCAAGCTGTATGCACTGCACAGACCCTTGCATGCAAGGCAGGAGATTCACTGCTCATAGATACCTGCACCAAACAACTGTACTGCACTCTCAATGTAGCAGCACCCAGAGCCGAAAGACTGACCTGCAGCCACAGAAGCAGGGACCACAAATCCATAATGGCATATATGGTTCAGTGCATAACCACAGAACAGAGCCCACTAAGAAAATGTAAACTTAGGTAATCAATACCCATACTCAACTGGGATAGGGAAACAGCTGAGCACAGGGCTTTAATAAGGAAATAAACGACCTGTGTTCAGAAAGGCGTGTGGGAGAAAGAGGGTGGATGCTTGAAGTGGCGTATCGGTTTGCCAGCGCAGAATGAGCAGGAGGTGGCGGAGCAGAATGAAGAGGAGGGGGAGCAGAAAGAGATAGGGCAGAAGATGTTATGAATGGTCAGGATGTGCTGGAGAAGAAGGACAAGGGGAGGGAGCAGGATGAGAAAAGAAGAACAGAGTAGATGGAACAAAACAGGAGGAGATGGAGTTCTAGGACAGAAACAAAGGAGCGGAAGTGGAAAGAAGACTACGTGGAGAGGAAAAGGGGACCAGTTACTTGGAGAGGAAGAAGTTGGCACTACAAAAGATGAGGAGAGAAATTACATCAAGGTAGAGGAGCAAAAAGATAATAGGGTTAATGAAGATTGCGGAACATTGGTGGGGAAGCAGTGGAGGGCGACAGCCCAATAATTGGGAACCAGCAAATGGTTGACATGAGAAGTAGGAAGAGCCCAAGACTCGGGGCAGCCAATTGTTTGGCTATCATCCCAGTGTCGGTAGAGACTGTGGCAGAGTGTGCCAGCTGTACAAGGGGTTTGAGTTTTTCCATTCCCAGGACAAGAGGGGTCTGGTCCAGCATCACCAATGCCTGGAGACTACACCACAGCCCACGAGCCCCCCAAACCCAAGGTGGTAGAATCTGCTACCAAGGAGGGGGAACTGCTGAGATGTAAAAAGACGGAGTGAGCAACGACCAAATGCAAATGAAAAAATGTTGGGGCATTTAAAATCCCAAAGACGGTGAGTGGCATTACTTGCATGCCGCCTGGCAGAGTCACAGGAAAGCGAGAGCTGGACTGATGGACCGCAGTCCGTAAACTTGTTCATCGTCTTACCCTTTACCCTGGGCACCCTTCGGGAGAGGCTGATAGGGCGGGTTGGAGCCAGGCATCATTTTTTGTGGGGCATTAGAGGAACATTTAAAAGTATGATTCAGCGCCCTTTTGGGTGCTCACAAAGATGATGATATGATTTACTGGTGCCCCACATTACAGGTAGAACCATGCCAGGGTGTGGCAAGGCTCATTCCCTTGAGATGGCAAACTCTCTTGCCCTGACCAGCCCAGTGCCCACAGGCTGCTGTTAGGCACCCTGCTGTTAGAGGGTGGCCTGATAGCAGTACCTGGCCAAATCAAGGTCCTTCCCAATCCATCCCAGTAAAGGAGCACCCCGAATTCTGAACTATGTCAGAAAAGCATACCGTGTTCTATGGAAATGAGCTGTCGCCAATGGCAACAAGCTCTTTCTCGCTGCCTTGTTAATTTCACTTCTGGACAAAAATGGATCATTCACAGAGGCAGAACAAGAACCGTTCAGCTGTGAATAATTCAGTGGCCTGGGACTGTTTCAAGCTCATTCCACTGTTCACGAATGGGCGCCTTTCCTGCATAAAAGGTTTGTGAGTGTTACAGCAAAGTAATAACTTAATTATGCATAAGTTTCCCGCGCAAATGGAACTCTCCACTGCACTGATGGGTGTAGATGATGAGTCTTTCAAGTAAGAACGTGTACAACAGACTAAGAAAAAAACAAAACGAAACAATAGTGGGACTCAGTTTTATTAAGTTCAGACTGGTAAAAGGCTGGATGGGTAGGGGCAGGGCCCAAACCTGTGAGGGACAGGTTACACGTGGCTCTCGGCAGCAGTCGCTCAATGTGTACTGACCTATTTTACCAGTATAATGATATATATATGGGTGTGGTTTAAATATCGGTATGTACCCCTTGCCTCTTCCTACAGGCCTCCATATTCATAACTAGGTATCGAGAAGATGAAGCCGAAGATTTTTAATTATTGCAAAAATAAGTTATTCATTGTTATTCTAAAATTAAGTTAAATATTTAGGACCATTTCAACAAATATAAATAAATTCAATATATTTGTGTAAAAACAATAATCAGGTTTTTCGATTCTGCATTCTGATCTGATCACCGATTAATGCGCTCTGTTCCTGGAGATCAATGGCATCTTGGGAGAATAGTTTCCAGAAATAATTAAAAGTATTCCCAAAAAAGTGTGCCACACCTTTCTGATCATATAGAAACCCAAGTTGGTCCCAGAAACCTTGGGGTCAGCTCCATAAACCCATTCCCTCTGCCTGCTTCTTCCTCGTCACAGTACCTGCTGATGAAGTTGATCTGCCTTGTGACTTCTACTTGTCCTCTATTTATTTCTTTATAGCCCCTCCCCCTCACAACTGGTATATAAAGAACCAGACCCGTCCCGCATTACTCCTGTTTTTCTTTCTGTCCTTCCGGACAGTGAACCCTGGAGAGACCTGCTGGGCTGCGCTCTTGTTTTCTTGAGGTTTTTACCCCACTTTTGGACTTTGTGGTTCTAAGAATGCTGTTTGTTATAGCCCCCTCATCCTTGCAGGGGTTGGACTTCGGAGGTGGAAGGCTGCCCAAGCCTGGTAAATAAAGGGCACCCCTGGAGCCGCCTGCTGGGCTGTGTACCGGTGGTGCCATGCTCATGGGTGGCTGCTGATGGCTTTGCCAGGGCCTGCAGAGGAAGAGGCAAGCGATTGAGCAAAGGGAGAAGTCAATAGCCTGGTGTCATTGGGGCTCTTTGACCATGACATATGGTGTGAGCGATGCATGGGGATGTTTGCATTGCGGATGCCATTCCAGGGAGCCTTGGGGTGGCAGTGAGTAGTGGACAATATAACAGTCGTCATTGGGTTACTCTCCAAGAGTGATGTTTGTTGCTGCTTTTCTGTGTATGGGGGTCTGGAGATCTCCCATGCCTGGGTTTGTGACCCCCCCCCCCATGGCTTCTTAGATATACTGCTGGGATTCTGGGTCTCTGGTTGTAGGTCCTTGCACTGCCCCTGTGCTGTGGCAGACTCGGCTCGCGCTCAGGCCGTGCCATAGGGGGTGAGCAATGGGTTGGCTGTGAATCCTCCCCATGTGTTCTCTAAGTCTCAAATGATACGATATGATATGATCGGTTATTTATAAGGCGCTTAATACCCAGAGGTTTCTAAGCGTGGATCCGGGGATCGAAACCGTGTTGCTACGTGTCATCTTGCTTCCAAGACGAGCACGTTGCTGCTGAGCTATCCTCTCTGGACATGGCGCTTTGGCAATTATGTCCTGGCCATGGTGTGTGGGGATACAAATGCACTGTAGGATGCGTGCACAGGCAGGTGTTGAGGGGCCGCATTTGTTTTATTTCTACTGTTGCCAGGTTTCAGGGCTTGTTGTGTTTTGCCGGGAAGCAGCGGAGCCTCGTTCCTCTTCTAGCTGGCCTGCAGACGCCCCTCCTCTGTTAGCCATGTTGGCCCAAGCAGGTTGGGTCGCCAGGCAACCCTGTGAATTGCAGCAAGGTAATGGGGTGGGCTCACGTGCTCTCTGGGATATGCCAGTTGACCGTCAATGGTTGAAGACCACGGTCTTAGGTGATGAGGGAGGGAATACGATTCTCCTCTCTCTCCGGTTTGGGTGGTGACAGGTTTGAGTGATATGAGTGATATGAGCTGCCTCCTACCTGCACTCTATTGTGGGACTCATTGTTGTACATGAAATGACGCGCTGGGAGTTAGGTTGGCGCCCTTCAGGAGACGGTCCAAGTAGCAGGTAGTGGTATCTGGTCATGAGCGAGAGTGAGCCTCTGGCCCTGGTCTTCTCACGTGCATGTGCTTCCTTTGGGGTTCCCTGGGGTACGCCCAGAGGTTCTAGGGCTGCCTGAGAGTTAGGACATGTTCACTTGTGCCATGGCGGTGTAAGATCTGTGTGGGTCATAGTAGGGTCTGCTCCTGGGCCATGCAAGTGGACTTTTCTAGGGATGTGGTTTGTATATTTGGACTCAGGCCTTTCTAAGAGGGGGTTCTAGGTGTCGATGTGACATGTGTAGAGGTTGCCTGGGCCATTTGGCCAGTTCCATGCTTCACCTCGGATGATTGATTGAGCTGGTAGAGGTCAACTGTTAATAGTAGTCCTGTTAAAGTTGTGGGCATGTGATATGGGCAGCGGTCTATTCCTTGATAACGTGTTGACCTAGCACTGTAGTAGGTGGGGAGGATGCTTTGAACACTCCCGCGCCATATGTGGTTGACGAAACAAGCTGCTTCCTCACACTGGGTTCCTATCTTCTGCCCATTGGACGCTGCGCCGCAATGACTGAGATGCCCCACCAAATATTCTGGCTGCACTTTTGTCAAGAAATGGAGCTCCCCGCCTTCATGAGTCCTAAAATGGGAGTGAAGGAGCAGGACACCAGGTCTTGTATACAGACAGTTTTACCACTGCCAGAACAGATACCCTTTACAATGAGATGATATGATATGGCATTTATAACGTGTCTATACGCAAGTGTTTCAAGGCGCCCCAATCTTCTTCAGGCTGTAGGTCACCAGAAGCCATGGCCCTCAGGTATCAGTGCTCAAGTGAGGCTGGTCCGGCTCATCTTTCCAGTAGAATGTCCAACTGACATAGGGATAGGGGAGGTCGCCCAGGGCAGAGTGAGGCTCGGGGCGCTCTTGCCAGGCCCCCTCCCAGACCAGGGAGGTACATTGTACAGGTCAGGACAGACTTGTTGCCTTTTTATGTTGTTGCAAGATTGTGGTGTGTCATGTTTGGAACATTGCTACGGTTAAGAGGGAGCTCCTTGGCAGGCCTCTGTGTTGTGTTGATGAGGCCTACACAGCACCTGGTGTGTGGTGATTGCCTGGTCTTGTCTGTGGACTTGTCTTGCTTTGCATTCTGGTTTCAGTAGTCCTGGCGCTGAGCTGTACACGTTTGGCCCTGAGCCGATTGCCTTGGACCATGTATTGCAGAATTCCAGGATATTTGGCAATGCTCTTGCCTTGTGGCTACTTTGCAGAGGCTCATCTTGGATGGGCTTGTTGAACGGAGATGCAGTGCCCTTGTCAGCCCCCAATGTTTCTAGGGAATTATTTTACACTGGATGGTTGTGTCCTGTGTTGTTTCAGTGAACTCAGGGGTTCCTCTTACGAGTTAGCCTATGCTTTCCTGCCTATGTTTTCGCAGCCTCATCAAAAACTCAGAACGTTTAGGTACTATTATAGCAAATAGGATCTGCTTGGGCGGCATGTTAGAGGTTGTGATTGCCAAGGGATCGGCGCTCCCTTGGCACCTAGTTCTGTCTACTTAACAGCTTGTTCAGCCCACCTGAGATCCGGCTGGGAGGGTGGCAGGATTGCTTGTTGGTTATTTTTGAGGGAAAGGTCTCTTGGCAGGAGTTATTCGATTGGAGGGTCCTTCTTTCCCTGATGACCTTAGTTTGCTTCGTAGAGGCGGGTTCTTGGACCTGTTTGAGGGGTGTCCGTCCTAGTGCTCATCCAGGACCCTGGGATCCTAGTAGTCTTTCTGAAGCATGTGTGGTTTCCCTTTTCCAACAGTTGGACGGACCCGCACTGGCACTACTGCAGGCCAGTAGTGGATAGGGCTGCTTCTGTATGTGTTTATTTTTTCCTGATATTTTGACTCTGGGAATAGAGTTATGGTTGTTGTCCTTGTGTATTGCAGAGAGTTCTGGGCTTTGTCCTGCTTGGGCTGCTCTTTGGAGCTTCAACAAATAGAAAGTTGGGGTTTTCTCTGCTATCTTATTCTCCTAGTGATGCCCTCTTTCCTGGCCATTGCCTGGGACATCTGTGATTCTCTGGTGATCACCAGTTTTGGAGTGTCTAGGTTCAAGGCCCTCAGCGGGTTGGGGTAGTAATGAGGAGCAGCCTGGATACATGTCTATCCATAGCACCAGGTGTCTGCTCCTCCCTTGTTGGCCTTGGTGTGGGGAACAACTCCACACTCTTCTTACAATTCTTGGGGAGTTGCTTGTGACTCTCCCCGAGGTTGCTGATGCTCCGCTGTACAGGGGCGTCTGTTCCGTGTTGGCCCCATCTTTGCATTACTTCACGAGTAGATACTGTGACGAGGAAGAGGCCTGTGGAGGTAATACTCCAATTACTTACTGGTTATCTTCATTACTCCTAGTCCTACTCTTCCTTGTCAAAGTGCTGATAACCTTCTCTCGACCCCCTAGTGGTCAGATCGTCCCAGTTCCTTTGGTCTGAACAAGAGAATTATGGGGTATTTTATCATCCAATGGTGCCGCGGAGGGTCTACAAAGAAATGAATAGACGATATTTGTGAAAAAAGCTTCTGTCAAAGCTGAATCATTTCATGAGTACGTATTCCGACGAGGAAAAGTAGTACTAGGAGTTATGAAGATGCGCAGTCAGTAATCGGCGAGTTCCTTTTGCAGCTGTTCTCCATTTGGTGAAGCTGATGGTTCTGAACACAATTAGAAGTTTTGTTACTAAGGGAGTTTGCTCATAAAAGTCCGTGGACTTGCTGGTTTAATTATGGACTCCTAACCGCCCCTGTGCGATTTATAGGAACGCTACGTTTTAATAACATGTTGTAATATTGTTAATGTCATTCCAAACGTCTGCCAAGTCCAAGTCTGGAACTCTTCGGGGAGATCAGCTTGGAGCAGGACCAAGGCAAATCTGCTGACCTCACAGCATGAAAGGGCAGTGTGAGAAGGCTAGGAGGGAGATAATAATCAATAGTGTTTGTGTCTGGAAAATAGAGAACTTCGTCTCTCTCTGCCCCCTCCCTCCCACTTGCCGAAATTGGCATTGGACATTTCTGATGACAACTGGGTGGATGTATTTGTTGTTTTACTTATTTTTATGTCATAGTATGGAGTGCTAGAATAAAGGTTGGCATATTTAGGAATGTGAACTGTTGACTATATCTTTAGGAGAAGGGCAATGCGGAAACGGGGCCCTAGGCATCAAACGCTTTCTTTATGTACTTTGGAAGACAGGCGCTCAAGCTCGTCAACAGGAGTCAAATTAGATGATCACCATCCCAGGCCAATGACATTATCTGCTTTCACTGTTACATTCCATATACATCTCAATGCAGTGCTTTCCTTCCTAGTACTGCCAACAGCCTCCCTCTAGGAGAAAGGCAAAGGGAGCACTATGCCGACTGGATAGCTCAGTTGGTTAAAAAGTAGAAAGGCAAAGGGAGCACTATGCCGACTGTATAGCTCAGTTGGTTAAAAAGTAGAAAGGGAAAGGGAGCACTATGCCGGCTGAATAGCTCAGCTGGTTAAAAAGTAGAAACACAAAGGGGGCACTATGCCAGCTGCAAAGCTCAGCTGGTTAAAAAATAGAAAGGCACATAGGGTACACAATGTCAGCTGGATAGCTCTGCCACTAAAATAGTAGAAAATCACAAGGAGCACAATGCCAGCTGGATAGCTCAGCCAGTAAAACAGTAGAAAGGCAAAGGGAGCACAATGCTGGCTGGATAGCTCAACCAGGTAAACAGTAGTAAAACAATCGAAAACTTTGTTAAGATGTTATGTTATGCCTAGTTATGTTGAACAGAGAGCTCTGAGAGTTTAGCCAAAACCCAATCAACGTAATGTGGAGAGCAGTCAAGGCTTAGCCTCAGGAGTGAGAGGGAGTGGCCTAGGGCCTCAGAGAGACCTCGCAGAACATTGTGCAATAATTTAGCTTAGACAGTATGTACACAAATACAATTATTTATTAGGCCTTAAAGAATACACTATAGCAATAAAACCTGATCCGATGGGCTGGATCGGGTGGTAACGACCCAAAGCCCAGGTTATAAGCCTGAGTGCAGCAAGGGCCTTAACAATGGGCCTTACACCGTTGTCACCCGATCGAAACCCAGGGTGCTGACAGCAATGTATGTTGTTTGAATGAACTGGACATGCTTACGGGGTCCTGTTCATTTGGACAAAATACTTACCTAAATTGGCCACCATGGAAGGCGGGTCTCCATGCTGAGCCCCTCTTCCATTTCCATTTTGGCCCGCGAGACTGGAGTGGCGTCAGTGATTGTGCCGCCACCAAAAGAATAAGGTGTGTGGGGATACGGGGGAGGAGAGGGAAGGAAACAGTGAACAACGGGGGAAGATTGCAGGGTCAGAGAGCAGTCTTCAGGTTGCTCGAAACACAGGCTTGGATTGTGGGATTCAGCTTGCGATCCGGATTCATGTTCAACAACTACTTTAAGGGCTTATGGTTAGTCTGCACATTTAAGTGCATCCCAAAGTGGTAGGGTCCCAGCCTCCTAAGGGCCCACACAACGGAGAAACACTCTTTTTATACAGTGGCCCACCTGAGCTCTGTCCTTAAGCTTGCAACTGATAAAACATATAAGATGTTCACTGCCTTTGTCATCTAACTGAGAGGGGACTGCTCCTATCCCAGTGACAGAGGCGTCTGCCTGCACTATAAATGGTCTCTGATAATCAGGTGCCCTGAGAACAGGGGCCTGGAAAGGGAATCCTTCAAGCCTTGGAAGGCCTTCTCACAATCATCAGATCAAGTGATTTCTTAGGTATCCTTGGAGTAGTGGGGGCAGTCAGAGTGGCAGCTATGTTGCCATGATCTGCCATACAATCCCTGGAATACCCAGTGAGGCCTAGAAAAGCTCTCAATTGAGTTTGGGTTGTGTGAGTTGCCCAGTCTTGTACACCTTGTACTTTACTGGGTAGAGGCTGTATTTTGCCGCGACCAACCTCATGCCCAAGGTAGGTAATTGAACCTTGATAAATCTCGCATCTGGTTGCCTTTATGTCCAAGTGGGCCTGCTGAAGGGCCTGCAACAAAATGTCTAGGTGCCTCATATGTGTTCTCTGAGTAAGGCTGAAAACTGCAATATAGTCCAGATCTGCCAGGCAGAATCTGTTTAACCCATTCAGGACATGTTTGATCAGCCTCTAAAAAGTGCAGGTACATTCTTTAGACCAAAGGGCATTACCCTGAACTGGTATACTACCGCTGGCATTGAGAAGGCTGTCTTCTCTTTGGCATTTTCTGTCATGGATATTTGCCAATATCCTGTAATGAGATCATAAGCACTGAGATACTTGACAGCACCAAGATTGTCCACCAACTCATCAGTTCGTAGAATGTCATCTGTCTTGGTGACAGCATTAAGAGCTCTATAGTCTCCACACAGAACCTCAAATCTGTAGTGCCTGCCTTTGGTACCAAGACCACTGGACTGGACCAAGAACAAGTAGAGGGCTCCAACACCCTAACATCCAACATCTTGTTGACCTCAGACTTGACGTGCGACCTTACCTTGTCTGACATCCTGTAACTCCTAATTATGGTAGGCATACTATCGCCAGTGTCATGCTTACACACAGGTGTAAAGCATGAGGTTATTGATAAGCAGGCAGAACATTGCTTAGGTAAAGTTTTCACCTCAACGTGCTGTTGCAGTGTCCGTTGAGGGGACAATTTGACACCCTTTTGGAGGGCTGCCCTGGAACAGTTCAGGGAGAGGTTCAGATTCTTCCTCCCTTTCTGAAGCCAGTAGCAGGGCTCCTATTTCAACCCTGTGGATGAAAGACATAAATCAATCTATTCACATGGAACACTGTGGGAGCCTGATTAGGTCTTCCAAGGTCTACTATATAGTTCACCTCACCTAATCTTTCAACAAACTGATATGTGCCAGAATAATTGTCCTGTACAGCTCTAGGTCTTATTGCGGTCATGATCAGGGTTTCTTGGCCTGGGGAAAAATGTACAAGTGAAGCTTTCTGGTCATATCAATGTTTCACCGGTGCTTGTCCAGCCTACAGCTTATCATTGATCCGAACCACCAGAAGCCATCCTCTTCCTTAATCCAAGCAAATAGTCCACTATATTGGTAGTGACAGGAGGAGTGGGGCATTCCCATCCTTCCTTAACTATAGGCAGGGGTCCTCTGACAGGGTGACCAAATAGGAGTTCAAAGGGGCTAAATCCAACCCCTTCCTGAGCTACCTCTCTGTAAGCAAATAAGCATGGCATTGGGAGGTCCCACTTCCTTCTTTTGTGGCTCCTCAAGGGCTCAATCATACTTTTGAGTGTTCTATTGAATCTCTCAACCAGACAATTTATCTGTGGATGATATGCTGATGATTGTTGAAGTCAACCCTAGTAAAAATGCCTAGGAAAGCTTTAGCAACTGACTTGGCAGTCACTGGCCCTCATTACAAGTGAACCGGTCTGGAAATAAGGTGCTGGTAACAATGTTACTGGCACCTTTTCTGGACCTGCTCACTCCGAGTCTGCTGGTAGGGGCTGTGAAAGTCTCTATCAAGGCTGTTATAAAACATCATGTTTTATAACAGCCTTGATAAAGACCTTGTGTTGAAACACTTGTTGGCTGTACATCAAAGTTAACTACAATTGGATCAAAATAAATCATAACTTTTGGATACATCAAATTGCCATGATATTTGTCAAATTGCCAATTTAAGGGTGAGTGCGAGTGACAAGTGTCATTGATTAATGTTATTTGTATTTGTATTTTATTTGGTTTTATAAAGCACCCTAGACCAAAGCACTGAACATAAGAATAGTACAAATAATGAATTAACATTTAAAACACAGAATATTTCTGTGGTTGCATTAACCCTTGTTAACCAGACGAGAGAATGGATCGCAGAGAGATCCAAAAGAATGAATAAACAGTGATAGAACGGAGAGGAAGTGAGAGAGTGTTCCAGTTCAAGGGTGCTAAAAGCGAGAAAAAACAAAAACGAGATTGAGCACAGGGGGGAGGGGATCTATAAGGAGATGATGAAGAACGAAGTTCTGTTCAAGTTATCCTTGAAATAATGCTTGGTGTTATCAGGTATGGAAGCATAAGTTTCAGCAACTCTATGTTCCCAGATCCTATGCTGTTGGGTAAGGAGTCTGAAGAGAAGGATGCTCCTGTGGCAATATCTTCCTCTCAATAAGGAAGAGCCAGATTCACAGAATGGACCACAAGGATTTACACTTATATCTAGGGCCCCCCCTTCACTTCCTACCAAACCATATATATGTTGGGGGACAGGAGGACCATGCCCATGAAGATTCAATAGAAAATACACACGTGGCTATGTGATTGGGGGGAATGCATCTCTACATGTGTGAAAAAAGATATCATATTAAGAATATTGAAAAGTGATGGAGATGTTTTGGGGAACTGTGGTGGCTGCTGATCTTAACACTGTTTTATCATCACCCAGCTTCATTGCTTTCAAGGGTCCATCAAGCCTTGACAAGAAGATTCACAGCTCCCATGCTTCCTGTAATCAATGAGTAGGAAGGCCATCCAGACTGGACAAGGAGATTCGGAGCTTCCTGTAACCAATGAGTAAGAAGGCCACCCAGACTGGACGAGAAGATACAGAGATCCAAAGCTTCCCATAAGCAATGCGTAAGAAGGCCATCCAGACTGGACGAGAAGATTCAGAGCTCCCAAGTGTCCCGTAACCAAGGAGTAAGAAGGTCATGCAGACTGGACAAGAAGATTCAGAGCTCCCAAGCTTCCCGTAAGCAATGAGTAAGAAGGCAACTCAGACTGGACGAGACGATTCAGAGCTCCCACGCTTCCTTTAACCAATGAGTAAGAAGGCCATCCAGGCTGGAAGAGAAGATTCAGAGCTCTCATGCTTTACATAACCAATGAGTAAGAACACCATCCAGACCGGATGCAAAAATTCAGAACTCACAAAAACCAATGAGTAAGAAGGCCATCCAGACTGGACAAGAAGACTCGGAGCTCCCGAGCTTCTAGTAATCAATGAGTAAGAAGGCCATCCAGAGTGGATAAGAAGATTCAGAGCTCCCAAGCTTCCTGTAACCAATTAATAAGAAGGCCGTCCACACTGGTCGAGAAGATTCAGAGCTCCCAAGCGTCCCGTAACCAAGGAGTAAGAAGGTCATCCAGACTGGACAAGAAGACTCGGAACTCCCGAGCTTCTGGTAATCAATGAGTAAGAAGGCCATCCAGACTGGATAAGAAGATTCAGAGCTCCCAAGCTTCCTGTAACGAATAAATAAGAAGGCCGTCCACACTGGACAAGAAGATTCAGAGCTCCCAAGCTTCCCATAACCACTGAATAAGAAGACCATCCAGTCCTGTTTCTGCCCGGAATTCTGGAACTTGTAGCTTTCCTAAATTTCCAATGGTAAAGAAAGAAATTCTAATCCCAGAATTCAAAGCAAAAATAAAGACTGATGGCCTTCTCATGCATGGCCACTGAAACCTGAGAGTGTTGGAAGATCCAGTAACATAAATATTTGTTTTCTTTAATTTGTTTAGTACAATATTTCAAACCTTTCACAAATACATTTTAAAAAAAAGAAAGATATAAAATACCATACTATTCCCCCACCAGACTGTTCATGGATAAAACTACTCCCTGCACCAATGAATCATATCGAAATAGGTAGTATTAGTAGTAGTTTGTCATTTATAAAGTGCCTTCATCCTCTTAGCATGGCTTTAATGCGCTTGTGGTGGTAACGCCCTCAGGGCTATTACCGAAGTCCAAGGTATGGGAACAGTGTGAGAGTGATCTGCATGCATGGGTGCATTTGACCAAGATAGGGAGTTAGGTGGGCTGTCCGAGCTCCAGTAAGTTACCCATGAAGGTCAGGCATGTGGATGGCTGCTGAGGTAGTCAGGAGAGTGTGCAAGTGTTAGAGACTCGTTATGTGCCGAGCTAGACCAAATTATGTCGTAGGTCGTTTGTTGCTGCATTCTGATGGCAGAGGTGTTATGCTTTGTGTTTTTAGTCTGGTGTATTCTGATGCATTTGGATTGGTAGCAGGCGGCAGATGTCTACTGAAGTGGTGCGTGAATACGCACCTTGAGGCTCAGACGGAGCCTTTTTTAATGTGGCTGTGCGATCAGATCTTCTGTATAATAAACAGGCTACCCTCATAGATCCTCTAGGCACAATAGACAGGTTATCCTATTACATCTTCCAAATGCAATAAACAGGCTAACTCAGAAATCTTCTAAGTGCAATTTCAAGGCTACCCACATATATCTTCTATGTGAAATTAATTGGCAGACCTCATCAATTTCTAAGGATAATAGACAGGCTAACATCATGAATCTTCTAGGTGCAATACCAGGCTAAGTGCAAAAGACAGGCCAGCCTAACACATCCTCCAAGCGCAATAGACAGACTACTCTCAGAAACGTTCTGGTGCAATATCAAGGCTACATGAATATATCTTCTAAGTTCCATACATTGGGTAACTCACAGATCCTCTGAGTTCAATATGGCTACAATCATATATCTTCCAAGTGCAGTAGACAGGCTGTCCCTATAAAACATCTAGTCCAATATCCTAATAAATGCAATACATTGCCCACCCCCAAATTCCATCTAAGTGTGACCCATTGCCCACCCCCAGATTCCATCTAAGTACAACATATCGCCTGCCCCAAGATTAATTTAAATGGCACATATTTTCCACCCCCAGATTCCATCTAAGTGGAATCGGGGGGTCCCTGATGCCAAAATGTGTCTAAGTGCAACACACTGCCCCCCTCCAAATTCCATCTAAGTCTAATTTAATCCTCAAAAATATGAAATTCTTACAAATATAATGCAGATCTACAAATAATGGGGAATAGGATTCGTGATTGGGTACAACAGTGATGCTTACCACAGCCCTTAGTTGAAAGGAGCATTTTCTCCTGCACCATTTGCAGTATATACACCTGCACTTTGCCCTTTACACCTTTTTTGCTGCCATTTCATAGAAGCCTTTGCTGTTGCTACAGCATGGTGTCTTGAGTCAGAGAACCTTGTTTTACTTGCAATTAAATCTGTGGGCCCAGTTCGCAAACCATTTTGCAGGCTGTCAAATGTGCCTGGTGCAAATTGCACCTGATTCACAAAATGCTGAAAAAAATCCATTTGCACCCAATGACAGTAAAAAAAACCTCCATCTGTGGCTTGCACTTTGCATATGTAAATTCGGTCTGTCTGGAGACGTGCCAGGGGTGGGGCAATTCAAATGAGGGACACACACACACCTGCAAATGAAGCAATTCACTGCTAACTCCTGTAGCAATTTGACCCTGTTCCAACTTTGGGACGTGGGAGTTAGCAGGAAGAAATGTCACTTTTAAAAAGAAAAAACAAATCTCAAACCGGTTTCACTTCCCCTAAAGTTTAATAACACTTTAGGTAAAAGTGTTAATGAAAAGAAAACATTGTTCACTTTTTTGCATTACCTTGTTAAGTGGTGCTTCCGTGAACTTGCGCCTGGTTTTATTTATTTATTTGAAAATCAGGTCCATTACCTCCACGTCCACTCTTCCTCGTCCCAGTACTTACTTCATGAGGCCCCTGCCTATGACACAGGACCTTCTTCTATTTCTTTAAATTCCTATAACTCCTCCCCCATATCCACGTCACTCAGTTTGAATTTTTCCTGCCTCCGGCAGGTTGGATTTTTTCTTCCCGGTGCCAGGCACTGGGGAGCACCGCTTGCTGGCCCCCTGGGGGGGGGGCTGTGTGGCGGGGCCCTCGGCTCCCTCAGGTGCGGCGCTGCTCCTGGGCCACTTGTGGGGCTTGGGGTCATAGTTCAGCGGTATTGCCTCACTCGAATCTTTGCTGGGCTCCGTACTGCAGCGTGAGCATTGTGTCCCGGGTCCTGGACGGCCCGGGGGAAGGTAAGGAGAGGGGAGGACTGAGCTTGATGTTTTTTCCCCTCTCCTCCTCTTTTTGGCCATCTTGATTCAACAGGCCTTTTCTCTGTGTACACGTCTTTATTGGAAATGATGGCAAGCACTTGGCAGTATGGGCTAGGCTTCCCTTTTGTTGTGATGCCTCTCTGCTTCTTGTCGTGGGGTGACTGTGGCAGAGAGTATTTGAAAGTGCGGGGGCTCTGTTCTGTCGCATGCATGTCACATACCACCCGCTCCTCAGACACACACAGCTCAGGATGCACCGGATGTTAGCTGCATTCTCTGGGGGAAGGTAAGGAGATGGGGAGGAATGTTCTTGATATTTTTCCCCTCTCCTGCTGGTATGGCCCTCTTGACTCCTTCAACATGCTGTTTCCTCGTGCTTTGTGTACACATCCTTATTGGAAATGATGGCAAGCACTTGGCAGTATGGGCTAAGTCTTCCCTTTTGTTGTGAGGCCTCTCTGCTTCTTGTCATGGGGTGACTGTGGCAGAGAGTATTTGAAAGTGCGGGGGCTCTGTTCTGTCGCAGGCATGTCACATACCACCCGCTCCTCAGACACACACAGCTCAGGATGCACCGGATGTTAGCTGCATTCTCTGGGGGAAGGTAAGGAGAGGGGAGGACTGTGCTTGATATTTTTCCCCTCTCCTGCTGGTATGGCCCTCTTGACTCCTTCAACATGCCGTTTCCTCGTGCTTTGTGTACACATCTTTATTGGAAATGATGGCAAGCACTTGGCAGTATGGGCTAAGTCTTCCCTTTTGTTTTGAGGCCTCTCTGCTTCTTGTTGTGGGGTGACTGTGGCAGAGAGTATTTGAAAGTGCGGGGGCTCTGTTCTGTCGCAGGCATGTCACATACCACCTGCTCGAAAGAAATACACAGCCCAGGATGCACCGGATGTTAGCTGCATTCTCTGGGGGAAGGTAAGGAGAGGGGAGGACTGTCCTTGATTTTTTTCCCCTCTCCTGCTGGTATGGCCATCTTGAGTCCTTCAACATGCCGTTTCCTCGTGCTCTGTGTGCACATCTTTATTGGAAATAATGGCAAGCACTTGGCAGTATGGGCTAGGCTTCCCTTTTGTTGTGAGGCCTCTCTGCTTCTTGTCGTGGGGTGACAGTGGCAGAGAGTATTTGAAAGTGTGGGGACTCTGTTCTGTCGCAGGCATGTCACATACCACCCGCTCCTCAGACATACACAGCCCAGGATGCACCGGATGTTAGCTGCATTCTCTGGGGGAAGGTAAGGAGAGGGGAGGACTGTCCTTGATTTTGTTCCCCTCTCCTGCTGGTATGGCCATCTTGACTCCTTCAACATGCTGTTTCCTCGTGCTCTTTGTACCCATCTTTATTGGAAATAATGGCAAGCACTTGGCAGTATGGGCTAGGCTTCCCTTTTGTTGTGAGGCCTCTCTGCTTCTTGTCGTGGGGTGACAGTGGCAGAGAGTCTTTGAAAGTGTGGGGGCTCTGTTCTGTCACAGGCATGTCACATACCACCCGCTCCTCAGACACACGCAGCCCAGGATGCACCGGATGTTGGCTGCATTCTTTGCGTGCAGCCTGTGAAAACGGTGCAGATTTGGAAACATCTGCAAGCGGCCGGAAGGGTACCGGCCTGGCATAGTCTACACTTTGGGTTCAAGTCTCTACGGTGCTGACTCGGCCCTTCATCCTTCCTAGACCGACGCATTGGAACGATTTAGAGCTTGGGGCTACCAGCTACTGGATACAGGGCTCAAGCTACCTCTCAGTCATGTGGCGAGTTAGTGGTTTGTTTGGGTCTGTGCTAGCTATGGACGCAGACTCCTTGTCCAGTCCTCTTCCTCTGCACTGCACGAGGGAAGGTCAAAGGAGATGATTTTCTTTTCCCTTGTCCGGCATGGTATTATAGAAAATGCATCATGGAAGTAATGGCCGTTCAAAGGGTTCCCAGTGTCTCTTCTTTTAGGGCCTAGGTCCTCCAGTGCCTACGTGTTGCTTTCACGCCTCCTCTCAGACTTGTGGGAAGTGATATGGCACATGGTGGCACATGTCTGTGCTTAGAGGGGTTCTCAGAGCCCCTGGTGCCGGGGAAGGGGGATGTCACTTCAGTGGGTTTTTCCAGTGTAGGCATACCCCAGGTAGGGGGGTTGCCTTTGATGTCTGCTATCCAGGATGGATTGCTTTGACCCGCTTTGTGACAGTACTCTGCCCTTTTGACGCCAGCCTGGTGGCTCCTCTGTCAGCTGGGGGGGGCATGGTCTGCTGGCCTTCTGGGCTGTCCCGTATCTTCCTTTTGATAAGTAGCTTCAACGTCCTGTGATTTTCCTCTGGTGAAAGTGCAGTGACGGCGGTTTTCCCTGGCTCCTCGCCTCTATCTTCTCAGAAGTGTATGGGACCGGTGGGGTACGGCTTCCTGGATAATGGGCTCCTTCCGGAGGGGGGTATCAGTTGCCGTTCCTGTCTCCTCCTGTCTAGGTTTGCATGGTTAGGACTTTGGTACCCAGCTCACGGTCCAAGTAGTTGGCCATGGGATCCGTTCTCTCCGAACGGTTGTTGTGGGTTACCGTCTTGCCCGTTCCTCTCCCTGTTCAGGGTCAAGTTTTCTACTTGCAGGTGTTCCTGGTCCCTGTGCCTTCTAGGATGTGTCACCTGCTTATGGGTCCCAAGACCCTGCACTGCTTGTCCGGACGTCTGGGGAGGCCTTACCCTGGATGTTGTGCAGGGGGGGCGCTTGCTGGCTGGTCTGGGTTCTCAGAAGGGAGTATGTCTCGGCTCGCCTGTTGCTGAAGTTACGGGGCACATGGCGTCTTGCGTGCTTTCCAGTTCCTTGAGCCCGTCTTTGGTTACGCCCCCTGGTGTCTTATACTCTATCCCACTGGCCCCCGACGTCTCGGCTTTCGTAGTTTTGTTTTCAGTGTCCCAGCGCTGCGAGTCTCCCTGCTATGGTGGCGGGGGGTTTCAGGTCTACAGGCTGAGGTGTGCATGGTCCTTCATCCTGTGGCCTCTCTTATTACCGACACCAGCCGAAAGGGTCTACAGTAGGGGTCCTCTCAGCTCAAGGGTTGTGAGATCTGGGGAGAGCCGTGATCATCCAATTGGCAAGAGTTGTGCCATTGTCCAAGCTCTGGTGTACTACGAGGAGTTGCTGGACGGTCAGCGGTTTTGATCCGATTGGACAATATGATGGCCTTGGCATATGTCAACTGCAAAAGGGTTTCCAGCTGCTCCTTGAATGCTCTGGCAGCGCTGATAGGCACCTGGGAGGAATCTCATCTGGTGTCTCTGGTGGCCTCACGTATCAGAAGGGTGGACAATGTTCAAGCGGATCTTCTCAGACGCCGATTTTCACTCCTCTGCGGATCTGGTCCTGTTGGCCCAGGTCTTTGCGGTGACCTGTGTCAGATCGGGGTCTCCGGTTCTAGACCTGTTTGCATCCCCGCCTTCAGCAGAATTTCCCCTCTTCTGCTCTCGGTTTTAGGCCGGGGGATTGTGGGATGGACGCCCTCTCTGTAGAGTGGCCTTGGGGTTTTTCCTTTATGCCTTTCCGCTTATTCCCCTTCTGCCCCGGGTGGTTTGGCGCATCAGGGTGTCCAGGGTGACTGTGTTGTTGTTAGCTCAGTTCTGGTCCCACCGGAGTTGGCTCCCCTCTCTGTTGAAGCATCGGTCCTAGGAACCTTGGCTGGTTCAGAGGTGGCCAGGTCCCCTTCAAGAGGATCTAGGGTTGGAATTCCACCGGATGCAATGGGCAGTGTGGCTATTGCTCAGTCTAGGATGATATCTCAGGGGTTCTCAGATCCTGTAGTTGAGTACATAATGGATGCTCTTAGACGTTCCACTCTGAAGGTGTTCAGCAGGAATTGGAGCCATTTCCGAGACTGGTATGGCCGGTCTGGGATCCCTCCTCTGCGTTCTGGCCTCTCTGCTATCCTTCGATTCCTCCAGAAGGGCTTTTGACAGGGGCCTGGCAGTTTTTTTCCAGGCTTCGCTCTCAGTGGGCCTCCATGAAATTCCTTTTGGGGGACTCTTATGGTCACTTGGATGGGGAGGTGCTGGTGGGGAAGTTGCTCCAGGGTTTTTCTTCTTCCCATCCTTGTGCTGATAAAGGGCTTCCCCTTGGGATCTCCCTCTTGTATTACGGTTCCTTCAAGGGCCTCCTTTTGAGCCCTTTTTCAAGACTGATATCAAACATCTTACACTGAAATCTGCTTTCTTATTGCCCTCACTTCTGCCCGTAGGCTTGGGGAGATTGGGGCTCTCTTATGTCACCCTCCTTTCCTGAGGGTACTGCCAGACTCGGTGGTGCTGAGGTGTGGTCCGAGGTTCCTCCCTTAAATTGTATCTCGGTTTTCACACCTCTCGGGATCTGGTTCTCCCTGACTTCTTTCATGATCCGAGAATGCATAAGGAGGTGGCTTGGCTTAACATTATGTCCGGCGGGACGTGTTGGAGTATTTGGCTAGGTTTGCTTTTTTCCACCAATCTGATAGTCTTCTGATTGCTTGTGGTCCGGCTAGGGCTGGGCATAACGCATCTGTGGTTTCCATTTTCCGGTGGTTCCGGGTTGTGATCTCCAGGGTCTATGTGGCTTCTGGCCTGCCTGTGCCTGCGCACGATCAGGGGCGGTCCGCCAGGGGTTTGGCAGCTTCCTGAGCCGATGCAAGGAGGGTTTTTCTCTGCAAGAGATTTGTATAGCTGCTGCCTTGGCTGGTCTATGCATTTTCGTCAACCGCTATGGGTTGCGTTTCTCCCACTTGGGGGGTTGGTTCCTTTGTGGTTGGAGTTTTGTCTGTGGGGGTGTGAATTAAGAGTTATTGTGGGTGTGTTTGCTGCACTGTTTTTAGCTCTGTGTCTTATTGGGACCTTTTCCCCGTTGCTGCTTTGGTATACCTCATGAAGTAAGTACTGGGACAAGGAAGAGTGGACGTGGAGGTAATGCTCTGATTACTTACTGGTAATCCTCATTACTCCTAGTCCCACTCTTCCTCGTCACAGTACTGACGACCCTCCTCACCCTCCCTGTGGGGAAGGTCCCACGCTCTGGCTTGGTAATATGAAACTGAGTGATGTGGATGTGGGGGAGGAGCTATAGGAATTTAATGAAATAGAAGAAGGTCCTGTGTCGGAGGCAGGGGCCTCATGAAGTAAGTACTGTGACGAGGAAGAGTAGGACTAGCAGTAATGAAGATTACCAGTAAGTAGTCAGAGCATTTTCACATGCAAAGAATGGTAGGTGCAAATTGCATATGTGTAGAACCACTCGCGAGACTGGGAAGCCGCTGAAAGCGGGAGCCATGACGTAGTGTGCATCAGAGCGACGCAAGAGCAGCACCCGGCGCTCCTCCTGCAATAGGAGCTGGCGACCTCCCCAGCACCTAGAGACTGTCCAAACCCCAGAGACATGAATAGATAAGTCGACAGAGGTGTTAACTGTCACTTGGGGGTTACTGCATGATCTGCTGTTACATGTTAGCACCATTGAAGTCAAGGTTACAACCCAGCTCAAGGCCTGATTTATATACAACGTAATTGGCGCGTGATATTTTTGAATCAACAGGCACGGGCAATTTGTATCTGGGCACAGGTGCAAAAGTACCCTCCTCTTTATTTGGGATTTACGCCCTCACGGGCGTGCTCGCATTTCGATCATCGAGAAACACTGTCATGGATTATCAATTTTTCATCTCTTCCAGGGCCTCAAATAAAAGGGCCCTTTTGCACATTTGAATGTTCGATTGATGGGGCTATCTCTAACAATACTTGATGTAAAAAAGTGGGACTTGAAACAAAATGACGATTTGAGGACAAAATAGCCATTCAAAACTGCAAACGAATCAACTACCGCTAGGTGGCAATAGATGACAATTTTCAACAAATGCGTAGTATGGAAAATAAGGAAGTATCGTTAAAAGTAATATTTGTTGTATGAACAGCAGGGACAAATTGATAGGCCGCTTGATAAAAAAAACTGCATATTCACCAGGTGCAAGTTTCGCCTGATTAACAAAACAATGAAGCAGGTTACACCTTGTGCGAGTTAATGAACGGTTGTACCTCTGTTAACATCCAATTTCGATGTGCGTGACTGGAGGAGTGGGGTCGCGCACTGTAAATCAGGGTCAGACCTGGATGGAACGTTCTGCTTCTCATACACATGCATGCTGACATGCCCCCTTTCCAGTCCGGAGATGTCAGTCCAGTCCTGGTTTTAGCTTTGCTTTCTAGGACTTGTAGTGCTGGATCTCCCCATTATAAAGGAGGTGGAAGGGGAGGATCAGGGAGGTGGTAGGAGAATATGAGGGCGAGATGGGTGTACACCAAGAGATGGAGCAGAGAGGGAGGAGGTGGGAGAACCACAAGAGGCGGTAGCAGGGGAAGAGGAGGATGAGGATGCTAAACAGCAGGAGCAGTTGTCAGGAGAAGACAAGGAGGAGATTGGGGAAGAACAGCAGTAAGCAGTGTCACAGATAGGTAGCCTCAAGAGCACACAAGCTCTCGAAGCCAGTTCAAGGTTTTGTATTAATAAAGGGCTGCACCTGCCTCTTTTGTCTTTATTCAGGTCTCCCTCTACCCTAGCCGAGGCATCCCTAACCCCATGGTGGCACTAGAGATTGGTAACCCTGCTGTCTAAAATCTGGCTGACTGTTGGTGACGGCCTAAAGGCACCCGCCTTATCTGTCCTAATCCCTCAGGAATTTTCTAAGTGGGTCCTAAACTGGGGTTCCAAAAGAATAATGATGCCAGGAAGTAGTGCCTTCCAACTGCCGAGGCATCTCTCAATCTTTACCTCTCACACAATTGTATTCCTCACCCTGATGTTATGATATGATATGATAGTTTATTTATATAGCGCCTATACATAGTGTGTTTCAAAGTGCTTCAAGGCAATGGAGGGAACAAGGGAAAATACAATGGCATTCTTACAGGCCATGAAGAGTAAGGATGTGAAATTAACTATCGTACTCGGCCTGACGACATTTCAGATAGTGCAGGAGCTAAGACATAGATAAGGGAGGGAGAGTAGGAACAGACAGGCGAGTACCATACTGGGCCTGATGACATTTCTGCTAGAGCCGGAGAAAACATAAGGTGAGGGAGAGAGGTGCAGTAAAGGAGGGGAGGAACAAAACAAGCGACTATTGTACTAGGCCAACCAGCATTTCAGATAGTGCTGGAGGGGGGAGGAGACAGACGAGGTTGCTATCATACTAGGTCCAGGGACAATTCAGATAGAGTAAGTGCATAGAAGAAAGTAAGGGGAGGAGGGGAGGAGACAGAAGAAAGGGAGAGGAGGAGAGAACAGAGAGTAAGCAGTCAAAAAGAGTGGAGAAGCAAGAGGGGAGAGCAAATACAATTGCAGAAGTCAGTAGTAACACATCATGTTGCAAGCCTGGATACAAGATGAAGATGGGAATAGCATGATTCAGGGCCACCAGGAGTACAAGATGCAAAGGAAGTCCAGCATGAGAGTTGAGAAAGGGTGACGCACTGTGAAATAATGAAGTCCATAAAAGTCAAGTCCAGCATTGGCCACAAGACAGTGATGGTCAAACCAGAATGTATCAGGACAGACTCCTGCAGAAGTAGGCTGGAGGGGGTGGGTGGGAGCAGGTTAGAAGAATCAAGCAAAACAGGCAACACCTGTGTGCGAGCAGGGGGGGGTCAAGGGAACATCACAGGGGGGCCAGAGGGGTGGGGATTGCCTGTGGGGACAGAGGGAGTAAACACATGTTGGTGCATGCTTACCTGCTGTCTGAGCAGGGGGTCGGGCCCTTGGTCCTCGTTGTCTGAACAGGTCCAAACAGGAATTGCCCTTTTCCTCAACTGCCCTTCACTTTGGATGCCTGAGCGTGACACGCCCTTGATCTAAGGGTTAAGAGCAAGAAGGAAGAGGCAGGGCTAAGAAGGTGGGTGGTGCTTAGGCCATGTGACCTAGATCCACTTGCACCTGCTCCCCATCTGCAAAGGAAAAGAGGCTGGAGGGCTCCTTAAGTAGGGAAAAATAGTGGCAACTAGGAAGGCACCAGGTGGGCGGGGCTTGCTAAATGGGGGCAAAAGAGCAGCAACATGGAAGGTGCCAGGTGGGCAGGGCCTAGACCAGGTGACCTAGATCCACTGAGAGTTCTTTACTTTACTTCCTTTCCCTTCCTTCTACTCTCCTCCCTTTTTTTACTCCCACTATCCTCTTTCTCTTCCACTCTCTCTTCCTTTCTGTCCCTCTGATGTTCTTCCCTCTACTTCTTTTTTCCCTCTCTACCGCTCTTCCCTCCCTTCTCTACTATTCTCTCCTCCCTCTACTCTCTACCATTCTACCTTACTCTTCTCCCACTCTACACAAAATGTGGACCCTCCTTCTCTCACTGACACCCTCCTTTCATGCTCTCATTCACCTCCTCACTCACTCTCACTAACTCCTCCTACTCTTAACCACAGTCACTCTCTCTTGACACCCACTCTCACAACCAAGTACCACTTTCTCTCACCAACAAATACCTCACTGTGTACATCTTCTCTGCACATCTCTTCCATGTTCTGCTCCACCGTCCTTACTCCTTGGTGTCTCGGTCCACTTTCTTCCCCCCTGACCTTACCCAGACAACCCACATTGAGCAATTTATCCTGTCCCCTTTTATCCTCCTCCTCCCCCTTCCATTGGCTCTCAGCCTCAGCTGGTTCCCTCAGGCCAATCTCTGCCTTTCTCGCTCCCAGGGGCCGGGTTACATAAATAGAAATCATAAAGCACCAGCTAAGCCCCGCCCCATTTTTTAACACGGTTCTCTAGTAACCCGCTACAGTTAAAGTTTGTTTCAAAGTTCGTATTCCGTGTGGGATGAACATCTGGATAGCTTCCGTGTGGGATGAGCATCTGGATAGCTTCCGTGTGGGATGAGCATCTGGATAGCTTCCGTGTGGGATGAACATCTGGATAGCTGGCCTGCAGTGAGCAAAGTTCCGCAGGCTTGAGGTTTCACCGATGTATCTCCCGCTGTTCGGCTGCTTGAGTCGTTATGAGTCAAAAGGAAAGAACAACCTCAGAGAAGAAGGGTGCAGAAACCCCTCGAGCCTTTTATTGAGCACACATAACCAAAGGAAGTAGGAAGTAGGGTGCTGAAATCCCCCAGGCCCAAGACTGATCTAACAGGGAAAGTTAAAGTTGCACTCATTGGAAAAGGGGTGTTGTAGATAAATGTGATGCATAAACCATCCTGTTGTAGTGGTCCTTGTTCTGCAGACCCTCATCTATATAACAGTAACTTACCATGTCCATACCATTAAATAACTCATTGTGCATTACCTTATGTTTTTTCTCCTCTTTTTCAGTTATTCAAATTTGCCAGGCGACAGTCTCAGTGTGATCATTTACTTCGTGTCAGTTCTTAATTGTACTGTCCAAATGAATCTTTTCACAGTTCATTTGAGGCCACTCGACTTGGGCCCCACGTTCTCTGTTTCTTTTAAGGATTTTGTGCCGCTTGTTTTCTCACGCCAGGAGAGGAGCCTGGCAGATTTGAATAACGAAAAAACATAAGGTAATGGGCAATTCCTGAAAATCTGGACGAAAGATGCACTATGCTGCCAGATGGATTTTTCTTAACGTCCCCAAGCAAACATAGTGATCTTCAGTTTGAAAGTAAAGAAGCATCGTATTTAGGAAGAATAATATTCTTGTACAATCAGTTTCCTTGTCCTGAAGACGGCCCATACCAATTTGACCAACAGCATTCGAGAATACATAGTATGAGTCTAGACGGCCGAAACATATGTCGACAAATTAAAGGGAATATTCATTGAATTTTTTCCTTTTTCTCAATTTTCAATTATATTCTGTGGATTGTTCTATATGAGTTACAATATTGAACTATACCCAAAAATATGTTACGAACAAAACAGAGAGGAACAAACTAAGGAACAAACAGCTTCTCGGGTGTAAACATAGACATGATTTATGAGAGTGAGACCAAAAAAATTCATGGTTGATCTAAATTTCCACAACTATAGAAAGTATCTGTCCCAAAAAAATTGCTTTGGTTTTTACCATTGTTTTTTCATTGGTATTTATTGATTTATTTGATTGAAAATGCACGAGAATGAATGTAGTAAATGTGTATTTTGAGATTATAGAAATGTACACTATTTTTTAATGTCTTTTTGAAAGTTTTTTTAGAATTGTATTAAATTGAATAAAATGTTGATGTTTATATATAAGAGCCATGTACTAAATGATCTATTACATGATATGATATGGTATTTGATATGATATGGTATTTGTAACGCGCCTATACACAAGTGTTTCAAGGCGCGACGAGGCAGGGAGGGAGGGAAACAAGGGGAAGACAGACAAACGATCCTACTAGGCCAGGTGTCATTCAGATCGGGCAAGTGCAGAGGTAAGGGGAAAAGGAGAAAGTGCAGGGGGAGGAGGTGGGGGGGAAAGTGCAGTACACGGTAAGTAGCGTAATAAAATAATAAATAATAAATAAAAGGGCCAGCTGGTGGCAAGTGCGAGGTAAGTGCAGAGCAAGTGCTAGGAAGGGGGCTGTAGGGATACAGTGACAGTCCCACAGTGCAGGGGGAGCCAGGGAGGCAGTGCAAGAGGAGAGTGGCTGGGCCCTGGACCGAGGTCGCTGAGAGTGGCCAAGATGCAGGTTTAGTGCAGAATTTCAGTGGGGAGTTAAGCAGGTTTAGCAGGGGAGAGGGAGAGAGAAGGCAGAAGCGAAGAGGAAGGTTTTGAGGTGCTTCCGGAACCGGAGATGGTTCTCCTCAAGTTTCAGGGAGGCAGGAAGGCTGTTCCAGAGGGAGGCCCCTGCTGCGGAGAGAGATCTACCCCCAGCTCGTTGCTTCGAGAAGCGGCTGACCATGAGGGAGTTGGAGACGGATGAGCGAAGGGCTCGTGAAGGAAGATATTTAGGAAGAGAGAGTTGAAGGTATTTAGGCCCCAGGCCCCAGAAGGCCTTGTGGACAATGCAGAGGGTTTTGAACTTAATCCTCGCAGCCACTGGGAGCCAGTGAAGAGATTTCAGTCCTGGAGAGATACGGTCCCTGGGCTTGAGGCCAAGGACAAGTCTCGCAGTTCTGTTCTGGATAAGTTGCAGAGGGCGGAGAGTGGAGGCAGGCAGATTAAGATAGAGGCTGTTACAGTGTCAATTAACTGACTTGTAGACACTTAGGGACACAAAGAAAGGGGTAGTCGATCTGTCCGTTCTCTGCTTTTTTTGGATGGCAAAATAAGTCATGATCAGAACTGGTGACGGTAGTGAATTATTGTGTCGGTTTCCAAGAACACAAGATGATATTGAAAACAATTTCATGGTGCTAGAGTTACGGAATCTGCAGGCACAGGACCCCCTGTCGGTAGGGGGGTTCAGAGACAGTTTTGGGGGTAGCAGAAGGACACGGAAAAGGTACATCAACTGGTAATCAAGTGGGACAGCCTGGGGAATATATTTATCCGATGACCTGTAATTCAGCAAGAAGCGCACTAGAAGAATGGGTGTCCATAGAGATGTGTAATTTTCCGTCACTGCCATCTGGACAGGGCACCTTCCCCAACTCTACTGCATCAAGGTTCACACCAAATAAAACCCACCAGACCCACCAAGAAGAAGAAGAATACTGAGACGGCCTGAGAGAAGAACTTACTATGTACCCCTCGATACCTGTGAATCAGGACGGGCCATAAGTGCAGTGAAGGTTGATGGACGAGCCATCTCTTCTTTATTTCTCACGGGATCCAGTCAGTCAGCTATTTAGTCAGACTGCTTTCCACATATCCCTTTGTCCTCTGAAACACTAAAGGCAGTGGGAAACTCCAATATACCAGTTCCACAAACTGCTTATTAACCAGTATCTGTCAGCCTAGGACCAATCACTGACACACACACTTTCCTCCTTAGAGCTTCAGCACCCCTTAATCTGTTGGGAAGAGTCCTGTTGTGTAAACTGTTTTGTGCTGCGCTCCAGACAGAGTTTTTCTATGTTTGCCTAGTAAGAATGCTTAGGCAGCCATAGCCAGCTTGCATATCTTACAAGAGAATCTAGAGCAGAGCCCTGACAATGATTGTTCCCCAAATCTGCAAGACTTGATTAACGCAGTTCCCCTCTGTGGTCAGTGCACGACAATGACGTAGGCTGTTCTAGAAATGCTAAACCTGTAAAGGTTAGGATAGATCAATCTAGAAAACTGCTGTGTATCCTCAGCACCCTTTCTGGCAAGAAGCTGAAGAGTGTATAGGGTCAGTAATAGAGTCCCTGTTGAAGCAAGGGATTATAGTACCTACATCTAGCCCCTGCCATACCCCAATTCAGCCAGTTAAAAAGTCAGGGAGGCATACTGGCCACCAGGGGGCGTACGGATGAGCTGCTCCTCTGTGTAAACTCTGTCTTCACTGGTCCGAATAGTGGTCTGAGCACCCACTATATGGCCCCCCACCCTGAAATATTTTGTTGATCCACTAACATGAAGATGCCTTCCTGATGCAGATCGAAATCCTGAAGAAAATCGCTGCAGAATTCGCCTGGTAATCAACTGTTTCAGGTCACAGTGTAGGCTCTCAATTCACCTCAGGTCGTGCAGCCGAAACCGAAAGCAGAATGAAGGTGACGAACGGAGAGCGCAGCAAGTGGAGGAGGCACCCCGATAACCGGGGCAGGGGCCTTCCTCCTGGACGCTCTCTCGCCCCTCCCCCCCAGGGGCAGGGGAGAGGGCGGCAAAGGAGCCAGAGGAGAGGGCGACAAGAGCCCGGGAAAGCCCGCGAAGGGCAACAAAGGAAGGAGGCGGGGCTTGGGACATAAAAGCGGCGGGCGCCCGGTGCAGGGGCACTTGCAGCTCTTCCAGCAGCTGGGCGCCCGCCAAAAGTGGAGGACTTCGTTTTCGGTTGCTGTTTGTGAGTCTGTGATCCCGCGATGCTGTGGCTGCAGGAGTGCCTTTTTTCGACCCAGAAAGACGAAGAGTGGCGATGTTGGGGCGATTTCCAGTGTAGGAGTGGAATGGTGTTCCAGCAAGGAGATTTCCAGTGAAGGAGTGGATGGTGTTCCAGCTAGGAGTATGCGTCGGGTAAGGAGAGGGGTGGATATAGCGCCATATATGCGCTGTTGTCGCTTCAGAAGTAGCCGGGTGCGCTCTCCGTATTAATAGGAGAGTAAGGGAACGGGTCGGCGATCGAGGTTAGGTGGGTTGCTGCAGGGGTTTAAGTTTTAGCGCTTAGCCAGGCTGTGGCACAGTCAGTAGATGTTCTGACTTGCACTTAAGAGGTTGCCGGTTCGATCCGTACCTCGAGTGGAACCTCCAAATTCAGAAAGTATTGTGAAAAATAATTTCGCTTTTGAAGCGGCGGCGGGCGCATATGGGGTTAATTCCGTGACGATTGGCTTCTCAGTTCATAACCCCTGTGCTACTGAGATAAATCGAAAAAGTGTTCCTGTGTTCAGAGGAAAAGGGCTGGAATTTTAGAAACGTTTGGCAATGGGAACATAGACTCGAGAAGAAACGCGTCGTAAAGTATCTGTTTCAAGTGGCACAGCGAGTAGAACGCTCGCTTTGACATCTGTGCAGAGGGGCCAGACTCAGCCTTTCATCCTTCCGAGGTCGATAAATGAGCGCCACACACCATGGGTAATAATAAGAAGCGCTCAGATACCTGAGGGTTCTTAGCGCTATATACGTGCCAAATTATTGTTTTCTTCGCGGGCACATAGAGCAGAAGCAGGCTGCCCTCATTACTCGAGTTACCCGTTGTTATGTTTCCAGGGCAGCGTCAGCGGTTTGGATGGCCTCTTTATTAGGTGGGTCCTAGTGGGGTCGTGTGGCGGCGAGCCCGATTGAATTTTCGTGCTGCAACACAGCAAACTTAAATGTTACTCGGGCTTGGTTTTGGGTCATGACATCTCCGCGCTGGGTCTACGTCACTCCGGGGTGTCTGTCCCCTCGGGGTGCGCGCTCGTATTAAACGACAATAAGGGAGCTGGTCGGCGGTCGATCTTATGGGAATTGCCGCAGGGGTTTAAGGTTTTAGGTGCTTTTGATGCAGGGTGTCCAGTCCAACAGCTCAGTCAGGCGAAGCTGCGTCAGGGCAATCGTTGTGGAACTAAGTAGGAGTATACAACTAAGGAATAATTGTGGGAGTAGTGGTCCGATTTCGCACATTAATAAGCACTGCAGCAGAACTTGCGGAGTAAATTACATATGGCACCTTAGGGGTCGGACGTGGGTACCGATCTAATGCCCACCCAGGTGACATATTTTAGGAAGGTTGGAGTTGCGAGCTGAGGTTGTCCGCAACACGCAGATCAGGCGGGTGGTTTCTGTTAACACAGCACTGGGTGGGTTGTCACACACGAGTGGTCCCGGTGGCCTAATGGATAAGAAAATGTTCTCCTAAACTGGCGGTGGTTCGGAGCAATTTGGTTAAGGCGGCATTCTTACTTTATAAGGAGGAGGATAGCTCAAGGGGTAACATGCTCACCTTGGGAGCATGACGGTACAAAGCACTCCAGGTTCGTTCCGCGCATAGAAGCCCCTGGGTATTAAACACGGTATGAGTAACCTAACATAGTTCATACACAATTATTAAGAGGTTCTAGAAAGGCGGGCATGAATTCTTCCATTGCGGTTGTGCGGGCAGTAGTAGTTGTGGTCAACTGGTTTAGTATTGCAGGCACGGGAGGGGCGTCACGAAAGTGACAATGCGTAGAAGCTACTATGGTGTGTTACTTCACTGTGCGCCTAGCAGTTTTGACCAGTTACTGTTCGGTAGTCGTTAAATTGCACAATTTACGACACATGTTACTGTCAAACGCCTCCTTGGGAACTATTTAAACTGTCGGTACGAAAAGGAAAGATCTGACGTTTGCAACGGCGGGACAAGCAGATACGACTCTTCCCAAGGGATGGGAGAGGCCTCTGGGCAGGGACTACAAAAGGGCACTATAAACAGTATTGAATGACGCCTTACATTATGTGTGGGAGCGCCACGAGGCAGGTAGCACCCAGTTGCGCTGCAAGGATTATGGCATGCCTCTTTCCAACGTTAGGGGGTGCATCACGAGGCAGCGGGGACAAAATGTTGTTATTAAGCATTATGGCTGGACTCTGGTGTCGGGTGTCGGAGCACCACGAGGCAAGATGGTAGGATTGAGTTGCATGATGGTGCGACATGGGCACAAATGTGGGCTAAGAAGTATAGCAGGGACGTAATATCAAAGTGCGGGGGAATTTTATGATAGGCCAGTTGTAACGCACCGGTACGCTAGTGTTTTTAAGGCGCGATTTTGCGCTTAGGGGTGGCCTCTCCCCCCATGTTTCTGTAGCTCAGGGGATCAACAAAGATACTGGGGTTGTAATATAACTGGTCAGTTCGCTACTTACAGCGGTATAAGCAGGTGTGATGTGCATTTGGGACGAAACAGGGCGAGCTTTTCACTTACGAGGGTTCGCTTAGGGTCAATGGGCAATGCACAGTATGGTGTAAGCGCAGTGTTCGCTGGTATGGTTGGAGGCCGTGATTGCATAAGGAACGGATAACCCCTAAGGTTGGTGTGGCAATGTTGTGCCTTTACAAGGGAGATCCAGGTACGGGCACAGCTTTAAAGAACTGCTGCAATACTTGCGGGCTGAAATGAAATGGGGTCAGTGGCCGTGTTTAGGGTTGCGTTTAAGGTTTTGAGCCCATTTTGGTGCATTATGGGAATGGTAGTTAGGCACAGGATTGGTATCAGATTGGCTTTTATTCGGTAAATTAATTTATGACAGACGCAGTCATGCCCCTGGCCGGGGTTTAGTGCCCTGTATACCTGCAAGACTAAGTCCCAGAATGCGTTTAGGCATTTGCCATGTGCATTTCTAAGTAAGGCGGATTGCATGCAGCTGCTACACAGTGGTCAAGGTGCTCTCTATTGTTTTGGAAATGGAAAAATGGCGGCTTTGCAGTGAAGACATTTTCTTTCATTACACAGGCATGGGATTGGTTTTTCCAAAAAACAAAAGTAATCAGAGTTGGTTTCCAGTAATGTCCACACGAATAATAGGGAATACTTGCTACGAATAGGGATTTTCTGACCATTGATGTTAGTAGGTGCAAACATGGTGTAAGTGCATGGCCACGGGATATGGTTGCCCATGGTATTACTGTACATTGTTGGTAACAGGTGTACGCACAAGGCCATGGAATATTGGGGTATTTACTAGCCATCGATGGTAGCAGGTGCAAGAAGGGTGCATGGCCAGGGGATTGTGCCTGGCGTATCCCTTAGGCGTATACACAGCCCACAACTGTTGGGTTTGAGAGATGGGTGCGGGTATATCTCCTGGGTTGATCGGCTTGGCTTTACGGCAGGGGGGCATATGACCAGGCAATTGGGGGGACAGCCCCGGGTACTGTTGCGTGGGGGGGGGCACTGCTGCGCGTAGTGAGTCACTGGTCCCTCCCGCGGGAGGTGAATAGTTAAGTACACTTGCCATAGCACAGCAACGTGCGGAACTCGCGTGTCTGGATTTTTATGCAACATCCAAGAAAAATGTTAGGGTGCATCTGGATCGAGTAAAGGTTTCTTAAAGTGGGTTTCTACGTCTTTAGGGCAGGATAGCGTGCCACGGGACTTAACATTCTTTTAAGAGGCACAATTACTGAAAGATTAGCGGAAACATGGCGGGTGGATAATAAAATTATGGCTAATAGTATAGGTTGTATGGATACAAATAAGCCCCACTTCTGGATAACGAGACTACAAATACCAGAATGCAATTCGGCAGAAGGCTGTAGCATGGCCTGAAGTTGTCTAGATATGGGAGTATTTAGTAGTTATGAGGAAGGTCGAGGGATAATAGGCTGGTTGGTTTTCAGGAGCCCCTCGAAAAGGTTTTCCGGGAGGCATTCCTTGGGGGAGATGATCCGTACGGACAGGTAGCGATTGCACCAACCAAGATTTCCCTGAGATGACAGGGTGGTCAATTATTCACTCAGCTGACAAAGGCATTTATGTATGAGGGAAGGTACCTATCCACGAGGCAATGCTTTTGGGACACAGCCTACAAGTGTCCACAGTATGCCGCATGTCTGCATTGGGTGGATAACAAATTGTTTTCTGTTCAAATACAGGCGGAGGGTTGAGAGAGTCGTGTCTACGAAGGAGATGGTTGGACAAGGCAAGGAACGGAGTCGGACCAGCCCCCTGGGGAGCCTGAAAGAACAGGGGCGTCTGGTGGTGGCAACGAGGGCTCCTCTTCCTCGAGCAAATGGCACCCTCTCAGCCCAAAAACATCTGCAGGGGCAAGGTGGTATCAGGCACGGAGGGTGCAGGGAATTGTGTCCACGAAGGAGACGGTTGGGCAAGGAACGGAGTCGGACCGGCGCCTCTTGGGAGCCTAAAACGGCAGGGGCGTCTGGTGGGGGCAGCGAGGGCTCCGCTTCCTCGAGAAAATTGCGCTCTCTCAGTCCAAAACACCTGCAGGGGCAGGTGGGTATCAGGCATGGAGGGTTGAGAGAGCGGTGTCTACAAAGGAGGTGGTTGGACTATGCAAGAAACGGAGTCGGGCCAGAGCCTCTTGGGAGCCTAAAACGGCAGGGGCGTCTGGTGGTGGCAACGAGGGCTCCGCTTCTTCGAACAAATGGCTCTCTCTCAGCCCAGAATCACCTGCAGGGGCAGGGGGATAGCAGGCACGGAGGGTTGAGAGAGTTGGGGCTACCAAGGGATGGTTTGAGGAAAGGGGAGGCAGTTGGCCTCAAAGCGGTGGTCAAACCGGGAGCCGGTTGTGCAAGAGCAGGTCAAGGTATGACGGAAAGAGGGAGGGGACTGAAGTATCCCTAGATCAGGCACAATGGGCAAAGGTGAAATCCCTGGTCAAAGGAGGATAGACGGGGTTGCACCGGGCAGCAAGGTGTACTCAGAACTGCTAGAACTACAAAATAGGAAAAGGGGGAGCCACGGTGGGCGGTAACCCACCTTTGGCGTGGCGGGTTGTGGCAACCTATGATAAGACAAAGACTCCGAATGAGCCATTGCTAAACCGGAAGGGGCTTCGCCCATTCTAGACAGCGCCTCCTGGGAGCCTAAACGGCGGGGGTGTCTGGCGGTAGCAATTGGGGCTCAACTTCCCCCCAACAAACGGCGCTCCCCCAGTCCGCAAAGACCTGCAGGGGCAGGCGATTTCTCAGACTCGAAGGCCTTGGGGGAGTTGTGCCTGCAAACAATATGGAGGTAAAGGGGGAAGCAGGACGAGGAGCAGTCGCCACACCTTTTGGAACTAATTTTTAATACCTGTTTACAGTGGTTATGTATATGTAAAAATAAATCTGCGGCCTTGTTATGCCAAATCAAAGGAAATGTCTCATGCAGCACCTTACTGGAGGGGAAACGAAAGGGGCTGACAAAATGGGTAATGTTGGATACAACGGCATAGCTATTGGACAAATGCCCAGGTTATGAAGGTGACGAACGGAGAGCGCAGCAAGTGGAGGAGGCACCCCGATGACCGGGGCAGGGGCCTTCCTCCTGGACGCTCTCTCGCCCCTCCCCCCCAGGGGCAGGGGAGAGGGCGGCAAAGGAGCCAGAGGAGAGGGCGACAAGAGCCCGGGAAAGCCCGCGAAGGGCAACAAAGGAAGGAGGCGGGGCTTGGGACATAAAAGCGGCGGGCGCCCGGTGCAGGGGCACTTGCAGCTCTTCCAGCAGCTGGGCGCCCGCCAAAAGTGGAGGACTTCGTTTTTCCACCCTCCCACCCTACAGTTATGACAGAGCCTGGACGTCGTTTTCGCAGGATGGACAGGCGGGTTGTGGCAACCTATGATAAGACAAAGACTCCGAATGAGCCATTGCTAAACCGGAAGGGGCTTCGCCCATTCTAGACAGCGCCTCCTGGGAGCCTAAACGGCGGGGGTGTCTGGCGGTAGCAATTGGGGCTCAACTTCCCCCCAACAAACGGCGCTCCCCCAGTCCGCAAAGACCTGCAGGGGTAGGCGATTTCTCAGACTCGAAGGCCTTGGGGGAGTTGTGCCTGCAAACAATATGGAGGTAAAGGGGGAAGCAGGACGAGGAGCAGTCGCCACACCTTTTGGAACTAATTTTTAATACCTGTTTACAGTGGTTATGTATATGTAAAAATAAATCTGCGGCCTTGTTATGCCAAATCAAAGGAAATGTCTCATGCAGCACCTTACTGGAGGGGAAACGAAAGGGGCTGACAAAATGGGTAATGTTGGATACAACGGCATAGCTATTGGACAAATGCCCAGGTTATCTCAAGGACTCCGCACATGAAGCCTCCCAGCGAGCCCAGCTGCTAGTTTCACTGAGGAATGGGTAGCCCCACTCCCCACCCCTCCGATGGACGACTGGCATGCAATCTGTTGATCGTGAGACTCCCCTCTACGCACTACATGCAGTGAGGACAGACAGAGTTGAACTGGAGGAAAGAGCAGTGCTGTGTGCCGACAGCGGGTGTGAGCTGCGCGAACCCTCGCTTCCTCTCGTCCCGGTGCCCCAGCGTGCACTGCCCTCCTTTGAACTACAGGGCTTGGGCTAAGCAACCGAATTGAGGACTCTGACCGTGGTGAGGCCCCTACCTGGTGCAGACCTCGGGCCAGGTGCGCGTGATGGGATCCTGCCCCTTGAGGCATTCGAGCACGGGGACCCCAGTAAATGAAACAGGAACGCTCTTCCAAAGAGTTACGGCAAGTAGCAGAGAAGCCCTCGCAGTGAGAGGCGACCAGCCCGCATTTCACCCAGGCACACCACAGAGCACGCTGAACCCGGCGGCGTGCAAGCTGAGAAACAACTCTCTCCTGAACTAGGCTAACGAAGGAGGGTTCCCTCTGAAGTCATCATGGAGCGGATCACCCCTTGCGAGAAGGAAATGTGCACTAACCCGCTCCTTGGCCTTACGAAACGCAGTGAGCAAGCGCAGTTATCTGCCCTAAGACAAAACCGGGCCACTTGATATATGGCCCATACGCTAGTTGCCTGGCATTAGCCGTGCAATGTTGGATTAGCCGGGTAGGGATTAGGGGAAGAGAGCGCTCCCCTGAAGATACAGCCCACACACAGCCCTGCCCACTGCCCTGGGGATAAACAGTGAAGAAACCCGACCTGTGCCAGTGAAAGGAACTGAGAGGTAGAGGGGAGCCAGTGAAAAGTAAACCTGAAAGAAAGGAAACTGGTGCAGAGGTTTATATAAATAGAGGCCTCCTTCCTGGAATCATTCTGAAGACAACGAAAATGGTGGGCACTGGAAATTAGCTGCACTTACTGCTATGACATACTGTCAATACGGTGGAACCGATATTGAAGTCCCCAACGATCACCTCACAATTTGAGTGCAATGACACGCGCGATCATCCTCAGCTGCCAGGAACTGCACCCTCCATACACATGTGAAGCCCAAAGTGCCTCTGATAAGGAGACAGAACAGGCGAAGGCCTGGGGACATGTGAGAAAAGCAGAGCCTTAGCGGGGGCATCCTAACACCATTCGCCCCCCCCCACTGCACACCCACCACCCAACCATCCTGTAGCCCCGGTGTCGTGTAGGCCGGTACCTCCCCCCCCAGCTGCTCCCCCCGGTCCCCCCCACCCTTTCTCCCGTGCCGGCCTTCCCTCCTCCCCTTCCCTGTGCAAGCAATAATAAGCGGAGACAAATTGTACGATTGGAAGTGTTAATGCCACAGCAGCTTTATTTTGCATAAAGTCTTGGAGTTATCTTACATACGATCCGTAATTCACCACACCACAGGTTCTTCTACTCCATGTGAGGTTACCTAGGGTCGCCCCCCCTCCCCGTCGGCGTCGAGCGGACGCCTCTGGGGTACCCCGGCCCTGTCTATCTTCTCTCTACCCCGTGTTCATCTGTTGCTGATTGCCTCTTGCCCCCATCCATATCGTATGGTTCTCCTCTTAACTTTGGTCCATTGACCCAAAATGCATCTCTGCCCGCCCCCTCCCCTCTCTGCGTCCCCCAGGTCCCCTTCTATCTACCGCAGGCTGCCCCTTGGCGCCTTGCGACTGGCAAATTCCTATACAGACACCACCGACAATGTCCCAATACATCTCATACATACACCGGGCCGGCCCCGACCTCCGGTGCCGACCCACCACTTTCTCCCTGCCTAAAAAGTCATCGTCCTGCGATGTCCATATGCCTAGTGTCCCATACTATTTAGACTCAGCGTCCCACCTTCTTCTCTAGCACAGCCTCTACTCGAGGCCCTCATCCCCCACTTCCTTCCCCCCCGGAGGGCTTCCCCTTGTATACCTTTGTTGTATTTTGAGCTTCGTTCTTTGATCCCCCCCCGGCCCTCTCTTTTGGGTTTGGAATGGTTTCCAAGACCCCTATCTCCCTCCCCTTTTTCCCAGGGCCTCCCCTGAGTCTAGTACTCCTGGGGCACCTTAAGATCTAATCTGTTGGCTGTGCATTCCCCTATGGGCCTGACAGCGCTTTGCTACAGGGATCGCAATGTAACTCCGCCGGGCGACCTGCAAAGGAAGCAAAATCATTACAACACATTTCTTCATAAAGGGAGGGCGGGTGGGAAAAAGCTTCTTCTTGTACCTCACGTGGCGGGGGGCAGGAAACCGGAGGAAGAGATCGTTCCTGCAACGATCCAACCCTTTTGTGGGGTCTTCCCCCCCGGCTTCCTGTTCCCCCCCCACCCCCCCTCCCCCCAAACTATCCCCAGGTACCCCAGCCACTTCCGGGGCGGCCCCCTCCCCCTCAACCCCCCCGCGGGCGTGAGTTAACCCCTTCCCCCGTGGGCCGCCAAGAAGCTGAGGCTCGGGGGGGGGGAGTCTCTGGCCCGGCAACCCCCACTAAGGGGCGGCGCCTGCCATGCCGCGTCCCGCGGCGCATTTGCCCGCCGGTAGCTTGAACACAGATACACATGCAGGATCTCAACAGAAGGTTGGGCCCCCAATTTTGGGGCATGTGCCCTCCTCTGCCAACTAGTGCCGTAAGGGATGGGCTCCCTTCTCAGGGGCGTTTGCTTTCCTCTGTGCGTCGCATACTTCAGAATCGGTGTTCCCTCACAGCACATAAGGAGTAAGAGAGGGTTGATCAAGAAAAGGCTCTGCCCCAGGACAGGAGAGCCCAAGCTGGGGATATAGTAAGTGGTAGCGGACGCCACGCAAAGGACCACACCATATACATGCAGCATTGATCAAAGGATCTATTGACATAAAACACAAGCTAGCAATATACCGCTTCCTCCCACACCGCATTGAACTCGACCACCTCACGGATCCCAATATGGTGACGTCAGAGTCAGGTGCAGCCGCAACTAAAGGTGACGTGGCGGCCTTGCTGAGCAAACATAAGAGCATGAGGGCGGACATCAGCGGGAAAGTTGATAAAATAACACAAAGAATCGACAAGATGGAAGAAAGACTCAACGAGGTTGAACATAACAAACCTCCTTGGGAACACTCCAGTCCCAAATAGATTTAATGATCTCCGAGATAGAGGCAAGGGAGGAAGAGTTTCGCTTGAAAATGGACGATTTGGAAAATCGAGAAAGGCGGAACAATATACACATATTCGGTATACCGGATAAGGAGGGAGAAACGGAAAGAGACCTGAAGATGACCCTGCACAAGATTATGAAAACTTTGTTTGAAGATGAGTCCATTGATGAGCCTAAAATCGACTGCATACATAAAGCTGGAGGGCCGGCAGGTGGCCCAAAGATGGTATTGTGAAGATTTGATAACTATTCGGACAAGATGAGGGTCCTTGAGAAGGCCATCCATGCCCCACGGATTCCTCTTGACTCAGCGAGAATATCAATTTTTCAAGACTTGTCATCCTTGACTCTCGCCATGAGAAGAATGTGTATGCCTCCCACCAAATGGCTCAAAGAGAAAGGGGTCAGGTACCAATGGGGCTACCCATTGTCGCTCACGTTTGAGTGGGAGGGAACAACGATGAGACTGCGAACCGTGAGAGATATCCAGACGTGCATGACCGACCTGCTGGAAAATCAGGAGGGCGAGAGACGGAACGAGGATAGGCAATGGCGTATCCAGGGCCAGAGGCGGGGGCGGGTACGTGGATCCAGGAAAGTCAGAAGAATGAATGACTCCCCCCTAGCAGACCTTTGATGACACTGACATAATGACAGGAAACCGCCGTGGCAGATCGCATAATCCACAGAGCATCTTGAAGTATCAGATAATGATCTATGCAATGACATGTTGGTGGTCTATGGTGAAGCAGGGGCATGAAGCTAAAGGCAAGGGAACAGAGAGAGGCCGAGAGGTAATGGCATCTTTACCCAGGAAATGTTGGCCTGTTGTGGACACGCAGTGATTCAGGAGACCATGGGGGGCAGGGGAGGAGGGGACATTTTTTTATTGATTTTTTATTGATACAGCTGATTACAATCAACTTTTCAATATTTTTATAAAACATAAAATAAAAAGAAAAGAAATAAAAATAAAAATAAAAGAACATGCATATAATAAGAACTATTCCATCATCTCAATTGAATTATATTCCTTTGTCAAATCCATTTTCTTTAAAATGTTTGCTATCACATAACCCAACTTCCTGTTGTCTACTCATATGAGTCTTTGCCACAGTTAGTCTTTATCGGATATATATACATTTTTCAACAAGTCTTTAAAGTAGAATGTTCTGGATTCTGATAAAGATTGACATTCTGTCATCAAATGTTTCATTGATTTGTTTGATGATTTACAGAATCGACAGATATTCTCTTCCACTGTGATAATTTTTCATCTGGCTCTCAATTCATTTGTGCTACATAAGTTTAATCGAAATTTCATGACAACTGTTCTATGAATTAGACTTGGAGATTTTGCCGAGTATGTTAGGAGTTCTTCATATCTCTTGATATTGAATGGATTTGAGTAAAAATCCTTGGGGGTAAGTTATGGGGGCTCAGTAGTTATTTTGAATGTTATTTTATGGGACCGGAGCAAGTTCGGGCTCACTGATGGTCCGATTCTGGCTGGGAGAGACAGACCAGGCTGGTTCAGACCCCGCTTATAATCCTGGGAGGGTGGAGGAAGAGGAGGAGGGGGAGGGCAGCAGCAATGCAAGTAGTAGACATATTATGGGTGGTCTCCACTATGTTTCACTAAGAACCAAGATTTTTTAAGAGTATATGTTGAATATGAAGAACATCAAAATAGGTAATGGCGACAACACATAATGCAACGCAAGACGGGCTCTCCAGAATCTGGCACGGCTACTGCCAGCCTCGTAATGAGGCCCATTGTGTTTCAAGGACGCCAGCGACCATCCCGGGTGAACGGCATAGTTGGGGAGGCGAGGCCACGCCTGTGCTACTAACCTTGATATGTGAATTGTGAATCGCAAAACCAAGAAGAGACGCACGCAGCCAATGAGTTGGCAAGTGACCTGAAAGACTGGTGTGTGTTAAAGTTTAAAGTAGCAACATGATATCGCAAGTGGAGGCTGCGTACATGTGAATTAAACGCATGGAAAGGCAAACCGGTGAATGAACTTTGGAGTAAAAGACAGCTGCGAAAACAGCGATACTAAGTAGTGGAGTGCTCCAGTTAAAGGAAGTAGACCACTCAAAGGTCTCAGTGAAAAGTAAATTGTTTGAAGCGATAAAGCGTATGAACGGCAAAAATAAAATGAAGAAGTTTAACTCCTGGACAAGGGGAGAGTGAAAGTTGAACTGCAAACTTTGATTTGAAGGGGTCCTGCCGTGGTCTGTGAAGAGAAGCCACGCACATTTGAAAGTCTTCGACATCCGAAAGTGGTCCGAGCCCGACAGAGGGAGACTCGAATGGAAATTAGCTTGGGGAAGGGAGTCCCCTTGCAAGTTTGTGTGGAACTTTATTGTGAGAGGTCTGAGCCCCACAGAGGGGGACCTATGAGAACTGTGTGGTGAAAGGTCTGAGCCCGACAGAGGGGACCTTTGTGAACTTTATGTTTGAAACATTATTTTGAAAGTCAAGAGAAGAGACTTAAACGTGGAAGGCCAGACAGGCCTCGATCTACGTTCTAAATTGTTTATTGTGTTGGAAGCTGAGCCAGAGTGTGCCATCCTGCCTACAGGGACAGCCTTACTCCATGAGGTCTAACGTGAGGAGGAGAGCTGGTTCAACCACATTTATTCATTTGAACACTGGTTTTTCCTTTTGCATACATTTCTCCTTTTTACACTTTTTTGTATAAGAGATAGGGCAGGCATTAGTTTTGTGTTAGCACAGGCCATTTTGATTTGACAGACTCCACTAGGACTTTGTTATTTATTATTTGATGGGTTGAGACTACGCCCATCTTAGTTATAGGGCAAAGAAGGAGTTTCTCCAACCCCAACAATTTCAATAAAGGTTTTACAAATTGTACCCACTGTATCAGTGTCATTTTTGTGATACCGTGGCTCTACACCACCTTGTACTCTTTGTCTGCTAACAGGTTCAATAGTGTGATGAAGTCCTGTCTACATTGCTGTTTGTTCGCACTACACATCATCAAATCATCAAAACATTGAATTATGATGCTGGGCACGTGTATGTTCCCTATGTCAGTGTGAAGTACCCTATTAATGATACTGGGAGATTTGCAGTACCCCTGTGGGAGCCAATTATGCTGGAATCTCATCCTGTGATAGGTAAACACAGTGAGGTATTTGGAATCAGGATGCAGTGGAATGGAGAAAAAGGCATTATTTATGTCAATGACAGTGAAATGAGTCGCTGTGGAAGTTATGTTGCAAGGTATGGTTGCTGGGTTCGGTACAACATGGAATTAATTTTGTACTATGCTGTTTAAAGGGCATAGATCATGAATAATCCTCTAAATAGACCCCTTTTGATTACTTGACAGGCTATATGGCCATGTTACATGGGGACTATGAGGGTACAATAATGCTCTGGTGTAGTAAAGCTGTGATGGTGTTGAGTATTGCATCTGCTTCCTTGGACAGTAGGTACTGCTTTACTCTGGGTAATATTGCTCCTGGTTTGAGGGTAATGTGCACTGTCATCACACACTTTGATAGTCCTACGTCATGGGGGTTATTCGACCCTAAGCAGTCTGGTACCTGTGCTAAAATGTCCTGGGCAAATGACCCAGCTATCATGATGAGACATTGGACATTGCGATATTGAATCATTATTTCACATGAGACACATACTTCCAAAATCACTTCCCTGTCATTGGTGGCATCCATCCTCAAACAGTTAACCATCTCATACCCCCCTTGATGGTTGGGATGGGGCAATACACAGGACCTTGTGCCACTCTCCTTCTTCCACATCAGTCCCTATCAACACTGTTTTGCATCCTGCAACCACCACCCCTTCAACGTCTGGTGTGAGGATCATCCCTGCTTCATGATCTTGGGGCAGGACTGGTCAAAACAAGAATTCAGGTGGAAATCCTCCACAGCCTTTTGGCCACACCTGGCACTGCATTGAGCAAAACTGTAACCCTATACATGAACATGTATGGGTGCACAGGTACTCCCCAGGTTGCTACCTAACTTTCCAAAGCGTCAACAATGATCATTGCCCTTAGACAGCATATACCTACACCTTCCTCTGTGAAGGATATTGTCATTTTGTGTTTCCTTATCACATTCCTACTCAACAAGTTCACAGAGGATGTAGTAGAAAACAACAATGGTGCTCCCACTTCTCTTTTACCTACCTTAATGTGTAATTTGCCTGTAAATGGAACTGGTTTTATTGACCTAGAGAACCCTTGCATGTCCATTACTTCACCCGATAAGGGGAAATGTCACTCCTTGATACATGACTTTGTTGCTCCGGTGTCTTCCATGAAAACAAATGATTTGTTTCCCATCTCCATGCCCACCAATGGCTTCTCCTCTGGGCTAGCAGTGACTGACAGGACTGGGCATGCTAAATCTGTCTGTGGGCTGTCCTAATCTGGGTATGTATTTGTCACTGGAAATGTGAAGGGATTCCACCCTACCGCACTGGACCCCTGGCAATTAGGTGACTGTGCCATGGGGTACCGCATTGTTATTTTGCACCTGAGGGACCGGCAGTGGTGTTGGATATGTAGCATAAGCTGGCGTGCTGTTGGATGCTGGTGTTGACATCCATGGAAGCCTGGGCTGGGCAACGGGTAGGGCCATGGGCTGTGCACCATAGGGAACAATCCAAGGTGCCATGGAATACCCTGTTGATAACGGACTGGTCCTCCTTGCGTGTATCAGGGCATGTCCATGTCATATTAAGCCACTGGTCTGCTTCTATGTCATGATCTCTGCTTCCAAAAGGTCAGGGTTTTCCCAACTCCCTTGGAAGCAGATCCATAACCCAGGTTCCGAGTGCCAACCAGTCCCAATTGGGACCTTTTGGACCCAGTCCTGGCGCCAGTGGCACCAGGCTCATAAATATGCCCAGTCCCAGCGCTGGAAGCGCCGGGCTCATAATGCTTGGGTGGACTTACCTGCAGCAGACCATGCTGCTTACTTGCCTGCCAGTTGAGCCTCTGATCCTCTTCTGTTTGGAAATACTTTTCCTGTTGGGTGGGGCAGGAGCCACTCCCTAGGTTCAGAACACTGGAACTCTTCTGGAAAGCAGGAACTCTTTTCTTACCTAGGCGTGGCTGTGGAAGGAGACACCTAAGCACTACAGGAGGCTATTTAAACTACACCCGATGGATGAATCTTGCTTTACGTTATTCTGCATCCTCTGCAGCAAAACGCTCATCGTGTCTTCTGCATCTGATCCTGGGCCTAAGGAAAAAGGCTTACCATCCTGAATCCAGTCTTCAGCAACACCTATAAAGACAAGAAAGAACAGGTTAGCATTACGGTCTTCAGTGACAGCGCTTCACTTACCTGGTCCATCGGCTGTCACCAACGCCTCGCGCTGCATTCCGGCATCTGAAAGACAAAGGCTTACCTACTCTTCGTGCGCTCCGGAGGTCTTCGCACTGCATTCCGGCATCTGAAAGACAAAAGCTTACCAACTCTTTGCACGCTCCGGAGCCCTTCGGCGCTGCATTCCGCACCTGAAAGACAAAACAAGGTGCGTTTAAAGACATTGGGGAACTTTAATACTCACGTGCCATTACTCCTTTCCACATCTAACCCAGTGGGTATTCCGGCACCCTGCAGCCGCTCCGAACTTGTACCTGCAAAATAAAAAGACAGTTAGAGCGCATCGTGAAGCAGGCAACAAGCGCTTACTTACGTGCTTCCAGGCGCTTCTATTCATCACACGAGCTCCATCTTCAACTCACTTTAGCCCGTCATCCGCCATCGCCGGAACCCTGCAAAACAAGAGACATCATTACTAAAGACTTTTAAAGACATTAGAATTACTCGAAACTTACCGTTCGTGCAGTAAACGACGGACAGCAGTCCTCTGAAGTCAAGAGGCCTGCTCCCCTTATCCAGTGAAGAAACTGGTTACAGCACCCTGCCCCGAGGCAGATGGAGAGCACGGCGTTCACTTACCTAAGGTGAGAGCGTTAACCTTTGGGGTTCTACAGGAGAAGAGAAAGGGAAGAAGAGAGAGACATTCAATAACCCAGTTCATTAATCCCATATTTTCTATCTGCAGACATCTTACCCTTCATGTCAGACATACAGTGCACAGAGGTCCAGCCCAAAGAGCCAGCCGTGTGTTACACATCACCTTTGAAGATACGGTATACGCCCAGTCAAGACCGGCGCCTCTACGGGAATCAGGTGAGCGTTACAGAACGCAAAGCCTACCGCAAAACTCCCGTCCAGGCGCTATGGAAACCTCGGATACCGACCAGCTAGCCCAGTTACTTGGGGAACTAAGGGCAGAAGTGCATGCAGCCCGTCAGGAATCGAACGCTCTAAGAAGGGAACTGATTATTTCCAAGGAGCGAACAGATGATCTCGCTAGACAATTGCTACAGTCACAAGCCAGACAGACCCCGTTACCCGCATCTGGGGAAATCTTCCTTCTACATCCTCTATGAATCCAGTGCAGATCAACCTACCTGGGAATTTACCTCTGGCTCCGCCCGAACGATTTTCTGGTGACCCAAAGGGGTTTGCAGTATTTATCAATCAGTGCCGGTTGCATTTCTTATGCCGGCCAGCAGCCTTTCCAACTGATCAAGCTAAAGTAGCTTTCGTGCTTTTGTACCTTAGTGGCAATGCGGCAGACTGGTCGATCCCTCTAGTAAATCAAGATGATCAGGTCCTCCATGATTTTCAAGCTTTTCAGCTCAGTATGGAAAAACTGTTCGCAAGACATTCACAGGGGCAGGCCTTGGACAATGAGCTTCTTTCGTTGCAACAAGGTAATCAAGACCTTTTGGCTTATATTGCGTCTTTCAACAGACTGATAGTGGAAACTCAATGGCCTGAGGACAAAAGGATTATGCTGTTTTATAGAGGTCTACGTGGAGAGCTCAAAGATGTGTTAGCCCAAGTAGTGAATCCCCCACAAGATTGTTCGGACTATATAGACTTAGTCGTTCAAATAGATCACAGACTGCAGAACAGGAAGGCCGATCGTTCCAAGTTTGATGCTCGAGTATTTTCCAAAA